>NW_008349083.1:244076-266072 GCF_000622305.1 Nannospalax galili | reverse complement strand
AGAGTTCTCCCCTGCCTCATCATTTGTTGGGATAAGTCAGGAGTGCCTGGAATGTAGAGCATGGCCACCAGGCCAGAGACCTCCTAGTGAGGATGGCAGGAAGCTGGCCCGCTCCATTCTAGATACACTGCCTCTTACCCAACAACCCCCAAGCAAAACTATTAGGCTTCTAATCCTTTAATCCTAACTGGGTCTCTTGTAGATCATGTGACTGGAGGACAGGACAAAGGCCATGTAGACTTAGAAGCCCCCTCCCTCCCCCTGCCTGCCCGCCCACCAGAAAACCAACCCCACCTCTTTGCCCGTGAAACTTTCCTACATAAACCTCTGCTTCCAGCATAATAAAGGAGCTGTCCACTGACACAGCCTCCTGGGTGTTTTTTCCTGTTGTACTCGCGGCCGCCCAAGGCGCCTCTCTGCCCCATAGGTCTCTCTCCTCGCCCTGACTTTCTGTAACAGGGGCCGGTGCACAATGGCCTTCCAGTAGCAGCAGAGTTTGGGCTGAGGGGGGAACGACAATCATTGAGCAGGCCTTAATTCCAATTAGACAGCTGTTGACTCCCAAGAAGAAACGGCCACTAATGCACCGACAGTGATAGTTTGCTGGGTCCGTTGTTGTTTATTTGGCTTCACAGCAGGACAGAACAACTGATTGGTTTTCTCCCTTGGTAGATTGCATAGAGGCTTCCTGGTCAGTTCCAGCTCAATTGCTACAAGCCCTGTGTCCAAAGTATGTCCTGTCTTCAGCAATAAGGTCTTACCTTCAAGTTCTGGGTGGCAATCAAGGACTGTGGCAATAGCCTGTGTTATTTTGGGAGTCTCTTAGACTACCCCTGACCAACAACTTTGAAGGAAGGTTTCTCTTGCCCAGCACCATGTCTTTCGTTATATAGCCTTCAACTATACAAATATAATCATATTTTTATTGTCTGTGTATTTTTCAGTATGACTTTGAACTATTCTATTTCCCTCTGGTTTTTCACACCATCTAAGCATTATTTACTTCTCCTCTCACTCCCCCATATTACCCTCCCTGGAGACTATTACAGAATTCCATAACTGATCAAATGCAGAGACTAAGTGTCTGTGAGATACTTAACCCTAAGTGGCACATCTTCAATGCAGCCTCTACATTTAGGATGAATGCATCCCTCAGCTCTCACCAAAGAAGTTTCCTTATGCAGCAGATGGCAATTAGCACAGAGACACACAATTAGCCAATGTGCAGAGAACCAGGCTGCAGAGTGTTTATACCTAAATAAGGTAGCTATTTCAAACCTCTGCCTCCCAAGGCGTAGGGCTCATTGCAGAAAAGAAGGCAGAAAGATTATAAGAGCCAGAGAGGGCTGGATGACCACAAGCAGAGTCTTCCAGACAGCTGGTCATTTACTCATATGAATGCACAGCAATGGTGACAGTATGCACATGTCCTATGTAAGCTTAAACCAAACAAAATCCCAGCATAGACATGGGGAAGTGGGTAAGAAATCCCAACGCAACCTAAGGAATTTTCAGCAATTGATGGCTGTTGGGAGGGGAAAGACTTTATCTTACAGGGTTGGGACTCTTGGTGGGTTCAGTAAATAGATCCATACTGAAGGACATTGGGACACACACATCATATATTATATATATGATATATATATATAATATGAGAAATGCAAAAATTCAACAAAAAATGAAAAAAACAAAACAACCTTCCTATGGTCTGTAAGCATCGAGGTGTCCTGCCAACCCCTCCAAATCCGTCTCTCTTCATCACACTGCCTACTGTGATCCAGACAACTGTTTTCAGTCTCTGTTGTTTTTTAAAAAAATATTTTATTTTATGTGTATGATATTGTCTGCATGTGTGTGGGTGTTCCTGTGTCATGCAATACCCACAGAGGTCAGAGTAGGGCATTGGATCCCCTGAAACTGGAGTTGTGGATGGTTGTTAGCCACCATGTGGGTGCTAGGAGTCAATCCCGGGTCCTCTGCAAGAGCAGTCGGTGCTCTTAACTACTGAGCTATTTCTCTAGCCCTTAAAATCATTGCTTAAGCAGGATTCTTCTTTATTCCTTTTCAGATAGAATTTAAATTCTCAGTTATCTCTTAGGTTAAGCATCCTTTACCAGATTCCTGATAGCTTTAAATGGTGAAAGCAAGCCACTATTGTCTTTGGCAAGGATAGACTATAACTGACATGTTCTCCAGGTTCCAAGTTTATTGGTATCACCTGTATAGCTTTAAAACAATTTCAAGTAGAATACTAGGGATTCTGGCTTAGATAGTGAGGGTTAAACCTGGGCATCTGGGTTTTCACAAACTCTGCTTTTCTTGAGATTTCAATAAAGTCAGAGTTCCTGGGAAGAGGTTAAGGAATTCAGGTCAGCCTTAGATTGTCAGACAGAGCAATTAGGAACAGATGGAACTGAATGCACTCCCTAGCCTCTGACCCCTGGCATTGCTCTGTGCTTGCAGAGATATGACCTTCTTGTTTCAGAAGGTCATCCTCCAGCCCCTCTGCCCATGTGCTGGTCAGTGTCCATCTGGCTGTCTGCTTCATGCTAAGAGCTACTCCCCACACAGACTGATATGTAACCCCTGTTCTTTAGTGCCAAGTCACATAGACCCCATTACATGGAAATCAAGTGAGTTGTTAGGAAACATATGGCAGGAACTGTCAGGTGTGTCAGAGACAGCTAGCACGGCCATTCAACTGTCTGGGTGTGTGGGAAGCAGCCAGGATGGCAGTTGGAGAGCTGGAGATTACTGACTGTTGCTATGGGATGGACAGGATGTCACCCTGACACTGAAGTAGGAAAAGCAACATCCTGATGACTGAGCTGTATTCATCCCACTATGCCCTGCCTCTTGATTGGTAGGGAGGGTGTGGTTCAAGCCATAAATCTTCAACGTGAATGTTACCCCTCACTACCAGCATACCATTCAATCACAAGACCCAACTCCTGAACAAACAAATGTCAAATCCCACCGTTTTCTATAAATTCAGCTTTTGTTCTCTGATATTGTGTTTCTGGGGCCAATGACACACACATAGTTCTTTTCCACTTTTGTTTTTTTCCCTTATCTCCATTTTCTGCCTGTCCTTGTTGGCCTTGGTTGTCAACTTGACACAGCATCTCGGTGGGGTTTAGCTTACTGTATGAAGAAAAATTCTAAAAAGGAATTGTAGACAAAACAGGCAGCCTGTGCAAAGTAAAGATGTTAGAGGTGTTCTGGTCAGCCTTGATTGTCAACTGGACACAGCCTGGAGTCATCTGAGAGGTGAGCCTCAGTTGAGGAACTGCCTAGATCACACTGGCCTGTAGGTGTGTCTATGAGGGATTGTCCCCATTGTTAATTGATGCAAGACAGCATCATTCCTTGGGCAGGTGGTCCTCTGCTGTAAAAGAAAACTAGCTAAGCATACTTCCTCAAATGAACAGCATTTCTCTGTGTTTCTGTTCCAGTTTCCTGCTTGAGTTCCCGCCGCCTTGACTGCCTCAATGATTCCTGTGACCTGTAAGCTGAAATAAACCTCTTCCTTCCCTCAGTTGCTTTTTGTATCTCTTACAATAGAAAGCTGTGCCCTTTGTTCAAGATCTGGGCTTCTTGAATGCTGACCCCTCTCTCCAAATCATATATTGCACCACCTGAGTGCTTATCAGAATCTCGGTTCTCCTGGCCTGGGATAAGTTCCCTGAGTCATACCCAAAGCAGGAAGGAACATAAATCCACATTACTTACAGGCACACCAGATATGCTGTTGGAAAGCTTGAGAACTATTGATCTGAAATCGGGTCACTGGACCTGAGAAGCCACAGTTCTAGTGCCCAGTCTTCAGTTCACTGGGTGAAATACTTCAAAGAAACTCTCTGGGCCTCAGTCTGTCCTTCTGTAAATTGCAGTTGCTGTGTCATCTACCTTATAGGAGTGTCATGAGGAATAAATGAGCTACCACAGGCATCTGTCCTGCTTTAAAGAATACCAAGCACACTGCTAGAGGTTATAACTTACCAGTCTATTCAGCAGGAGGATAACTTCTTGAAAAAAATCAAAGGATAAAGTGAGGCAGGAGATTTGTGTGGGTGTGTTATGCTGTGTGTGTGTACTGTCTGTGCATATGGCATGTGTGTGTGCACATGTGCATGCATGTAACTGTGTGTTCATATGCAAGGGTGCATGTCTATGCACTTGCATGGGGAGACCTCCCTCATGGAGTGGGCAGTTACTGGGCTCTCAGCCTATCTGCTGAGCCACCGTTGTTGGACTAACCTAGACCGTATCATAAAAGCCAATTGAATAAATCCCTGTCCTGTTGGTTCTGCTCCTCTGGAACCCTAATACAGGCCCATAGCTCCAAACTCTTCCCACTCTTTTTGCATGGGTGTAAGCAAAACTCTTTGGGGGTCACCTTTACCTTCTTTGTCTCTCTGTCTGTTTCTTTCTGTACACACACACACACACACACACACTCAGTGATAGGACTTTTAAAAAATTGTTAGTTTACAAAAATGAAAGTCAGCTACATTCATTGTTTTTTGAATCTTGCTTGTTTCATTTGGCCATCCCATATAAATTTCTCAGAGAGATTTAGTCTACTTTTTAAAAAAATGGATACAGGGGCTGGAGAGATGGCTCAGCAGTTAAGAGCACTGGCTGCTCTTGCAGAAGACCCGGGTTCAGTTTCCAGCAACTACACAGCAGCTAACAGCTACCTATCAGTGCAGTTTAGGGGATCCGATGCCCCCGTCTGGCCTTCACGGGCATTGCACACATGAGTGCACTGTTATACAGGCATACAGGCAAAACACTCATAGACATAAAATAAAAATAAATTTTAAAAAAATTAATTAATACAAAAAGTCATGTTGTCTGGACATATTAACTGAGCATGGTGGCATATGTATTTAATTCAGGCACTCAAGATGCAGAGGCAGAAGTAGATAGATCTCTGTGAGTTCAAGGCCGGTCTGGTCTACTTAGTGAGATTGAGGCCAGTCAAGACTACATAGTGGGAGTTAGACAGACAGACAGACAGACAGATAACAAAAAACCGAGAGCATACTGTCCAGTACTGCAGTGGGTTGCTGTAATTCAGAATTTTCACATATCCGACCATTCGTTCTGCATTCCGGTCTTCTCCCTGAAAACACCATGACAGTCCACCTTCTTGCAATGCGTCTTTACACACTATGACTATATTTCTAGGGACAGCGTCACAGGAAGAAAATTTCAGGGTCAGAGGAGCATGTAATTTTTCTTTAAGTAGGTGTTGCCAGGCTGAATGTTCATAAAATCTGTTAATACTCCATTTTTGTGTCATAAAAGCGTGGATGGAAAATTTTACCCATGTTCCCACTGTAAATTGCTGTGAGCACTCTTCTAGTCATTTTAGTCATTTTCTCAGTCTAATGGGTCTAAAAGAATATCCGTGTTATTTTTACTTTTATTGCCCTGGCTACTATTTGACTTTGCATCTTATTTTATATTTGTCAGATATTTATTTTTTGTTAATTATTTATGCTTATGTTTGAATTTTATTTAAACTATTTTCTTCTTGTTTTCTGTGTATGTGTGGCATATATGTTTGCACATGTTTGTGGATGTGGTGTGTGCATGTGTACATGAGGGTGTATGTGCACATGTGAGTGCATGCACGTGCAGGACAGATGTCAACACTGAGTGTCTTTCCCAGTTATTCTTTACCTTACTTTTAGAAACAGAGGCTGACTAGAGTCCACTGATTCAGCTAGATTGGCTTACCAGTGATCTCCTGGGATCCACCTATCTCTGCCCTACCCCTGCCCCAGTTATGAAGTTAGTGATGCATGCTGCTGTGCCTGGATTTTATGCGGGTGCTAGGGGTCTGAATTCATGACCTTATGCTTGTTCAGAAAGCACTTTACCAATTGAGCATCTCAGCCCCTAGACTAACTTCCTTTATTGTCCATTTGTGAGATCTTTTTGTATCTGATATGTTTTACCCTCTGGCCACAGTCTCCATTATAGTTATTTTTTGAAGATACATATCTTAAATTTTTTGATTTGTTTATTTTCATTTTCTGTGTAGGAGTGTGTTTGCCTAATTGTACATAAGTGCACCCATGTCATACAGTGCCGAAGCAGGCTAGAAGAGGGTATGATGTCCACTGTGCTGTTTTTAACCACCATGTGGGTGCTGGGAACCAAACCTGGATTCTCTCAAGAGTAGCCAGTGTTCTTAAAGTCTGAGCCATCTCTCCAGCCCCAAAGGCATATATTTTTTAATTGAGTTTGCACACGTTATTCTATTCTTGATTTGGTTTCTACTCTAAAGCATCAAACATCAGGTAAATAAAGTAGTATTAATTATTTTAAAGTTTTTTTTTAGTATTTTTAATTGTGTGTGTGTGTGTGTCTGTGTGTGTGTGTGTATACATGAATGAAAATGTCTACAGAGGTCGGAAGTGTTGGATCCCCTGGGAGCTGGAGTTATAGCCCCAGCTGGATTGTTTTACTTGAGAATCAGAGTCAAATGAATGGCAGGTCCACTCATTTGTAGAAGGCTGAAGGATGCTAAGCAGCTCACAGAGAAGCTAATATTCACCCTGTCCAAAAAAGAGTACACTGGGCAGGTGGTTAGGGATGGAAGACAATAAAAATCTATTTTAAATAGCTGAAAAACTAACACAGAGAAGGATCACAAGTTCTGGGGGGTCACGAGTGATTAAGTTCCATGAAAGAAGCATCTTAAAGAGACAGAATTGGTCCAGATATAAGTAGGAAATATTCTGACAGCCACAGTGCCCCAGGGAGACTCTGTAATGGTTAATGATGGTCAGTCTTCATTGTCAACTTCATCATATTTGGAATCACCATGGAAACAAACCCCTGGGCATGTCAATGAGAAATTGTCTAGATTTGATTAATTCCACCCTAACTGAGGATGGCACCATCCCATGGGATGAGGTCCTGGACTGAATAAAAAGGAGAATGGTGGGACTAGAGAGATGCTCAGCAGTTAAGAACACTGATTGTGCTTGCAGAGGACCGGGATTGGATTCCCAACACCCACATGGATGCTAACAACTGCTCATAACTCCAGTTCCAGAGGAATTTGACACCCTCCTCTGACCTCTGCAACCATTGTACAACACAGGTACACATTCACACATGCAGACAATACACTCACGCACATAACATAAAAATAATATTTTTTTTTAAAAAAAGAGAATGGTGGTGGGGCACACCTTTAATCCCAGCACTCAGGAGAGAGAGGCAGATGGATCTCAATGAGATCGAGGCCAGCCTTCTGGTCTACATAAGAGTTCCAGGCCAACTAAGGCTACAGGAAGACCCTGTCTCAAAAAGACAAAAAAAGAAAGAAAAAAGAAAAAGAAAAAAAGGCGAATGCAAACTAAGCACTAGCTTTCATTTCTCTCTGACTCCTGATTGAAGATGTGATGTGAGCAACTGTTCTAGCTCCTGCTGCCACGCCTTCCCACCATGATGAACTCCATCTCCTGAACTATAAGGTAGAGTAAACCCTTCCTCCCTCCCTTCCTTCCTTAAGTTAATTTTGCCAGGTAGTTTATTGCAACAACAAGACAAGTAACTGACAGGTGCTCATGGTTTAGTCCAGTGCATCTTCACATGATTTTTAGAGTTGTCCAACATAAGAATGGAAACATTCAGAAGAAGGTGCGTGTGTGTGTGTGTGTGTGTGTGTGTGTGCACGCACGCGCACACGCGCACACGTGCTCAGGGTAGTTTTCTGTGACTCAGAATATTGTAACCAGTTAAGACCTACTAGAACTTGGACACCGTTTTCAGTTTTGGTTCAAATATGAGCAATCCCTCCCTGGGTTCATATGTATGAACACTTGGTTTCCAGCACGTGGTGCTGTGATTCTGTTTGGAGACCTTCAAGAGGTGGAACCTCACTGGAGGGAGTCTCTGGGGACCACCTTTGAGGTTTTATAGGCCAGCTCCACCCCCTCTCCTCTCCTCTTTTCCTGGTCCACTAAGATGTGAGCAAGCCACTGTCTTATGTTCCTGCCCTTCCCACCATGACAGACTGTACCCTTTGAATGAGCCAAAATAAACCCTTCCTCCCTTAAATTGCCCTGCATAATATTTTGTCACAACATTGAAAGAACTAACATGTTTTTCACTGTGGCAGTTTGGGGGAGGTGGGGCCTTTATAACAAGGTCATCAAGATGGATTAAGAACTTTCTCCCAAGAGCAAGTTCTCATTCATGGAACAGGATTAATGGCTCTGAGAGTGGGTTGGGTTTCCACACATGCCTGCTTGTCCTACTGTTTCCCATCATAACTGGGAGCAGTATTAGTCACTCTCCAGAACATGCTATTGGACTTTCCTGCTTCTAAAACAGCCAAGGTAATTGTTCTAGATTCATTGCTGTTGCTGTGATAAAACACTCCGACCAAAAGTAATTTAGAGAAGGAATGGGTTTATTTCAGCTTTTAGTCCCAGGTCACAGTCCATCACAGAGCAAAGTCAAATCATGAATTTGAAGGCAGGACGGCTTGCTCTTCTACACAGGATTAACTTCCAACTAAGAAACTTACTTTTAGCCAAAGAAGTACCGTAGCTCAAACCATGGAGGATGCTGTTTGCTAGCTGAATCACGAATTGGTTTTTCTTAAACTAGCTTTCTTATACAGTTCACACCACTTGTCTAGGGATGGTACCACCCATAGTGGCCTGGGCCCTCCTATCTCAATTGACAATCCAGACAGCAGCACCCCAGAGACATGTCCACAGGCCAATCTGATCTCTCAAATGATGCAAGGCTGTGTCAAGTTGATAGTTAAAGTTAACCAGGGCAGTAACTCAGTCTCAAGTCTTCTGTGACAGTAACAGAACAATATAAAACAAGGTGTACAAAGAAAATCAATACAGACAACCTGAAAATTCCAAAGCTGCTGAAAAGGCTTGAGATGCTTTTGCCAGCAGCTGGTGACAGACCCTACTCTACTAATACAACGATCATCTCACAAGCTAAAGATATACTGCTGTGCAGAGATCAAGGTCCATTGGGCTGAAAACAACACATTGTGAAGACTGTAGTTCACAGGCATCTACTCCTGAAGTACAGCGAGAGCAGGAAAGACAGGGTGAAGGACCACTTGTTAAACATCACCTACTGCAGAATTTAAGCGTAACTGTTAGGCACAGATGAAGGGGGTCATCGGTGTTATATGGCCTGTTGACAATTTGTTTTGATTGTTGTTGTTTGTTGTTGTTGTAATATAGTTTGACAGGGTCGCCCTAGTCCCAATCTACCTGGAAATCATTATGTGGACCAGGCTGGCCTCAATCTCACAGAGATCCCACCTCTGCTGTCCACAATTTGTCAACCCACCCTTCCCTTCTCACGTCTCTCCTCTGTAATTGCTTTTACAAGGCTGTTTTGTAATAATAACCACCGTGACACTTTTGAGTGTTCTCCTCTTTATCCTTGGAGAACACGAACAGCACTGCCTTTCTAACACAATGACAACCCACCCACTCTACTGCTTTTATAGATTCTGTGCAAGTTGCACTTAAATAGAAGTAATTTCACCCAAGCTGATCATCTCTGTGACTGCTGAAGATACAAGTATATTCTTAACTCAATCTGCAGGTATCAAAGCACAACTTCCAAGAGCTGCTAGAAGATCTTGAAAGCCAGGGGACTCAGCCAGCCACTGCCGTTACAGACACCACCATGCCTTATCTGATGCCTAATCTTTACAATTTTTATTTATTTTTATTTTATGTGTATGAGTGTTTTGCTTGCCTGTGTATAAGTGCACCTATGCATGCAATGCCTGCAGAGGCCAGAGGAGGGCATTGGATTCCCTAGAACTGGAATTATAGACTGTTGTTAGCTGCCATGTGGGAACCAAACTCAGGTCTTCTGGAAGAACAGCTAGTGCTCTAAAATGCTGAGCCACCCCTCCAGCCCTTGCTGGTTAACCTTGATTGGCAACTTGATTGGCTTTGGAATTAACTAAGACACATGCCTTTGGATGGGTCTGTGAGGGGAAATTTTGTCCCCTGGGGTGGGCAGCACCATCTGGCGGCCTAAATAATCAGTGCTGCCTGCCTACCTGGCTGCCTGCTGGTGTGTCTAGCCTGTTGTTGCTGCTGTCCTTTGCTGCCATCAGAACTCAGCTTCTTTGGTCTTCCAACACGGACTGAACACCAGTGGGTCTCCAGGAATCCTCCAGGCCTTTAGCACCATAGTGAAACCGCTGAAGTCTCCAGCCTCAACAACTGTCTGGTTCTCGGCCTCTCAAAGTGCAGAGAGCGTCATTGGACTACCCACCAGGTATTGTGTAAGCCAATCCCATGCATCCTCTTTTGAAGTATCTATTCATTCTGTTGGCTCTTTTGCTCTGGAGAACCCTGACCAATTCAATAGAGAATCACACTGCTGCAGTCAGTCAGAAACAGGTCTCAGGTCTCTGGAACCACAATCCAGTGCTCTTTCTCTAATGCCTTGCTGCTTCTTGATCACCTAACATTTTTCTGTCTCACTTTGTTCACTTTCCTTTGTGCAATGGCCCAGCAGGTGGCCCTTGCTTCCTCTGAGATAGACAGCAGACATCATGTAATTTGCCAAACGTCACTAGGATCCTCTTCCTGGGAACCTATTTCATATATTTTTACCATCAAACTTGCCCTTTCCCAACAGCTCCTGCTGTAGCTCGCATGTTCTGTATTCTTTGAGGAAGGAGAGCATAGTTCATAATGTTGATGAGAGCCTACTTTCCATTCACTCTGTGCTTCCCAAGTGCAGATGCGGTGACCATCTAATTTCCTGCTCTTAATGTCTTACTGCCTGCTGCCATGTCTTCCCTGCTTTGATGGCCTGTATCCCCTCAAACTATAAGCCAGAGTAAGCCCTTCTTCCCTTCAATGGCCTCTTGTCAAGTTAGGTCACAGAAGGGACTGAAGTAACTTAGACATTGGGAAAGCATGCAATCACTGGAGGTGGTTCGGGTTTGAATTTTGGCTGGAATCCTCACCAGTGTATCTACTTAGCTTCTATAAATGCCAATTTTCTTATTTATGCCATTGCAGTGAGGTGTTACCTACCTGGCTGCAGTCAAGGGTAGACTGAGGTAAAGTTGATGAGCAAGTATACACAGTGTGTGCTCAGCCACGAATTTTGTATATGTGTATGCATGTGTGTATGTGGAGGGTTAGGTATATATATGTGTGCCTGATGTGTGTATGTATGAGTGACTGTGTGTGGGTGTGTGTATATGCATGTGGTAGGCATATATGTGTATGATATGTGTATGTGGTATGTGGTATATGTATGTATGTGTGATGTATGTGCATACATGTGTGATGGATGGGTATGTTTGTATATATGTGTTTGTGACGTGTGAAGTACGTGTACATGGTGTGATATGTGTGTATGTGTGGTATTTGTGTGTGTGGTATATGTGTATATATGTGTGGTGTGCTTTGTGTAGAAAGGGTATATGTTGTGATGTGGGTATATATGTATGTGCAGTGTTGGGGGGAATGTGGGCATATGTATGTATGTGTGATGTGTGTGGTGTAGGTTTGTGTGTATGTAATGTGTGGTGTGGGTATATGTATGCATGTGTGTGTGTGATATGGGTCTGTGTGTGTGATATGTGTATGTAGTGTAAGTATAGTATATGTGAGTGATGGGTATGTACATGGTGTGGGTATAGGTATGTGTGTGTAGTGTGGGTATATGTATGTATGCATGATGCGTGTATGTGGTGTGTGAATGTACATATGTCTATATGTGGTGTGAGTGTCTGTGTGTGGTATGGGTATATGTCTATGTGTGTGTGGTGTGGGTATATGTATCTATGAATGTATGAGTGTACATGATGTAGGAGGTATGTGTGGTATGTCTATATGTATGTGTGTGTGTGTGGTTATATGTATCTGTGAATGTGAGTGTGTATGGTTTGTAGGGGGTATGTGATGTGGGTATATGTATGTGTGTGTGGTGTGGGTATATGTATGTGTGAATGTGTGAGGGTACATGATGTGTGTGGGGTGTGTGTCAATGGGTCCATGTATGTGTGAATGTGTGAGGATGCATGATGTGTGTGTGGGGGGTGGGTATATGTATGTGTGGTGCGTAGAGGGTACATGTGCTCTGCCTTCACATATCCAGGCTCAGTTAGTATTCTGCTTGCCAGTCATTGCACATCCGTTACACGCTGATTCTCTGTGCGACAGGTCGTGTAGCAGGCATCTTCTATGGGCCCAGGAGACACATCACAAGCAGATGCAGGCACTGCTCTGAGAGATTCCTTTCACCTTTGCCACCTCTCAGCTACTCCCAGAATAACTAAATCACCTCTGAAAGACGGTATTTCTTCCAGTGATGGAAAGAAGGCAGAGTCGCTGGCAGGAGACACATTTTATGATTCCACAAGGCATTGCAGGAGGTGACCAGAAAGATAAAGCATCAGTAATTATGAGGACCTGGGTGTTCTGTTCAGTTAAATCTTTGTCCTCATCATCATCATCACTATTTTACTTTGAGCCTTTCAGCTATTGAATAGAATAATTATAGTATTTACATTCTATTTTGTGTCTTCTACTTTACCCTCATTTTTCTTTTGAATGTGTAATCTAAAATAACAACTAAATTCTCATTTCATTGTTCTTTCTGAGAGGAACCTCATTAATCTTATAATTTCTAAAAGCAAGATTAATTATTTGTGTGTTGACCTCATTTCAGGCTAATACTAACAGCAAACACTGATAATCTGCTTGCTGTTGTCTTGAACACAGGATATAAAGGCATTTAATGAATAGAACAGCAATTCCATGAAGTGGGATATTGTTCATGATAGATAAAGTAGCTTATGGATGAATCTGGTTGATCAGGGGAAAGCACCAGGACACAGATAAAACTCCACCGGAACAGAGTTTATTAGCAAAGGAACACATGGGACAGATTCCCTTCCGGGCAAGGAAAATGTCTGTCCCAGGTCATGAGCTGGGGTCTTTTTAAGGGGGAGCTTCTGCTTCCTGCAGAAGGTGGGAAGATGTGCTTTTTGAAAGTTGGGCAGGACACACACACACACACACACACACACACACACACACACACAGGACACCTGTTAAAACCCGCCCTCTTTACAGATCAAAGGGGAAGCCTGCTGTGTTGGCCAAACAGTGGAGAAAAGTCTGCTTCTCTTGACTTCAAAGACCAGGGTGCTTATCAGCTCAGTTCTCTTTTCTCAGGGGCTTGTAAAGTCTGTGAGGCCCTCTTGGTGAGGGGGCGGGGCTATCTGAACCTTAACAGTTAATATTCCCATTGAATGGATGAGGACATGGAGGCAGGCAGAGGAAGTCACCTTCCCAAGATCCCAGGGCTCCCAGCATGGGCTGGAGTCACATGACTCCAGGTATTGGGCTCTTTGGCTACAGACTTCCACCTCCCCTGCCTCTACTTCAGGCACAGAACCTCCAAATCCACATGTGTTGATAATGCTTCACGAACATCTTCTCAAGAAAACACTCCTCAAAATAATTTCTCTAGCAGAGTTAATAGCTGCTGGGAGTGAGGAAGGAGCTCAAGAGGGTCTGCTCCCTCCTGGAGGTTCTACAAGCATTTCCTGGATGCTGGGGGAGGCTGAGACATTGTCTTCTGTCTGTGGCCTCTGGTAAGTTGCCAGTGCTCCTGCAATTAGCCCTTCACCCATGCTCCTATAAGCAAGCCTAATTAAACTCACTGAGTCACCAAAGAAAAAGGAAGAAAGAAGACATAAAGGAGGGGGATAAGGGAGGGTGATGAGGTTGAATATGATCAAAATACACTATATACATGTAAGAAAATGTCAAAAGGAAACGTATAATTAATAATACTATTTAAAAACTTTAAAAAGTAAAATAAAAAGCATTCCTCTATTCTCCCAAACCCTGAACCTTGAGTGATGCTCACTACCATCTTTAGGCATAATTTCCAATTAATAAATGTCCTCTTTTTATTGACAGGGATTTCATTAGTTTGATCATCTCTTGGGCCTGACAGAAATGGCTACTGTATTCAGGAAATTGGAGAGAAATGGGGTATTACTGTGGAGGCAACTAGACCAGAGGGAAAAGAACAGGACAAGCAGAAAAAGAGCCAGGGGAAGGAGCAAGACAGAGAGAGACAGAGACAGAGGCAGAGACAGAGAGGGAACTGGGGAGTCTTGGTTCATGCAGTTTTCCCAGGTTCTGCCTGCCCTCCTCCTCAGCAGACAGTTGCCAGAAGGCAGAGAAGTGATGGCCCAGAAGCAGAGGGTGTGGGGAGGTCCCCCAAGGCCTGAAGCTCTCTCCCATGACCTCTGTATCAAGCCACACAGGATAGCAGTGGCAACAGCTGGGGAGAGATGTGAAATAGCGGCCTGTGTCTTGAATTTTTAACTGGAGGCTCTTGGAAACTTCTGCTCCACTCGCTCCCGGGAGCCAAACAGAGTGCACACATGAAAAGCATCCTTCAGAGAGGCCAGGAAGGGAAGCTGAGGGGAGGGAGTTCAAAGACCCCCACGTCCTCATCCTCAGGCCCCTGTAGTCCTCTGAAGCATAGCACCCTTCTTAATCACCTGGTGACTTTTCTGGAACAGTTCCTCCAGTCAGAAAAGACTGCTTCCCTCTCTGGTGCCCCAGAGGCCAGCCCACTGTTTTCTTGTCTTCTGAAACAATCCTGCTATTTCTACGCTGACTTTTCTGCTGGCCCTCCCTGGTGCTTACAGCACCGTCTGGTGATATCTCTAGGCTGAGCAGCAACAACTCAGTATTTGTGAATGTAAAACACAACGGCTTTCTAACCAGCCTCCCTCACCTCTCCTGTCTAACACCGGCCCAACAGAGTTTTTTTTTAAAAAACCAAATAAAAATCTACTGCCCACTCTCCCAGCTAAAAATCCTTTTAAGCTAGCTGTAGGGAAAATTATTTGCATTACTGATCGGGAGGCATTAGCACAGACCCCTGCCCTCCTACCACTCACTGTTGACTAGATTCCCTTTTTCTTGGAAACAATGTAGTGTCTCTGCACATGCTCTGTCATTGCCTAGAGTTTACTCCCTTCACTAGCTAAACTGGAAGTTTCTAGAAACTTCTCCAGCTCTGCTAATTCCTGGGGACTTAAACAGAAAGCCCAAGTAAAAAGAACACTTCAAACAAGTCCAGGAAGAAACTACTGTTATGCAATCTTCAGGTCTTTGAACTAGATATCTCCATGTCCTCTCAAGATCCATCTCCACCTCCAGATCCCCATTCTCTGCTCCAGGTAGCTCATCTCTGTGGGTTATGTGAATGTTCCCTTGTAAAGACATTGAAGAGAGAGAACCCAGTTAAACCAAGGCATTTATTTCCTTGTATCACTCTTTTGTGTGTGTGTGTGTATGTGTGTGTGTGCACAGATATGTGTACATATTCATATGTGTGGGTGCCCTTATGTTAGGGGTATTGTATGCATATATGTGCATGCAGATTGAGGCCAGAGGTAAATCTCCAGCGTCATTCCTCAGGAGCCTGTCACCTTGTTTCTTGAAACAGCTCCTTTCACTGAGAGGTGGAGATCTCAAATTCGTCAATACTGACTGGTCAGAAAGCCCCAAGGATTCACCTGTCTCCCCCTCCCCAGCACTGGGAGTACATGCACATACCACCATGTTTGGCTTTTACATGGAAGGTGGAGATTGGACTCAGGTCCTCAAGGTTGACTGGCAAGCCTTTTACTGACTGAGCCTTCTTCCCAGCCCCTTATAGCATCACTCTTTGTGAAGGTTAATTCTTTGGAACCGTCAGAGATGCTGTATTTGTCGACTATTGCCATGTAGCAATCACAGCATCTCTATGACAGCCAAGAATAAGCATCCATTTCCCAGGTGTCTTCAGGTCACTCGGGTTGGGGATGAGGCTGATCTAGGCTGTACACAATCACATGAGTACGTTTGAAGATTTCATTGTCTATCTAACCTACTAAATTATGACTTCCCTGTTTATTTTTCTTTCTTGCTTTTACATTCCTATCTCCTCGTGAAGTGTCAGACACATTGAAATTTCTAAACAGGAAAATTACCATCAGATGCAGTCCAATGCCCTGATGCAAACCAGGGCAGTAGAGCCATCACAAGGGCTGGGCTGCTCTTCAGATGGAAGAAAGACGTTGACAGGACATATGATTTCCTCTGAAGACATAGGTGACCGTGAGAGTCAGTACAAAACAGTAACAATTTCTGGGACTGGAGAGAGGTTCAGCATTGACTGCTCTTATAGAAAACCCAGGTTCATTCCCAGCACCTGCACAGCAGCTAAAAACCTGTCTGTAACTCTAGTTCCAGGGTATCTGATGCTCTCTTCTGGCCTCCTTAGACATTGCATGACACCACTGCACTTGCATTCATGCAGGCAATACACACACATACATAAAAAACATCTAAATGAAATATTTTTAAAGTGACAATTTCTGCTAAAAGTGGCCAATCGATTGTGTATAAAATAGCCTTAACACCATCAAAGTGTGATTCAGACATGAATGATGCCTGGGAAGTATGGAGATGCTACCAAGATGCTCTTTGATTCCCTGGGAAGTAAAGTTGGAATGGAAGGAACTGGAGATTTCCTATTTGCTTTATTTCTGTGAGACTTGGTGTTATGAAACAGAATTTTATCTGCCTTAATTATTACTATGAAAAGGAAATATATGACTTTTTACACAACTGCAAGCACTATGTGTCATGCACATGACCTGTTGTTTTGGTGAAGGTGGGTGAGTCGTACA
The DNA here is from genome assembly GCF_000622305.1 of Nannospalax galili. Classification (NCBI taxonomy): domain Eukaryota; kingdom Metazoa; phylum Chordata; class Mammalia; order Rodentia; family Spalacidae; genus Nannospalax; species Nannospalax galili. Next base: position 249,310 of record NW_008349083.1, on the reverse strand, counting down.
AGTTTTTCATAGCTGTGAAAACATCAAGAATGAATTGAAATAAAATATTTCCTTTTCTAATGTGGCAATTTTAGAGCACAGAAATGCTTGGTGCACCAGCAAAGAGGAGGAGGAACTATGGGGATAGTTTGAGTGAACACAGTTTTCCCTCCAGTCTTTCCACTGGGAGAATGACACAGAAAAGACCCAGGGGAAGAGGAAGGGTCCTCAGCCACACCAGGTGTCTTGCACTAAAGGAAACAGTGTGGGACCAGATTAGAGATCAGACTTTTGTGTTCACAGCCTCAGATTCAAATCTAGTTCCGTCACATTCTAGCCTATAACCCAGCTGTTATATAGCAACTCCCCCTGAGATAAGACATTCCATCTTAAGTGAAGCAGGATGTTTTAAAGGAGGTGAAAAACAGGATGTTCTAAGGGGTGGTGAAATAATAGACTATTCTGGGTGGAGGTTAAAAAGGAATATTCTAAAGGGAGGTGAAACAAAGGATGTTTTGAGGGGAGATGAAAGGTTCCATCCTGCAGGGAAGCTCATTTAGCTCAGGAAGTAAACAACTCAATAGCTTTAGAAAGTCCCTGAAATTAACCAGATTCACTAAATTCCTCCCTCCCTAAGCATATATGTATCTTTTAATGACTACTGGGAGATGCTCTCAAACATGCTGAGCTGCCCCGAAGAGGCTCAGACCAACAGAGCTACCTGGAAAAGGACAGTCTCCAACCTGTTGAGCTGCCTGCATGTTATGCTGTGAGGTCCATGTTTCCTGCTTTTGTGAGCTGTTGTCCATGCTGGGGTGGGCTTTGGGTGATACAGTTGTTTTTGAGCCATTTCTGTTCCTGTAAGAAACCCTTTACCCATACTCCTATAAGTAACCTCACTAAAACTCATTGGTTTGCTCAGCCAGATGGACTTTGGTGGTATCATTACTTTGGACTGTCATTGGTTCCTTCCCTGGGGTGAGTAGGCATTTCTTTCATATCTCCCCAGTAATAGTGTTATACAAAATCAGCCAATGTGTGTAACCAGCTTGAGTTTTATCTGTAAACCGTAACTCTGTTTCCCTTGTTAAGCTGTCGTGAGATAAACACACATGATTCCTGGCACACAGTTGATTCTCTGGCATACAGAGAAACCCCCACAAGAAGCAGAAAGGGCTGATGATATGGCTTAGTTGGTAGGGTGCTTACCTAGCATCCATGAAACCCTGGCCTCCATCCCACACACCTTGTAAAATAGACAATGATGGTGCACACATACCTATAATCCCAGCACTCAGGAAATAGAGGAGGAGGATCAGAAGCTCAAGATCATCCACAGGTACATAATGAGTTTGAGACAGGCCTGGGCTATGTGAGACCCTGCCTTAAAAATAATCACAGACTGGAGAGATGACTAAGCAGTTAAGAACACTTGCTGTTCTTCTAGAGGTCCTGAGTTCATTACCTAACACCCACATTGGGCATATCACAACCACCTGTAACTATAATCTTCAGAAACTCCAGCTCTAGAGGATTTGATGTCTTCTGATCTTATGTGGCATGCACACACAGAGACACAAAATTTTTTTTTTTAATTTAGGATAGAGTTGAACACACTTTATCCACCTTTTAAATTTTTGTGTCCATCTAATGGAATCCAGTTTTCACATAGATTTCACTAATTGGCCTCTGATCTTTACTGATGAACAGAACTCCCAGACCTGCCTGTAAGAACAACTGTAGAGTGACTCCATCACACAAACACCTTTAGCTAGATTCCCAAGACTCTAGTGCCTCTGGGTTGGATTGTCAATTTTTTCATATCATCATTCGATATTCCTGGATCTAAGTACTAGGCCCAGGGAAGCCACCACACTGAATCACATGAATCAGAAATGGGACCTTATTTGCTCATATGCATAACCCTCACTTCTAATCTCTACTAGCCATCCTGACAATGTGGTTTTATTAGAAACCAGCATATCCAGATGTTCTTATTAGTGGCAATACAGATGTTCAGTGGATGCTGGGGAGTCAGAAATTATCTCTGAACAATTCATAGGACAGGGGCTGGGGCAATGACTCAGTCTTACTGTGTCTTGCACACACCAAGCTATGAGTTCAATCTTCAGAAACCATGTTTATAAGACAGTCAGATGTGATGGCTGGTGCATGTCTGTCATTCCCACACTGGGGAGGCAGAGACAGATGGATTACCAGGACTCCTTGGCCAGCCAGTTTAGCCATGTTGGTGAGTTCTAGGTCAGTGAGAGTCCCTGTTCAAAAAACAAGGTGGATTGGACAGTGCCACGAACAATGGTCAAGGTTTTTCTTGGTCAGGCCTCCATGGGTACACATACACAGAGGAACCTGTGTGCATCTACCCACCTGCATACACAGGTCAAAGTTCAAAATGAGGCTTCCAAGGCTAAAGTCAAGGGGCCCACAGAATAATATCCTTGTGTGGGTCTTTTGCTAGAGTTCTCTCAGGGTGTCTTGCACGATCAGACAAACCATAAGATATATTTTTATGTGAGTTTATTATGGTTTATGCCCTCGGGTAGGGAGGGGGTAAATTGGGGGACTTACACAGAGACAAGCACTCTCGTGCTAGGCCTCAGAGTGCCCCCGTCAGATGCTCCCATAGCCCTGCCCATAGTCTCCATTACTTTCGCCCACACATCTGGGGCCCCACAGTCTCATCAGTCCAGGCTGGTAAATGCCCCCTCTCGCATTCAAGCATTCATGCGGGTGAGGTGCTGGGGCCATCTCTCCACACCCGCCACCACTTGCACACCTCCCAGCTTGGCTTCTGTGCCAAGATGGCTCCCAGCAGCCCCTCAGTAGTCCCTCCTCCATGGTAGGCCCTGCCGCTTGGAGGAACTAATCACCGGGGGGACAGGGTCCCAGAAGAGAACCCACTCCCTTGCCTCTACTGCTGGGTAGCTGTAAGCTGCTGGCATTCCTTGGCTTGTGGTTGTATCACTCCAACTCCACTCTCTGCTTTTATGATCACATTGCCTCTTCCTCCTCTGAAGCAAAAGCTCCTGCTTTGTTCTCTTATCATTACGTTGAGTGTCCACCTGGAGAATCCCATCTCTAAATCCTTGGCATGTCTGCAGAAGTCTTCGGTTTTATGCAATGTTCACCAGATCTTATCATTCAGTTGTGAACATTTTGGGGGGAGCAGGAAGTGCCGTTTGATCTCTGCAGGGTCACATCATAGGAAAACTAGAGCAATCGATCCATTCCTAAGCCTCTGGCTCCCAAATTTCATCAGTCTTGCCACTTTCTTAGTCAGTGAGAAGGAAAGACAGAGGAGGTAGCTGTGATAGAGGTAAAGAATGCTCCCCAACCTGAACCCCTGGTCTGCAGGTCACCACGACCTGTTTAGATATTTGCTCAAAAGGAATCACAAATAAAGCTTCTTTCTCTCTCCAGTGGGGTCGTCGCATACTCATGCTTGCCCGTGACCTCACACCTGAATGACAGGTAGGTGGAAGCCCATGGGAGCAAGCCCCCGACCTGTGTGTGCTTCCAAGCAGGGCCTCTGCTCTCCTGTGTTCCACAGTCTCAAGTCTGACTCCAGCTCCATCACATTCTAGCCATATAGGCCAGCAGAAGTATGCAACCTGCTTGAGTTTCCTCTGTAAACCATAACTTGACAATACTCCCTTTGTGGCTTGTTGTGAGGTGATTATATATGATTTCTGGCACATTGTAGATTCCCTAGAATGTTCAGTGACCCTACAAGGAGCAATATGGTGTTCTTCCTCCCCAGTGACTGAGAGATTGGGCCCAAACATTCGTGAACTCTCTTGAGTTTTGAGAGCTACTTTTGTCTCACTCCCAGTGTTAACTGCACATCTTTTTTAAGGTGCATCCCTGTGTGTGACATCCATATCCTGTACATGCTTATGGAAGATCCTTAGGCCTATCACCATAACAAAAGCAGCCTTGACTGGATGGCTAATTTAGGCTATAAAGTGAGGATTATTCCTAAGAGAAAATGAGGTACCATTTTTTAAAAATTATTTAACCGCACAAGTCCTCCGAGGAGACTCTGTGCCCACAGGTACCTGTGCATCAAATAAACCTCTTGCTGTTGCAACCCGAAAAGCTGACTTGTCCTCAGTGGTTTCACTCTTACATTAGGTTGCTTCCATCTCTTAGCTATTGTGAAAAGAGCAGCTTTACAGTTGAATTAATACAGTTATACAATATTGTACTCAGTATAAACCATTTAAGACATAAAATTAAATGAGGTTTTAACCTTTAAAAAAGATCTCCTTTTCATTATTAAAATACACAGCTTCATACAGAAAAATTCATTTTTAATGAAATTGACACTAAGGTGTTTGCACATGCATTTCTAATCTCTATATTTGATTATTACTAGTCACAGTTGGCTACTTTCTGAGCTCCTTGGCATCTGAGCATGGATATAAAATCATCACGTAGATTGCAATTTTTAATAACCACAGGATTAGAAGAAGCATTTCATTACAGCTTTAACATATTTGGTAACATGCTCCAGAGCAAGGATACATCTCTTTCAAGAGTGGCTATAAAATTTGAGGTTCACAGTTGAATTAATACAGTTATACAATACTGAACTCACTATAGACCCTGTAAGATATAAAATTGAATGAGTTTTTAACCCTTTAAAGAAGATCTCCATTTCAAGATATGCTGTTTCCTACATTTTTTAATATTATTTTTTTTAAAGAAACATATCATTACAGTTTTAACATGGCCAATAACAGTTTCCAGAACAAAGACACAGCTCCTTAAAAATGGCTATAGAATTTCTAGGTTTGCTGTTGAATCAATACAGTTATACAATATTGAACTCAGTATAAGCCCTATATGACATAAAATTGAATGATTTTTTAACCCTCAAAAAAGATCTCCATTTCATTCTAAAATATACTATTTCTTACAGAAAGACTTATTGTTTTTGCTACTAGCACTGATGTTGGCACCTGCATCACTAATCTGTATGTATCCAATTATTACTACTCATAATTGTTTACACTCAGAACCTTGGTGCCTGTGTATGTCTATAAAGTCATTGGGCAGTGAAAATTTCAATGATAATATTCATCACCTCTACTAATTAGCATGACATAAACTTTTATGCTTCCTCCTCAAATATAATACATTTTTAAAATTTGTTTATTTTTTTCTGTGTGTGTATATCACACAAAACATCCCAAAACATCTTATTCAACTATAGACCCACTGCCTAGATG
>NW_008349083.1:242442-244045 GCF_000622305.1 Nannospalax galili | reverse complement strand
GCCTCCCTCCCCCTACTAGAGCCCTTATACTCTGTTACCCCTGATACTGTCTGCTATGTTGTCGCCACCCCAGCCATTCCCCACTACTTGTCCATCTGGTGAATCTAGTCAGCCTATCTAGAGGTCTTTGTTTTATGAAGGTCAGCTGTTCCTCATCTAGCAGCAATCAGTTGTCAATATTCCTTTAGATAAGACTGGGGTCTGCTGCTGATTATCCCAGTTCTATGCTGGGTTACTATCTGGGAGTCCCTTGGGCCATCCTGGCCAACAACTCAAATGAAGGTATCCCCTATCTGGCATTGTTGCTTGTTATGTAGCCTTTAGCTATACATATGGACTCTTAAAAAATTATAATGGCCCCTTTCGTATTTGGTTATACTTTCCTTTTGGGTTTTAAAGGCCATACAGTTGGCCCAGATAAACCAATTTATTCATTAAGGTCATTTGAGGATCTGTTACTCAGGGGTCACATGGGCTTGGAAGGAGCCCCTGGCTCCTTTCTTTTACTAGTTACTCCTATGTGAAGATAAGTCAAAGGTCCTACTCAACCGTGGCTGGCTTCTCTTGTAAGCATGGAGGAAACATTTCCTCTGTGTTGATCCTCCTCTTTGTAGACTGGACACTGGTTCATATCCATCTCGTGGGATCTCCTCGGCCTCCTTGATCAAAAGGACAGGTGACCCACCACAATTACAGGACATTTTGGGAGATGCTCATAGTCCCCTGGAACTAGTCGACCTAGGAGGGCAAGAAGCAAAAACTGTCCTTTAGGTCCCTCTGACCAAATTATTATAGGCCTCAAAGTATGTATGTTAAACATCTAAGAGGGTTAGTTCCACCAGTCTGACAATTTTAATAACTGTGTGCCATGTAAATAAATCTTGGGCAAAGACCAACTGTTCTCAGATAAACCTTACCTAGACATATATTTCTTAATCTGCTATGCATAATTTGTCAGTACATTGTTGGACTAATATGGTTCCCTCTGGTTTTTAAAACTAACTAGGCATTATTTATCTCTCGCTTTGACTAACCCCTCCATCATGGTTTCCCCAATTAAGGTGCCCCCATTCTCCCCCTTTCTCCCTTAATAATACCCTTCTCCTATGGTCCTACCTCTCTTGAGCTCCTTCTTTCCCTCTATCCCCTAGGTTCCTTGTATACCCTTCCCCCCTCCTTAAACTAACCCAATTTTTATCCATAGCTCCCTTATTAAAGCCCATTTCCTACTGTTCTTCTCTTTCAGGTTCTTTCTTTTCCTTTACCTCCCAGGTTCCTTTCCATTATCCTGGTTCCTGTAGTTATGTCTGGATACATACTCACTTATCAGGGTTTGGTTCTAGGATCCACATATGAGGGAGAACATACATCGATGTTTTTTCTGAGTCTGTGTTGCTTCACTTATAACAGTTTCTAGTTCCATCCATTTACCTGCAAATTTCATGATTTCGTCTTTTTTTACTGCTGAGTAAAATGCAATCATATAAATGAACCACATTTTCACTATCCACTTATCAATTGAGGGACATTTAGGTTGCTTCCATCTCTTAGCTATTGTGAAAAGAGCAGCAACAAACATGGATGTACAAGTGTCTCTGCAATA
>NW_008349083.1:240456-242322 GCF_000622305.1 Nannospalax galili | reverse complement strand
ATACCTTTTAAGAGGCTTCTTAGCCATCTTTATTTCTTCTTTTGAGAACTCTCTGTTCAGCTCCTTAGTCCATCTTTTAATTAGGTTACTTCTTGTCTTTATTCTCTGTTTTTTGAGTACATTATATATTCTGGATATTAAACCTCTGTTGGATGTGTCACTGGTAAAGATTTTCTCCCAGTCTATGGGTTTTCTCTTCACTTCCCTTGCCTCCTTTGATGTACAGAAGCCTTTTAATTTAACGAGGTCCCATTTGTTGATTCTTGACCTTGTTTCCTGAGCAATTGATGTCTGCTTTAGAAAATCCTTTCCTGCACCTACATCTTTTAGGTTTTTGCCAATGTTTTCTTCTCACAGTTTCAGAGTTTCTGGCTTTACATTCAGGTCTTTGATCGATTTGAAATTGACTTTTGTGCAGGGTGGAATATAGGTGTTTAGATTCATTCTTCTACAGGTAGAGATCCAGTTTTGCCAGAACCATTTGCTGAACACCCTGCCTTTCCTCCAGTGAATGTTCCTGGCCCCTTTGTCAAATATCAAATGGCTAAAATTGCATGTCTCATATATTTGGGTCTTCAGTTTTGTTCCATTGATCTATGGGTCTATTTTTGTGCCAGTACCATGTTGTTTTTATGACTATATCTCTGTAATACAGCCTAAAATCTGGTATAGTAATCCCCCTGGTATTACTCTTAGTGCTTAGTGTTGCTTTGGCTGTGCGAGGTCTTTTGTGCTTCCATATGAATCTTAGGATGGTTTTTTCCAATTCTGTGAAAAAAGTCATGGGGATTTTGATTGGCATTGCATTGAATCTATAAATGGCTTTTGGTAGGATGGTCATTTTCACAATATTAATTCTTCCAATCCATGAGCATGGGAGGTCCTCCCATCTTCTGATGTCTTCTTCAATCTCTTTCTTTAAAGATGTAAAATTTCACTGTAGAGGTCTTTAATGTCTTTTGTTTCTGAGATATTTTATTTTATTTTTTTCAACTATTGTGAAGGGGACCGTTTCCATGTGCTCTTTCTCTCATTGCTTGTTGTTGGTATATAGAAAGGCTACAGACTTTTCTAGGTTAACTTTGTAACCTGCCACTTTACTGAACGTTAATAATTTCTAGTTTTCTGGTGGAATTATTGGCATTGCTTAGATATATCATACCATCTGCAAAAGGGATAATTTGATCTCTTCTTTTCCAATTATTACTCCCTTAATTTCCTGTTCTTGTCTTATTGCTCTTGTAAGAGTTTCAATCACTGTGTTAAAGAGAAGTGGAGATGGTGGACAGCCTTGTCTGGTTCCAGATTTCAATGGAAATGTGTCCAGTTTTTCTCCATTTAGAATGATGGTGGCTGTGGGTTTGTTATATATGGCTTTATGTTGAGGTATGTTCCCTCCAGTCCAATTCCCTCTAGGACTTTGAAATAAATGCATGTTGAATTTTGTCAAAGGGCTTTTCTGCATCTATTGAGTTGACCATGTTGTTCTTTTCTTTGAGCCCATTTATATGATTTGTGACTTTTATTGACCTACGTGTATTGAACCATCCCTGCATCTCTGGGATAAAGCCAACTTGATAATGATGGATGATCTTTTTGATGTGTGTCTGTATGCGGTTTGCAAATATCTTGTTGAGAATTTTTGCATCTATGTTCATTAAGGATATAGGTCTATAGTTTTCTTTTTTGGTTGTATCTTTACCAGGCTTTGGTATGAGAGTGATGCTGGCTTCATAGAAGGAATTTGGAAGTTTTCCCTCCATTTCTATTTTTTTGAATAAACTAAGTAGTATTGGATGCAGATCTTCGTTAAATGTCTGATAGAATTCTGCTGTAAATCCATCTGGTCCTGGGCTTTTTTTAGTC
>NW_008349083.1:239451-240092 GCF_000622305.1 Nannospalax galili | reverse complement strand
ATTGTTTTCTTTGTTTCAATTTCATTAATTTCTGCCCTGATTTTTCTTATTTCTTCTTGTCTGCTGGGTTTGGGTTTCATTTGTTGTTGCTTTTCAAATGTCTTGAGTGGCAATGTTAAGTCATTTATTTGTGCTCTCTCTGATTTTTAGATGTAGGCACTTAGAGCTGTAAACTTCCCTCTAAGGACAGCTTTCAGCGTGTCCCAGAGGCTTTGTTGTGTTGCATTGTCCTTTTCATTTAGTTCCAGGAATACTTTTATTTCTTTCTTAATTTCTCTTTTGACCCATTCATCATTCAGGAGTGTGTTGTTTAATCTCCATGTGTCCATGTGGTGACTAGTGTTTCTTCTGGTGTTGATTGTAAGCTTTATTGCATTGTGGCCTGATAGAATGCATGGAATTATTTCAATCTTTTTGTATTTGTTGAGGTTTGTTTTGTGCCCACATATGTGGTCAATTTTGTAGAAGATCCATCGGGTGCTGAGTAGAAAGTATGTCCTTTGGTGCTTGGGTGGAATACTCGGCAGATGTCTGTTAAGTCCATTTGATATATGCTATTGTTTAATTCAGATGTCTCTCTGTTAACTCTCTGTCCTGTTGACCTATCTAATGGAGACAGTGGGGGTATTGAAGTCCTCTAA
>NW_008349083.1:235848-239311 GCF_000622305.1 Nannospalax galili | reverse complement strand
CCCCTCTTTGTCTCTCTGATTAGTTTTAGTTTAAAGTCTATTTTGTCAGATATTAGAATTGCTACACCTGCTTTTTTCTTAGTACCATTTGTTTGGTATATTTTTTTCCATCCTTTCACCTTAGATAGCGCCTGTCCTAGAAAGTTAGATGAGTTTCTTGCAGACAACAAAAAGATGGGTTTTGTTTCTTAATCCATTCACCTAGTCTGTGTCTTTTGACTGGGGAATTCAGTCCATTAATATTTAAAGTTATTAATGAAAGGTGAGTATTGAATCCTGTCATTTTTATTTCTGTTTACATTCTTTATATAGCTGTACTTTTCCACAGTTATATCTTCAATGGATTTCTTTCCGTAACCCCTTGGATATAGCCATTCCTTAAGTGAATTCCTTCAGCCTATTTATGTCATGGAAGATTTTTCTTTCCCCTTTGACTAAAATAGACATTTTGGCTGGGTATAGTTATCTGGGTTGGCATCTGTGGTCATTTAGAACTGGGAATACTTAGGTCCAAGCCAGGCTCTTCTGGCTTTCACAGTTTGCACTGAAAAGTCATCTGTAATCCTAGTGGGTTTTCCTTTCTATGTGACTTGTTGTTTCTCTTTTGCAGCTTTCAGTATTGTCTCTTTGTTTTGTACATGTTGTGTTTTTACTATGATGTGCCATGGAGAGTTTCTTTTCTGGTCCTGTCTGTTTGGTGTTCTATATGCTTCTTGTATTTGTATGGGCATGTCTTTCTTTAATTTTGGGAAATTTTCTTCTATAGTTCTGTTGAAGATCTGGTCAATGCCACTCTCTCAGGATTCTTCTCCTTCCTGTATGCCTATGATTCGTAACTTTAGTCTTTTTACCGTGTCACACAATTCCTGCATATTCCATTCTTCTGATTTCTTAAATTTTTCATAATCTTTGCTTGAGTACAGGTCTAGTTCATCCACATCTTCTAGTCTTGATACTCTGTTTTCCATTTCATTCATCCTATTGGTGAGGCTTTCTCCTGTCCTTTCTAATTTGCTTACTGAGTGTTTCACTTCCTTCTTCATTTCAGCCTGAGTAGTCTTCAATATTTCTAGCTCTTTTCTAAATTCATTCAGAAGTTTATCCGTATCTTCCCTCAGTTCTTTGATTTTTTTGTGTGTTCTTTAAATTAATTGAATTCTTTTATCATGTTTGTAATTTTTCTTTTGAGTTCCATGTCCTGCGTTACCTCTAGGGGCTTCTCATTGTACTCCTCTAGAGGACTATTGGTATTAGGTGGGGATATGTTAGTTTGGTTTTTCATGTTATTATTTTTTCTCTGTGATTTTGACATGTGAATTTCTTTTGTAGTTTCTGATTCTTGTGTGAGACCCAAATCTTCAAGTTTAGGCCTGCTTCTTTTTGTAAACTTTATGTGCCTTTGTGGTTTACTTTCTGTGTATGAAAAGCTGGTTCCTCTAAGCTTCCAGCTCTCTCTTTTGATTTTATATTGAAGTGGCCAGATTGCTTTTGTCTTCAGGAGTTCCCACAGAGGCCCAAGTCAGATGAGGATCAGATGCTCTCAGGTTTTCTCCTAAGGTCTGGATCCCTCCAGGAAAGATTTTGGCTTCAGAAATTTGGGGGATGGACTGGCCTGGGAGCAGGGCCCAGGAAAAATGCTGGTCTAGGGAAGCTGGTGGCCATGACACACAGAGATGCAAAGGGAGATGGGGGCAGGAAGAGGCCCCAAGGGCTCCTGGAGATTGCACTGAGGAACTGGGGTGGTCTGGATGCAAAGATCAGGAAGCCAAAAAGTCAGCCCAGGCATCCAAGAAAGAGGCTGGTGAGCCTTGCAGTCCAGGGAAGCAGAGGGAGGTGAGGGTGGGACCAGGCCCAGAATGCTCCTGGGGAACAGGCGAAGGAACTGGGTTGGTCTGGATGCAAAGGTTCAGGAAGCAGAAAGGTCAGCCAGGTGTCCAGGAAAGAGGCTGGTGGGTTGTGCAGACCCAGGGAAGCAGATGGAGGTGAGGGCAGGACCAGGTCCAGAGTGCCCCTGAGGAGCAGAGGAGGAACTGAGTTGGTGTGGATGCACAGTGGTGGTTCCCCAGGTGCCTGGGGCCCCAAGACAAGGAATTGGACAGGACCCAGGCTAGAAGGAGAGACTGGCGGGGGAGATAGGAAGGTGAATGAGGCTTGGGGAGTCAAGGTTCAGAGTGCACAATGGACTTACTCCCAAGAGAGGCCTGCGGGTGGGAGAGAGGCCTGCAGGTGGGAGAGAGCGAGGCCTGCGGGTCGTGCAGGCCCAGGGAAGCAGAGCCAAAGTCTGTCTTTTACCCTTTTAGTCTTGGGATGTACTTGGACCACCGTCATGGCCCCACTTGGCATCTTTCCTGTTCTTAGCAGACAAATGGTCATCAATCACTTCTAAAGTGTGGCTAGCATTCTAACATCACCTAAGAATTTTTGAAATACATCTCATAATTAATCTGGGATATGTAAGCTAAATAAACCCTTTCTTCCCCAAGTTGGTAGTGGTCAGAATATTTTGTCACAGCCTTGAAGAAATAAACTAAGACAGTAATTGGTACCGAGAGTGGGGTATTGCTACTATGACAGACCTGAGATCTTGGTGTTTTGGGGAGGACTGTGGAAGTGTTTGGAACTTTGGGCTGGAAAAGCCATTGCGTGCTCAGAGTTTGTTGCAGTGGAGCCTGGAACAGTTATGCTGAAAGCGTTGTAGACAATGGAGGCCTGGCTTGTGAAGCTTCAAAGGGAAGCAGAGACTATCAGGGCTGTTCGTGTGAGATTTTTGGATTGCGAATCTGTGGACTGAGAATCTGTGGGTTCTGGTCGGCTGGAGCTGAAGAATCATCTGTGATTAAGAAGAGACCAGAACCTGAAGCAAAACCTTTGCTTTACTGGGACAATTGATGCTGGTTAGCTGGGGCTGAAAAAAATCAGCTGTAAGTAACAAAGAGACCAGCATCACTGTGGTGAAGTCTTCTGGGAGGTATTTCTTCAGGGTCAGCACACAGAGGGTACCCAAGTCTCCATCTCTCACTGGAAGCAGGACTTGGGAATGTGTAACAGTCTCTTGCATGGTTCTGGTGTTGAAATAATGAAGGGGTCATAGAGAGCAGCTGAGGCTTTGGCACTCTGAGAGGTCAAGTAAGGCCATAGGTGAAAGTGCAGCTTCAGTTGCAGTGAAGACCCCAGGACTGAAGGGGCCATGGAGCGAATCTGAGGCTTTGCACCTGGAGAGGCAAGACAAAGCCATTGGTAAAGGTGCAGCCTCAGTTTCAGTGGAGACCCCAGCTTTTTGGAGATGCCGGGACCATGGAATGACCACCAAGGACAGCAGCAGGTGTGGAATGGAGCTGGCCTGTATCTGCAAGACAAGCTGAGTGTGCTGTGGACGGCAGAGTCAGAAAAGTGGAGCTGCCAGAACCCTTTGGAGCCAGAAGATCGTGAGTGAATCCCAGATGTCCAGCCTTGAGCTACTTTG
>NW_008349083.1:233991-235516 GCF_000622305.1 Nannospalax galili | reverse complement strand
CAGTAATGAAGAAACAAACTAAGGTGGCTTCCCTGGTCTGGTACTGGGGCCCAGGAATTCCCAGAGGATATGGAAAATTAGACAATCCAGTTCAGAGGTGCTAAGGTCTTAGGAACCTAGCTACAGGTGTTTGATGGAACTAAACCTGTGCCTAGAAGGTAGCATTCCTAATACCCTGCCTTGTTACCTCTCTGAAAAGGTGAAACGTTACCGTATTAAGTCATTTGTTTCTCTATGGAGACATGTGTAACCTGAAGTTCCTCTGCCCAACCACTACGATGCAAGCTATAGTCCACCTCCTTCCCAAGGTCTGCAGGAGTCAAGGAGGCAGAAGCCCTCTCCCACCCAATCATTTGACCTTAGCTGCATGAAGGGGAGGAGCCATCACCATTTTGGGGAAACAGAGACCCGAGCCAGGGGCAAACCAGGCACAAAAACCTGGCTGAGACCCGGAGACTAGGGGTGGGATAAGCTGGTGGTGCACGCATTTCAAATACGGAGAAGAAAAAGCCTGTGAGAATTCACATCTTTGTAAGTCACCCTTTCCCGGATGTCATAAACTATGCAAAACCCAAATAGAAGGCATTATGTCGGTTTTGTCAGCCCACATTAGAACCACGAGACCCTGAGTGAGCATGCATGAGTCTCTCAGGGGAGAAGGGAAAACTTAGTGCGACAACATGCAAAGTCATTGCTCTCTGATGTTCCCACCACTCATCAGCTCAGATTATGGATGACCAGGAACAAGCGGTCTAAATGGAGTTCTGTGTTTTAAGCTTTCAACTATGGAGTAAAGAAAAGAAATTGAGAGCAAGCACACCATTCCACAACAGAAAATCTTCAAATGATTTGAGATTGTTCTCTGAGATCAGGTGACCCAAAAGAAGTTATAGGCAATTTAAAGAATAAGAAGAGTGGAGAGATTGCTCAGTGGTTAAGAGTGCTTGCTGCACTTGCAGAGGACCCAAGTTTGGTTCCCAGCACCTACATTGGATGGCTCACAACCACCTGTAAGTCCAGCTCCAGGGATCTGATATCTTCTTCTGGACTCCACAGGCACCTACACACAGGTAGGCACACACACACACACACACACACACACAAACACACACACACACACAAATGTAAATAAAATAGATCTTGAGGGAAAAAAGAAGAGAAGGAGGAAGAGGAAGAAGAGGAGGAGGGAGAGGAGAAGGAGGAGAGAGAGGGATTTCATGGTCCATACAGGGCCTGGTAGATGCCGTTGAGAATTTATCTAGAAAGAATCTGGCATGACAGGCTCAGAAGGGAAACAGTACTTCTAACTAGTAGTACAAGATTCTGTTTAAACAACAGTGCTGTCATATGCCTAGCTAAAATCCATGATCACGTATTTAAAGATATAAAGCCTAAGAGATAAGCAACAAGTTGATTTTACTTCTCATTCTCTGACCATTTTCTGTTGAATCGCCCTTCTGTGGTTTATCTTAGACAGACTATCCTTTTTAATGAGCTTAGCAATCCGGAAAATCCAGTCTGCTTC
>NW_008349083.1:163473-233326 GCF_000622305.1 Nannospalax galili | reverse complement strand
CCAGTCGTTCTTCAGTAGAACATGAAAATTTCTTTAGGATTACAAATATTGACCTTGTACCTTGTAGATTTGCTAACTTCACATGGTACATTGCATAGTACATTAGAACCATGGTGAAGATTCTTTTGCTTTCCTACATAGGTTAACACATGAACTGTGAAAAGAATCCCAGGCCACTCTTTTCAGGCTCAGGAACAGTTATGAGTGATCTTCATTGAGGTTTTCCTACGTGAGCTTAATGGGTCATCTTTGTGATGCAATTTTGTGTCTCTCATCAAATTCAGGAAGTTTTCAGACAGTATTTCCAGATATTTGCTCTTCATAAGTCACATTCCCTTATGCTCCTGGGACCCTAATAACAGGAATAGTAAATTATGCGATGCTAACTAACCCCAGAGATCCACGAGCTTGATTTTTTAAATACCTTACCTCTGTTGGCCAAATTTGGTAATTCCTATTAGTATACCTTTAAGTTCACGGACTTATCTCTTGTCTCTGTTATTGAGTGATAAAATATTTCAAATGTTGTCCCTACCCCAGGGCCTGGTTGCACAGGCCTGCACTCCCAGGTACTCAGGAGGGTGGGGCAGGAGGCCTACAATTCAAGGTTCACCTGAGCCATAAGGCAAATTCTAGGCCACTCTGAGTCACTTATCAAGAGCCTGTCTCAAAATAAATGGGGAAGAGGGTAGAACTCAGTGTAGAAAATTTGCCTGGTATATGTAGCCAGATGCTCTGGCTCTAGTATTGCTCCGGTTCCAAAAACATCTTTTTTTTTTTTTAATTTCTCAGTTAATTAATTTTCTTGTAGGTTCTCCAAGGGTTTTTTATAACTCTGAGATCTCTGTAATTTCATATTTGTCGTCCAGGACTTGAACAGGTTTGGGTTTTCACCCCTTTCTCACAGCCTTTACAGAGCCTCTTCAGATCTTTTCCACTCATGTGCTCCTTGGGATAAACCCAGGACTCACTGCAGCTCAGAGAAGAATCCTCACAGGGTGTTCTATAGGAATCTCCTTGCATGATTTCTGCACAGTTTGTCTTCAAGGGATGCCCTTTTGGGCCTGAGAAACATGTTTAGTCTCCCCACATCCTGTAATGTATAAACAACCGGGTACCAAAAATGTAAGTATTTCTCTTAGCTCTCTGGCCCCTGAATCCCGTGTCTTTCCATCTCCATGGTGCTGAACATACCAGTGAAGAATGGCACAAGAAGTTTCCAGATTAGGGAAAATGCTGTTTTACCTTGATCAGTGCCAAAGAATCTGTTTCCTGGCCCATGAGCATTGTGGCCCATGAGCATGACTTCATGGAAATCCCTTTGAAACAAATCTGTAGGATTTGGAGAAATGTTTCAGTTATTACTTGGAATGTCTATCCATGACCAACTAAACCTAGGAACATGTATAACCTGTGCATTAATTTTGGTCTCTGGTTTAATTTTGAAAAACAAATATTGGTGATTTTATTTGTAAATAACATGAGCTAGAATAAATGACTGGGGCTTTGCAATTTTATAGAATAAAATTCACTTATAATTGAATATTATTTCAACTTTGCACAAATGTTACATTTCCTATTACTCAAGTCTCCATTCTCTGTGCCACAGCGTGAGCTGCAGCCCCTTTGGGCTGCACTGAGATTCGTGACCTGGAATATTACCCTGACGTGGTAGAGCCATTGCTCAGAAAGTTGAAAGCTAAAGGTATTTGTCACTTTAAACCCACAGTACTGAAGGACAACAGTTCCCCCAGAGTCCCTATACATCAGAAAACTTCCCAGAAATGAATATTTATACCAACGACCCCCGTCTATTCACTGGAGAAGGAAGGGGAAAAAATAAAAGTCATGGTCTGTGTTTTTTATTAAATCAATAGACAATGGTTAAGACAAAGAAAGTAATACAGAAAATACATATTTACATATGTTCTTTGGAGTATTTTTAGTCTTAGAAAAAAAGCCTCTAATTTTAGAGGAACAATTAATTATGGCACATCCACTCGAAATATTAACATACAGAAAATGAAGGAAATAATGTTTAAGGGAAATTGTATGGCTCTAGAAAGTCTTCATTCACCCATATAAACTGCTAAGGGGGAGAAAAAAAGGGATCAGTCCTTGGTATCCACAAGGAATTGATCCAGGACTCCCTACAGGTTACCAAATCAGTGTATATCCAAGTCCCTTATTATGCAATGACATAATGTTTACATATAATCTATGCATGCCCTCCGGTGTCCTTTAACTCCAGATTACTTATAACACCTAATAAAAGGCAAATGTTAAGTCAATAGTTATTATTGCCTTATATAGTTTAGAGAAGAGTAACACAAAATCTGTACATGTTCAATACAGAAGCAATTTTTTTCTGAATATTTTTGACCAGCAGTTGGCTGAATCCATAAACATGGAGCTTCTAGATAGGAGAGCCTACTATTGTATGTACATGCACCCTCACACCATGCATTCACACACATGTGAACATGTATACTACTATTTCCATATATACATGTATATATGTTGGTATATTTCTCGTAATATGCTCATAAATGTGGGTTTCACAAGCCTGTTTTACAAAATTACTCCGGGTGCAGGGGACTGGAGAGATGGCACAGCGGCTAAGAACACTTGCTGTTCTTCCAGAAGACCTGGGTTCAAGTTCTAGCACCCATATGACTACTAATGACTGTCCATGGCTTCAGTTCCAGGGGATCTGACGCCCTCTTCTGGCCTCTGTGGGGTGATGCACGACAGGAATGCACTTAAATACAAGCAGATAAAACACTCATACACATAAAATAAAAAGAATAAACAAACTAACAAAGCTACTCTGGGTACTAATTGGCCTCTGGGGACATTTAAGGGGTTTATGAATTGGCTGCAAAGGTGAAGCTATGATATCATTTTACACAAGATTTAAGTACAGGAAACCAAAGAAGATCATTAAATAAATCACTTAAGCTCTTGCCGGGTATCTGAGCTTGACTACAATGGGGAAAGTAGCCACCTAGATCTGATGACCCCAGCCCAGGAAAAGTAGTGTCTATGATTTGACAAGAGCCAATGTCTCTGAGGGCTGATAAAGATAGTACACAGCTGGATGGTCCACTTTATGCCCGAGCACTTAGATTGTTTGCCTGGTTTCCATTCAATATGTTGTTTGACCTCTACCCAGGAAGTCACAGAAAAATTTGGACTGTTTGTACTATAAAAAGTAATTATGAAGAAAAGTTGGGAGAGAATTATAACTTAAAAGCTATACTAGGGTTGGGGAGTTAGCTCCACACAAGCAGCGGGACTGGAGTTCAGATCCCCAAATCCAAGTAAATGCCACATGGGTGTGACTATTCACCTGTAATAAATACCAGCCTCAGAAGGTAGAGATGGAATCCTAAGAGCAAGCTGGCTACTGAGACAAGCCAGGTTGCTGAGCTCTGGGTTTGACTGAGAGACTCTGCCTCAAAGAATAAGGAGGAAGAGTGATGGACCACAGATTTCCATCAACACTGGGCTGTCACATGTATGCACATGCATGTGCACAAACAGGTATGCACACACACATGCACTCACACACATGTGAACATGCACACCATACACATACACATGAAAAGGGGGGAAGGGAGAAAATGATACTGAAGATAAATTCATAAATGTCCATTGTGGTGGTGGTGATTTGAATGAGAATGTCCTCCATAGACTCCAAGAATTTGGACATTTTGTCCCCAGTTGGTGGCGCTGTTTTGGGAGGTCCTAGAAGGTGTGGCCTTGCTGGAGGAAGCATGTTACTGGGGGTGGGGTTAGAGAGTTCTTAAGCCTTGAAGGACTTCCAGTTATTCTTAGCTTCGTGTGCCTGCCTGAAGATGTGAGCACTCTACCCTTTCTAATCTGGTCACTTCCTGCCACCATGCCTTCCCACCATGATGGGTTCTAATCCCTCTGGAGCTGTTCTGGAACTGTAAGCTAAACAAACTCTTCCTTCTGTAAGTTGCCTTGGTCATGGTGTTTTATCACAGCAACAGAAAAGTAATTAAGACATCCATCAAAATGTGACTAAATAAACAATGAATGTTTGTAACCAAATTACGAGTTAGCAATAAAAGGAATAAACTATTGATCCATGCAATAGCATGGGTGAAATCTTGAAAACGTTATGCTGAGTACATAAGACAAATAAGAATTTGTAAGTATGATCTCATATTTGGGAAGTTATACTGTAAGGAAAAGTGGCCAGCAGTGACAGGGTGGGGAGACAGAGGTGGGGAGCAGGACTGACTGCAGTGGGGTACAGAGAACTTCCTTGTCTGACAGAAATACTTTGTATCTTGGTGGTAGTGGTAGTTACATGAGTACATATATTTGTCAAAATCCATTGAACTATGTACTTAAAACAGTGTGCTTTATTTTCTGTAAATTAAAACCACAGAAAGATTTATTAGAATCTAAAAATAGGTCAGTAGCTCACAAAGAGAGAGCAGCTATCTCATGCCCAAGAGATGTAATTATGAAGTTAAAGAACATCAGCTCACAGCAGCATTTCCCTGCTGTGTGAAAGTCTGGGTGGACTTGACTAAAATTGTTCCTTTCAGTGTTAACTGCATATTGAAACCCCATAAAGTCAAATTTTATGGTACTGCAGTGCAGCCCAGGCATGGGGATTTTTCAGGGCTCAGTGATTCCAGCACATGGTCTGGATAGAGGGTATCACTTCCCTCCACCTGCCCAGGCTCCAGAAGCTGAGAATGTGATATGAGGGCCAAACTTCCTCCCTTCATGGTACCAAGCGTCTTCCCAAGGTCATTCTGTATAAGGCTGACACCAACACTGACCTAGGTGCCACTGTGCCCAAAGGAGGTTCTTAGAAAAGACAGGACCTCAGTCACAGTTCTACAGGGGAAAATGATGCTTATTGAACTGATTGGACAGACTCAACTGATGCTTCAAACTGAACTGAATCCCTTCCACTCCTTCACTTCATGCTAATGACATGTCAGATCTTTTGAAGAAGTTTTGGGTGGAGGAAATTGGATATTTTGTCTTCTCAAAATGAGGTAGGACAAGAGGGTAATGTGTCAGGACAAATAATATAGATTGGCTGTATTAGTTACTTTTCTCATGGCTGTAACCAGCTACCTGACAGGAATCAACGTAAAGAATTAAAGCTTTATTTGGGCTCACAGATGAAGGATGAAGTCCATCATGGCATGGAAGGCATGGAGGCAGGAGCATGAGGCAGCGGGTCACATTGCATTTACAGTCAGGAAGCAGAAAGGGATGAACATTATGAGCAAATCACTTCTTCCTTTTTATGTAGTCCAGGACCCCTGTCTCTGGGAACATGCTGTCTACATATAGGCTGGATCTTCTACTTCAGTTAATTCCATCTTGAAATTCCCTCACAGACTTCTCACAGGCTTGTCTCCTAGGTGATTCTGGATCCTGTCAAGTGGACAATGTTAACCATCATACTGGCCCTCTGAAAATGAAAGAAAAAGATAACATATAGGTGCAGGCACTTTATAACATCATATTCAGCTAAGCCTCTTCCTGTGGGATATCCTACTGCAGGGTTAGCCCATTTGACCATATGGCAACTCAAGGTCAGAGATCTCACTTATCTTGCACAAGCTCACATTGTAAGTGACAGACAATATGGTAACACGATTTTTTTCTTACAAAATATTTAACGTCTGCAGTGCACCTCACCCTCATGTATTTGACAGATTCCACAAACTGTCAGACTGGCACAAGCTGGTAAGACCTCTGCAGCCACTGTATTTTCTTTTCGCAGAGTTTGAAAACCATCAGGGCTCCAGTTCTTGACTTGGATGATTGGCGGGTGAGGTCTTTCCACATCATGCCTCAGGCCTCCCTGCTCAGGAGGAACAGCCTGAAGTTCTTCAAGATTCCTGAGGTCTTTCTGCTCTTCCATTACCTGGTTCCTGGAGCTGAGCACCTGGAAACAGTAGGAGGCTCTGATATTGCCATGGTAACCCCCATACATAGTGAGGGACTTATGGAGGCACGAAAGGTCTTGTGGCTTGTATTACTTACTTTTCTGTTGCTGTGATAAAACACCATGATCAAGGCAACTTACAGAAGGAAGAGTTTATTTGGTTTAAGGTTCCAGAGGGATAAGAGTCCATCTTGGTGGGAGGCATGGCAGTGGAGGCAGCCAGAGCAGAAAGCTGAGTGCTCACATCTCTAAGCAGAGACCAATACTGAAAATGGGACAAGCTTATCAACTCTCAAAGCCTACCCCCAGTAACATACTTCCTCCAATAATGCCATACCTCCTAAATCTCTGCAAACAGAGCCAGAAGCTAGGTTTCAAATACATGGAGCCTAAGCGGGGATTGGGGTGTGGGAGGTGTATTATCATTAAAACACCACTGAACCAATATCAACTTGTTGCTTGGCAGTTGGCATGTGGTCCCCTGGATGCTACAGCTTAGCTACTAAGTTAAAGTGAGGCAAG
Source organism: Nannospalax galili (assembly GCF_000622305.1). Taxonomy (NCBI): domain Eukaryota; kingdom Metazoa; phylum Chordata; class Mammalia; order Rodentia; family Spalacidae; genus Nannospalax; species Nannospalax galili. Next base: position 226,851 of record NW_008349083.1, on the reverse strand, counting down.
CCTCTTCAGCTAGCATCTTGCAGTCACATTCTGCACAAACTCTGGTGTGCCCAAAAGTCACATGCAGTGGAATTCAGTTTTTCGGAAACCTATGTGTGTTCCTTCAGTCATTATGCTGTACTTCCTCCTACAATCTCAGAAACAGATCATAATAGTAGCAGTAATTATAACATCTGTTAAGAATTTTCTAGAGGCTGGAGAGATGGATCAGCAGTACTGCTCTTGCAGGGGACCCCAAGTTCAATTCCAAGCACCCACATTAGTCAGTTCACGACAGCCTATAACTCCAGCTCCAGAGAATTCGATGCCCTCTCTGACCTCTATGGGCACTGCAACACATGGCATACCCTCGTACAGATACACACACACACACACACACACACACACACACACAAGTAAATAAATAATAATAAATAAAAAGCTTTAAAAAGCATTCTATGGGCTGGAAACAAAACTAAATATCATATCCATATTTTTATCTAGACCTACACCTAGAAATAGAGACATAAAAGGCCCTTGATCATCATGCTAAATCTAAGAGTTACACACTCTTAATGGCCTCATTAAATATGACATCAATGAGGGGCAAAGAGGCTAAATAATTCTCTCAAGGTCACAAATTTACAGAAAATAAAAGTTATTTAATGGTAATCCTCTCCCAAGCATACCCTACCTAACAATGCCAAGGAGAAAAGAATTTTGCTAACCTTGCGATCAACTTCACTACCCAATAAGACGCAATGCAGTTATGATCTTTAAAATGTCACCTCTTGCCTTCACATTCTGCAAACTCTCCATTGCCCATTTTAACTGCAGTGACCCCAGTAGACAAGAAAGAGCTGGTTATGGCAAACTCTGATTTGAGAGATCAAGGTGGATATTATCACCCATCATCTTAGAAAAATCAGGGATTAACAAAGTGGAAAAAAATAACTTCTGACAAGTTTGCGCAGCCAGAGAAGCGACATCTTGTGTCTGACAGGGTTGAAAGAGAGGATGGGGAGAGAAGGGCTCAGAGCAAAGAGTGTCAGCTGGAATTGATGATGGAGAAGTGGAGCCTGCTTTCTTTATCAGATCTGTTTCCAACCAGCCACCTGTGAGCCAGCACGTCACATTTCACTGGCATCTGCAAGTTCTCCCAATACTGAGCCCCGCAGGGCAAATGCAAGAGTAGAAATGTGAACCCTGTCCAACCTTGCCTCCTACATCATCAGCACAACTGTCACCTGAGATTTCACAGAGGAGCTTTTCCTCCTAATAATGTAATTGGAACTGGAAGAGAATTGTGGGATCCATCTTGCTCACTTTTACTGGAATATACCTATCATACTCATATCCACGTAAAATATAAGCAAGAATTGTTCCATTATCAAACAAAAGATTTAAATGATGGTGTGCGAGGTTCACTAATGTTAATTACCAGCACGTTTTTTAATTTTTGCTTATTGGATTATTTGGGAGATTTTGGTTTTGTTTTTTTATCTTTGAGTCAGGGTTTCCCTGAATCCACAGCTGGCCTGGAACTTGCTATGTAGACCAGGCTGGCTTTGATCTCACAAAGATCCACCTGTCTCCACCTCCTGAAAGCTGGGATTAAAGGTGTGCACCATCGTACCTGACTGCTTGTTTTTGATGTGTGTGTGTGTGTGTGTGTGTGTGTGTGTGTGTGTGTATGTGTGTGGTAGTGTATGTGGAAGTCAGAGGTCAGCCTCAGGTGTCCTTTCTCAAGCACTATCCACCTTGTTTTTGTTTTTTTAATATTTTATTTATTGGCCTGAATCTCACCATCAGGCTAGGCTGGCTGGCTAGTGAGTTCCAGGGATTCCCCTGTCTCTGTCTCCCCAGTACTGTGATCACAAGCGTATGCCACCATGCCTGGCTTGTTTTTACATTGGTTCCAGAGGCTTTAACTCAGGTCCTCATGCTTGTTAGGCAAGCACTTTACTGACTGAGCTATTCCTTAGTCCTCTTTTTATTTTTCTAGACAGTCTTACTATTTGGTTCAGCCAGCCTCAGACTCACTTTGTAGCTCATAATCTCTTTGAACTCACAGTGATCCCCCTGCTTCAGCATTCAGCCTCTTGAATGCTGGCATTATTGACATGTGCCAACACACCCATCTCCTCTGGGTGTGTTCTCTGGGGTCTTCTTCCTGCCCTGGTTGGGCTCAGACACAGCTGCATAGCTTCCGACTCCCCAAGCTGCTCTGGCAATGTCCAATGCACCCCTCCTTGGGCAACTAGCCTAGTGGCCCAGCCATACATCCTTTCTTGGATTCCATTTGCAGCATGGAATTGGTTCATTGAGCACTTTTTCTCATCAGAATATAGACATAGAGGAGTTCCATTTCCCCCACCTCTTTTATCAAATCCACATTTTCTGTCTCTTAACAACCTCTTGGGGGAATTCCAAACTATTTCTACAATTTTCATTATTAAAATTGGTCTGGATTGGTTTTCAATTTCAATCTGTGTCCACTTTAAAACTTTCCATACTCTGTACCCACTGAACTAGGAGCTGAATTCCTACTTGCGTGTGGCAGGAAAGGTGATCACTTTGCATGTACCAAGCCTTCCCTCCTGAGTTCGCTCTCTTCCGAGGTGCTCAGGATGATGAAAAATAAAATATTTTTCAATTACCCAGTCTAAGGTATTCTGTTACTGTAGCATGGGTGGTCAGAAACACAACCCATCTGTTACTCCTGAGTAATTTTCATCTTGTGGTGAGATGCCTTTGTTTTCAACTTGATATACAGGCAACATTCTGGGCCAAAGGAGACAGGCCTATTGATGGGCTGGTGAGATGGCTCAGCAGTTACAAGCACTGGCTGCTCTTGCAGAGGACCTGAGTTCAGTTCCCAGGACCCACATTGCAGCAACCAACTGTGGGGACCTAAAGGCCTCACCTTGCTGAGGTCTGAGAGGAAGTTACTGGGGCGTGGCCTGACTTGCTTTGAAAGTCTGAAGAATACTTCCGCACTGCTGAGGAGTGCATGATCAGCGCATGACCATCCTTAAGATACACCCTCTGGGGGAGGGGGATTTCCAGATGCCTTTATAAGCTCTGTAACACCTGCAATAAATGAGTCCCTGCTTGACTAGGCTCCCCATTGTGCCTGAGTGTTCCCGGTACTGGGGGCAGCATGGGCTGGTGAACAGCATGCTTACTCATCCCCAGTCATCACTGCACGGGGGTCACTGGTTCGAACGCCCCCCGTAACTGGCGCCCAGCGTGGTGCTCAAAGGAAGGTGAAAAGAAGAAAAGTAAGAAGAAAGAAAAGAAAAACAGATTGGGGCCAATCGGGAGTTTGGGGTAAATGAGACCTGAAAAGATGGGTAATGCAACTAATACGCTTGAGGACCCCGTGCTTAAAGCACTGAGAGATATGCTTAAAAGTAGGGGATTGGATCTGTCAGATCCTGTAGCTCAAAGGGTTTGGCCAGAGGCCATTCATTTGACTCCCTGGCTACTTGGGGCTAATGTTTTTCCTGGGGATACATGGGAATCATGGGAAGAGTTTGAGGAAGCATGCAGAAATGCAACAGAAGTGAAACCAAAAGCGGCCAAAGTAACAAGCGGCACCTCGGGTGTGCCCTGGCCAGCTTCAGGGCTTCCCAGGACCCATGCTCAGGACCCATGGGTTCCTTTTTCAGAAAGGCGGGGCAGAGCAGAGCATACGGGGTCAGCAGCGAAAGCTGCCCACCTGCCCTGTTTTGAAACACGGACCAAGGAGTCTAACGCGTGTGCAAGTCAGGGGCTCCTGTGACTGGCTGCTGCTGGGCACATTAAAAAACAAAACAAAACAAAAACCCACAGTTGTTTGTGCGCTGCTACCGGCTCCAGGACGGCTGGGAAGGCCTGGTTTGGGGGAAAGTGGCTTGGGTGGGGGCAGGCATCCCATCCGTTCCGCAGGCAGCTGGGGATCCACCCTGCCCCCGAGTGTTACAGCCCCGCTGGCAGCAGTGCTCGCCGAATCCCAGGGCTGAGGGAGCCCTTAGTGAAAGCCTACAACATTTTCACTGATAGGGGCAGATTTGGAGCTACAGTGGTAGTATACCCCGGGGGCAGATGAAAAACCAAAAAGATATGTCCACACTTGTGATGGCTCAGCTCAATTCAAGGAACTCATGGCCATTGCTTTCTGACAGTATTCAGACGTGTATGCTCCTTAAGGTGAGAGAAGCCCCTATCTTCTTACAGCATCTTAGGGGGCACCAAGGATTGCCTGGGCTTTTATTCCAAGGCAATGCAGAGGCAGACAAGATGGCTTACAGGTACCACCTCTGCAACAGCCAGGGGTAAACCCCAGGGGACTCAAACCCAATTCCTTGTGGCAGACGGATGTCTTACACTATGCTCCTTTTGGAAAGCTTAAGTATATTTTTGTGTCCATCAACACATTTTCACATGCCTGTTGGGCTACCGCTCATACAGGAGAGAAGTCTAAACATGCTCAGTCTCATTTTCTCCAGTGCTTTGCTACGTTGGGACTGCCCCAAAGAATTAAAACTGATAATGGACCATGTTTTGTGAGTAAAAATTTACAAGATTTCTTTTCACTTTGGGGAATTCAACATAATACAGGAATTCCCTATGCTCCCCAAGATCAAGCCATTGTAGAACACAATCATCAAAACCTAAAACTTCAATTACAAAAACAAAAAGGGGGAATAAAGCCCCCACCAACAGTTGGGTATGGCCTTATTCACTATTAATGTTCTTAATTTTCAAAAAGATCAGTTGGAATCCCGGTTTCAGAAACATTGGGGATGACAGGTGCAGAGACCTGAGGTACGGGTAAGATGGAAGGACTCCATTATGGGGCAATGGAAAGGCCCAGATCCATTGCTAACCATGGGTCGAGACTTTGGCTGTGTCTACCCTACAGGAGATTCAAACCCCATATGGGTGCCTGAGAAAAACCTTAAGTGGCTAGACCAGGATCCGACTGACTAGCATGCCATCTGAGGTGAAGGACACAGTTCCTTGGCTTCATTGCCAGTCAGCCTCTTTGACAACTGGCTAATTGGCTAAAAGTTACATGGTCTCAGAAGTATTTCAACTTGTCCTACGCCATGACTTGCTTTGTTTCTCTTGATAATGCTTATCTTTAAGTGTCTTTACCAGATAATTCAGCAACAGAGGACCCTTGAAGCTGCCACGGCCCACCTCCTCATGATTACGGGCTCCCCTAGGAATATACCCCCTCCGGTTGCCCACGCTTGGCTAACCGATTTAGGCAGAGACTAAGACTGTCACAGGCTGTCATTACCCACGTGGCTGCCCTTAATCATGACACATTTTTAGCCAAGGATGGGTAAGATGTCCCATGACAAGCACTCCTAAGATAGGACATGCACATGGCCAGGTGCATGGTCCAATGATGGGCAAGGCTTGGTCAGAGGTGACACAACCTAAGACAGGCAAAAATGCATAAGATTAGAGGAAGGAGATAGCCATCTCTACTCAGGGAGCCATCTATGAGATGGGTAACCTGTGAAATAAAGTCAGTCCGGCCTTAAAATAAAAATAAAAGGGGGAGATGTGGGGACCTAAAGGCCCCACCTTGCAGAGGTCTGAGAGGAAGTTACTGGGGCGCAGCCTGACTTGTTTTAAAAGTCTGAAGGATACTTCCGCACTGCTGAGGAGTGCATGATCAGCACGTGACCATCCTTAAGATACACCCTCAGGGAGGGAGGGGGTTTCCAGATGCCTTTATAAGCTCTGTAACACCTACAATAAATGAGTCCCTGCTTGACTAGGCTCCCTGTTGCTCCTGAGTGTTCCCGGTACTGGGGGCGGCATGGGCTGGCGAATGGTGCATTTACTCATCCCCAGTCATCACCACGTGGGGGTCGCTGGTTCAAACCCCCCACAACCAACCATCTGCAACTCCAGTTCCAGGGTATTAGACACCCCCTTCTAGCCTCCACAGGCATTACATGCATGTGATGCACCAAATACAAGCAAGCAAAATTCACATACACATAAAATAAAAATAAATGAATATTCTTAAAAGGTCTATCAGTAACCCCTGACACATGATTTTCAAGATTTTATTTTATTGATTCTTTGAGATTTTCATACAATGTATTTTGATAATATTCAGGCCCCCTCCCCTGTCTCCATGCCCACATTTCTACTCCTCCCAACTTCATGTTCTCTATATTATTTTTCTTCTTTAAAAGACATCGTGTCTAATTTGTGTTTTCTGAATATTCTTGAGTGTGGGTCTAACCCTCGGAGTCTGGCCAACCTACCAAGTGTCATACCCTTAAAGAAACTGACTCTCCCTCTCCCAGCAGCTATCAAGTACCAATAGATCCTTGGCTGGGGCTGGGGATTTTCACCACCTCCCCTATTCATGCTGGCTTGTTGTCTGGCTTGGACTTGTACAGATTTTGTACATGCTATCACAAGGGCTGTGCTTTCATGTGTACAACTATCCTGTGGTGTCCAGAAAATAGTATATGTGTGTTGGGGGTGGGGGTTGTGCTTACATGTGTGCAGTGCTCACAGAGGCCAGAGAGGGTGTTAGATCCCCTGAGTTTGAGATATAGACAGCTGTGACCTGCCTAATGTGGGAATGTTTGTCCTCTGCAAGGGCAATTTGTGCTCTTAACCACTGAGCAAGCTCTCCAGCCCCTACATGTGGTTCCACGCCCCCTTTTGTTTCCACTATGTACTCTCTTATCTGCGCTCACATGCCTGTGACACAAACCATGTCTCCGGCATCTTTCCTCTGCCATCCAGGTGAGCCCACAGCCTGCCACACTCCAGGACATATGTACCTGCTCTGTCAGTTACAGTGGCACTGCTGAGCCCTCAAGCACTCCCAGGAGATGTGGATCTGCTGGGTTTGCTGCCTGCACTTGCAGCCTCAGGCACCTCCAGCAGCTCAGAATTCACATCTGCAATGACAAGCCCCACAATAAATTTAATTTGTTCAACTCTAACTGACAATACCCAAACTTGATTCTCCTGAACACTGCCTGACAATAGACACTAAAGAAAAGTCAAGGCAGTTCAGTGCCTGCCATCATAGTATCCAGGAAGAAGTAGGTGACCTGCTGCAGCAGCACAGTGGCTGATATACAGTTTGGGTCATAGTCTTTGGTGGAAAGCCTCAAATGAAGATGGGTTTAAGTCAAGCACCGTCCCTTCTGCACTTCTCCTCCCACTGTCTCCTCACAGAGGACTGTGAGAATTCCAACTAGATCTCTCTTCTTCCTCTCCCAGCATCCCTCTCCCAGCTTCTTTTGGATTGGACTTTGAACAGGATGCACCTGTGCTCATCTATGAACCTTTGGACCACTGGAGCTGCTTCGCCCAGCCAAAAGAGAGAAGACACACAAGCTCCTCCCTCTCCTTTGCAAAGTCATTGGCTCGTGACTGGTGGACAATGGAGAGGCATGCAGGACAGTGAGACCAGCTCCTGACTGTGGCAGTGGGAGCTCGAGGCAGCTTGCTCACATCTCTGTGTCAGCTAGTTTCTTCCCTTCAAAGCAGATGTCTCTGAGCCCGCATAGACTCTGTAGCTCTCCTTCATGGCTAGACCCAAGCCACCCTCCTGGGGTCTTTTTCTGTTGGTGCTGCCTTGTTTGGCTTCCTGCCCCTCTGTCCTCCCAGGCCTCTTCCTCATTTGCTTTTCCTCATACTTTCTGCATGGATGTCCTCATCCCATGTGTGCTTCTGCAGATCTTACTGTTACTAAAGTTGTGATGGTCAGCCTGGGCCCTGGAAGCCCAATGAAGCAACGTTCTACCACCCATCCTTAACAGAGGATTAAAGAAATGACAGTGAAAAACAGAAAGGGACATTTGTTCTGTGTAACCAGATTGGAAAGATGAACAAAGGGGTTTAGTTACCCCCAAGTCCACTTTCAGGGCCCTGACAAGGGGGTAGGGTTTAAATAGAAGGCAAGAGATGTGCATAGCTAAGTAGTCCTGGTCAAGGTATAGTCTAGCTCATCGCTAACAGATCATTGTTTGGGCTCCATTCTGCCTGAAAGGTGGTCTGACGACTTGCCAGAACTGTGTGAAATCACTCCCTGGGAGCTTAGCTCCCCCTCTGGCTGGCACCAGGCTTCAACTTTTCCCTTCTCACAGTATGAGATGACTGAAGGAATTCCAGTTTCTTGAGGGTTCATTGTCTCAATAGTTTGAAAGACAAAGAGCAGGGCACAAGTGTCTCTCTAGAATATCTTCACTCCTTCCAAGACTGTCACAATAGGAGACAGTCCCTTTCTACTGAAAAATAGAAGGTCATGGCACCTCTATCACCCAGTCCTCTATCACACATCGATTCATGTGTCCCCTTTCCCCTCCCACTGGGAATTTCAAACTCAACAAAAGCCCTGAGAAACAAAGATCTTTCTCTTTTTGGAATGTTTGTGTGGGTAGATATTTTTTGGAAGGGAAAAGGGCATTTTAATATCCTTACAGCTAATTAGCTCTAAGAGGAAACTCAAGCACTTCAAAGTCATGATTTTGGCAAAAAGAATTGAAACGTGGAATAAAAATCTAAATTATAATTTTCTAGAGTAGTCAGATAATTGTGTAAGTGTTTTGGAGAAGAGAGTCACTTTCCAATTAGGGGAAAACTTCTAAGAATCCCAGGCCATACTGAGCATTTGTATGAAGAATTTAATGGAAATCAAGAGGAATTTTTTTTTTTATTTTAATTTAAGAGGCTTGTGCTAAGACAACCATATATAATGAACTTTTCCATGACCAGGAGTGAGTGGTGGGCAGGAGAAAGGTAGGCAAAGCCTGGCCTCCCCCGACAGAAGCCAGGCTGCTCTCTGACTGGGTACTTAGTGAGCCAAATCTGTGACACTGGGTTCTGCAAGAGCAGAGTCCAAAGCAGGGGGTCTGACCCGCCTGTCAGCAATGAAACCGTGGACTCTAAGAAGTAGGAATTCCCAGTTATCTGATGTTGCAAAAAGAGACCACTCTCTACAGCCTGGGTCAGCGAGTGAGAAAACTTTTCTCCCAGAAAGAGATCTGCAGCTTGTCAGATCACCCAGCAGAAAAATGAAGCCAAAACAATGGGTTGATGACTGTCAGGACCACACCTTGACCAGGTCTGCTTAAATGAACATGACTCTGGCATCTACTCAAACCTCAGTCTCACTTCAGGACTCTTGAAGGTGAGCTGTGGAGGAGTCATTGGATCTCTGTCCCTCTTTCCAACGTGGCCACACTGAATAAAACTTTTCTGGTTTTCATTATTTGATTTGATTGTTTTAATTTGGCTTGTTGAGGACAGGTAGATAAACTTGGCTTGTTGGGACACAGGCTGTGACTGCAAGTCTGAGAACAGTAGAAATATGTTACCAGCATTTTTAAGTCAAATGCCCCAGCTTTGGGGGCCCTGGCAGATTAGGTGGCCCACATATCCTGAGAAGTTAAAGAGGACTAAAGGTACAACACAGGGAGAGGAGTTGTAATCAATGTGGCCACTTTGGGAAGAACAGATAAAGGTATCCAAGAGACCCCCACACATACCCAGCAATATCATCTCCAGATACTGAGGTGAACTTTAGGTTTAGATAGAGGGAGAATTAGGGTGGAGGCAAGAGCCATCTTTATATAATGAGCCATCTTTGTCAAGGTATGGTCTGGTTGATCCTGATCTCTGTCCTGGCTCAGCAAAGTGGTCCCACTAGGAGGTCTTATTGTTTCATCCTTGGAGGAGTCAATCTGATTCCCACAGGCAATCAATCACTCCTGCTCCAGGGTCTAGTTTCACCACGGTGATAATTGCCTTTGTCTGGGGTATGATCCACCCTGGACACTTGCTTGGAAGTATTTTCAATTCCTTGTCATAAAGATATTTATTGAACCAGCCTTTTATTTCTGGACTCAAGGGAAAAGCTTAATTAAAAAGAAAAAATAACAGAACTAGAGGAGGGTAAGACAGAGTTAGTGAGGCCAGTGGCCAGTTCTGGCTTTTAGATAAAACTTGTAAGAGAATGAGCAATACAGGGGCCAGGTAGATGCAAAGGAACTAGAGATGAGGTTTTAAGTGGTCTAACCTCACTTGACCCCTAAATGACCTCACTGGGTTGGGTGCTCACTCTTGGACTCCATGGGTGCTGATTGCTAGCTGTTCCCATCCTCTACAGAAGCTCTGTCCTTGCTGATGCCTCTTACCCAGAGATGGGGTAGCAGCCATGTCTCTCCTGGCCACCTCACCTCCATCAGACAGCCTGTGGCCTATGAATGATTTACTGAGGGTAAAAAAAAAAAAAAAAATCCAGCACTCTTATGTCTGGGAATGTTACCAGAGCTCCTGGGATCAGAGCCTAGACCCTGGCAACCCTAACAAGCCAGGCTCAGCCACCATCCTTAAGAGGCCAATTAAAGATACAAATAACAGTAAAAAGCAAAAAAGAACAACAACAACAACAAAAAAACACAAAAAGGAGGTTTATTCGATGTTGTCATTTGAGGAAGGGAACAAGGAGCGCTAGGGATTCCCCAGTCCCTCTTTGGGATCCTGACATGAGGTTTAGGTCTATTTTATTTTTATTTATTTATTTTAGAATATCTTTTATTTATTCTTTCATTTCATACATTTATACAATAGATCTTGATCTTTATCCACCCCAGCTTCCCTCCTACACCAGCATCTACCTCAACAGAGCACCTCAAATTCTTCCTATCCCAGAGGATATACCACCTCTGATGTCTCCAGTTCAGTAGTTTGCCAGAAACAGCCTAAAGAAGGAAAGGAATCCTCAAATCATGACTAGAATGTTATGACCCAATGCCAAGACCTAAGGGAAAAGACTTTCTCTGCTGCAGTAAGTTAGTGTTCTGGCCTGTATTTTAAAAAAGTATGTCTCTGGCTGGAGATGTCGCTCAGTGGAAGTACTTGCATAATATTTTTGAGGCCTTGGGTTCAATAAATAAGACATGTAGCTCATCCCCACCCCCGTGTCTCCCCCTGGAGCCCACATGGAGACTTATATTGGCTATTAAGAGTTACCTTTTTATACGTGGGCTCCTGTTCTAGGATACCAAGAATGAGCAGCCCTAGATCCACAGGGTCCCAGCTCTGTGGGATGAAGGCTAAGCCTTGAACAGGCCCAGCAGGCTCCCCAGGGCTGTGTCATTTTAATCAAAAGGAGATTTTACAAAGTAGTTCTCCTTTCAGTGTGGCAGGAAACTGTAGCAAAAAGATTAACATGTTTCAAAAAGCTAGTTTGCAGAGAGAGACTGGAGGCCCTTCCTCACCTGGGCTTCCTGTAATTAACAGAGCATGCTCAAGAAAAAACCCTTGATATGCAAAAGCTTGTGAAAGATGAGTACTATGTAAATGTTCTATGAATGTAATTCAGCGCTCTTTGAGGCTTTTCCTTCAGCTTACCAGCCCACTGTTCTCAAAAGTGCTTTCCCTTTTGTGTGGTTTGAATGAGACTATATCCCATAGATTCCAAGTATTTGAACATTTTGTCCCCAGTTGGCGGTGCTGTTTTGGGTGTGGCCATGCTGGAGGAAGCACGCACATCACTGGGAGCGGGCTTATAGCCATGCCAGATCCCCATTCATTTTCTGCTTCCTGTGCCTGCTTGAAGATGTGAGAGCTTAGCTTCTGCTCCTACCCCAGCCACCTCTGCTGCCACGCCTCTTCACCATGATGGACTTTTGCCCCTTTGAAACTGAAAGCTAAATAAACTTCCTTTTATGAGTTCCCTTGGTCATGGTGTTTATATCATAGCAACAGAAAAGTAACTAATACACCTTTCTTAATAAAGTGTATTTCTGTTTCTAATCCTGTTTCCTCATGCAAGCTTAGTCCTGGGCCACAAGATCTAAGAATGAGGCATCTTCTGAACTCAGATTCCTATGACCCATCATTAAGCATCTTTTCCCTCTATCTTCCCTATATCTCTTATGGATAGTAGCCAAAAGCCTAAGCAAGCTTTCTCTGATACTCTGGGCCACCTCACTGTTCCTCCAAAGATTCCCATCCCCTTTCTACAGCTGCCTACTAACTTCCATTCCCAATTTACAAGGCAGAGTGTGACAGTCACAATACAGGCCCCTTAAGAGGAAACTCCCAGTCAAGATAATAAAATCTGTCCTTGGTAGAGACCTAACATTCCAGTTGGGCAGGTCAATCACCTGGCCAAGGGACCACCCTAGGAAGGCAGGTTCACTTTAGGCCATACTAAAGAGATAGGAGGAATAATTAGGGCTTTAATAAGGAAGTAAACTTTTCCTGCCCCCAAACCCTACAGCTTCCTAAATCTTCTCACTTTTTAGAAAACTGTAACCCCACCTTTCCTTCTCTTTTCATTTAAAAAAATTTTTGTATTTATTATTTTTATGTGTATGAATGTATTGCCTACACATATGTAAGTACACCACCCATGTGGTGCAATGTCCGCAGAGGTCAGAAGAGGGCATCAGATCCCCTGGAACCGGAGTTACAGACAGTTGTTTGCCTCCATGTGGGTGCTGGGAATTGAACCCAGGTCCTCTGCAAGAGCAGCCAGTGCTCTTAACCACTGAACCATCTCTCCAACCCCATTTCTTTTCTCTTTTCTGAGCATACTTTTCCCAACACTCTGTGCTTCCCCAACACTTTGGGTTTCTTTACTCTTTCTCTAAATCTCCCCTCTTCACCATATGGCTGCTAGTTTGCCATGTATGACTGGCCTCCACGCAGGCCTAAAGGCATGGTTTTTTCCTCCTCTCCTCCCTTCTCTTCCTCCCAGCAGCTGCCAAGATTTCAGTTTGCCCCTGAGAGTTTTGCTTTTAAACTCTAATAAAATGTTCTTAAGCTTCCCTTTTGAATCCATTCTTAATTTCTTTTATCAACAAGACTTAGAACCCTAAAAGCGGACCCCGATTTCCCCTGTATAAATAGCTTTTTCCCTTCCTCCTCTCCATTTTCCTCTTCTGGTCAGCTGCCAGATATTTACAGCTTGCCTACCCTGTCTTTTTTTCTCTCAAATGCCAATAAAAATAATTATCCTTGAGTGTCTTTCTGGGTCTATGCTGGATAGTCTTGGTTGTCAACTTCACAGCTGGAAAGAGGGAACCTCAATTAGGAAATTTTCCCTATCAGACTGACCTGTGGGCATGTCTGTGAGCCATTTTCTTGATTCTTGAGTGATGTGAGAGGGCCCAGCCAACTGTGGGTGGTGCCAGAGGTTGTATAAGAAAGCAGGCTGAGCACAGGTCAGAGGAGCAAGCCAATTAGCAGCATTCCTCCATGGTCTGTGCTTCAGCTCCTGCCTCCAGGTTCCCTGCCTTGAGTTCCTGTCTCGAACCGTGATTGGGATGTGTAAGCAAATAAAGCCTTTCCTCCCCAGGTTTGTTTTGGTCAGAGCATTTTATCACAGCAATAGAAAGCTAACTAACTAGAACATAATCCATTTTTAAATTCTTTGAGTCTAATATTCCCAAAGAGAACACTAGATTCCCTGGTAGCGTTAACATTTGTGGATTTCTGTTGAACATTCAAAATCTCAGGTCTGAGCCTAAGGGAGGCTCAGTCCTGGAAGGTTAAATACATCCCAGCCCCAAGAATGTCTAGACTGAGCCTTAAGAGCCAGGGGTCATGCTTACATTTGCTAGCTGGAAGCCTGATGGGGTTGGACTGGCCAGAAGGGCACCCACAGTCCTTCCTAAACACACCCACGTAGTTCAAGGCCAGTCTCACTGAAGACAGCCCTGCCAGTTCTGGGTTCCTTTGAACTAAATAAGTCCTCTGAAACGCTGCACTGTGAAAGGACCATTTGCAAGCTTAAAATCAGCACTGACCTCAGAAGAAAATGAAAGGAGCCATGGGTGTGTTTCCCCTTTGTCCCACTCCCCTCCCCCACGGTGCCTGTGGAGCTCAGGTTCGGTGGTGAATTCCACCTCACCATCCTCTCCACAGAGCCTCTGGGCTGGACTACAGAGCACTCCATTCCCAGGGCCATTTTCTGTGATAAGGAGCATGAAAAGGAGATGGTAGGGAGTAGGTGACTTGTATAGAAAGGCATTGTATTTGGGAGCCTTTTGAAGAGCAAAATATAGACCTATTTATTGACCTAAAATCATCTGTGGAATGATATCTGCAGCAAAGAATAAAACAGAAACTCAATGTCTAGTGATTTTTAAAAAGATGTCTGGAGCTTAGAATTTACTTCACCCTTAATCCTGATGCTGAATCTGGAACATAATCTGTCTCTGGGCCTCTGACAGACATGAAGATTGAAGATGGGGACAGAGATGGGGATGGGATAGGATAGGGTGGAGATGGGGATAGGGATGGGGATGGAGATTGGGATGGGGATGGGGATAGGGATGGAGGTGGGGGTGGGGATAAGGGAATAGGGTGGGAGAGAGTGGAGATGGGATGAGTATGGATATGAGGATGGGATTGGAAGACTTATAAGAGAAATTTATAAGATTGACTTATAAGATTTATAAATTGGAGATGAGGGTGGAGAGGGAGCTGGATGGAGATGAAGATGGGATGGAATGAGTATAGAGATGGGGATGCTATAAGATGAGGATAAAAACGGAGACAGGGATAGAGGTAGGATGAGGAAGGAGATGGCGACGGTGGCCTGAGGTAAGGATGGGAATGCAGATGGGAATGGAAGGCAAGTGGAGATGGAAACGGAGGGATATTCAGCCATCTGTATCTTCCTATACACATAGCTAGGGATTTGTTTTACTTTAATAATCCTCTTCTAAAGGCCCCCTAAAGCCTGATGAGCCAGCTCACTCCACCTTGTTAATAACAATTGGCATCATTTTCTAAGCATTTACATGGGTGCCACATACTGTGAATACATTTGCATGTATCACCTCATGAAATCCTTCCAATACCGAATTCAGAAAAAAACAATGAACTATATTTGCACTAAGATTAGGCAAAGGAGACCCAAGGGTATTATCCAGCTGACTCAGGACCACACACCCCACTGGATCTGAACCCTGTTATTCAGTTCCAGAACCTGCATTCTTACCTGCAGTTTCTTCTGGGTGAAGAACAGCGGGGTCTAGATAGCAGCCACCATTCAGCAGGTGCTCAGCATGGCCTTTCAGATGGAAAGCAGAGAGCAAGACGCATAGTGCACATTCACCCTTGAGGAGCCAGGCTTCCCTTAAAGGTCAGCCTGTCATCTGAGCTGCCCACAGCCTGAAGTGAAGGCAGTGTGTGGATGAGAGCAGTCGCTGTTTATCATTAATTCATCTCTGTCCCGGGCAGCTAGTCACCCTTTAAACATAGGAGTTCTCCCCCTTTGAAGCGAATCTGAACTAGTTTATCTTTCTCCTGACCACTTGGGGCTTGGCCTTTATCTCTTGCTATGAAGATGATATCAGCATTGCCCCCAGTGGCTTCTCTGATGCAGCTATTTCTCTTTCTCTCCCCTCATCCTGCTTGCCTGCCCACTGCCAGATGTTACTACTGAAAATACTGTGACATTTCACTCCCCTGCTCAGATACCTGTGAAAGCTCCCTGTCCACCTTCATTGGTCTGGCCTCCCCTTTTCATCTTTCTTAATCTCACAGAACTAACGTCCTTCCTAGCCGCCCCACTTTCCATCATCTGCCCCTTGCACACCAGGCCACACTCACATTCATTTCTCTCCTCACACCACTAGCTAAGTTTTTCCAAATGCCAGGGGCACATTCAAATCTTAGGTCCTAGTTTGGTTTCTCTATTACTGTGACAAAACACTGATCAAAACCAACTTGGGGAGGAAAGCATTTATTTGACTTATATGACCTGATCACAGGTCATCACTGAGGGAAGACAGGGCTGGAACTCAGGGCAGGAACCTGGAGGCAGGAGCTGAAGCACAGACCATGGAGGAATGCTGCTGACTGGCTTACTCCTCTGGCCTGTCCTCAGCCTGGTTTCTTATATAGCCCAGGACCACCTGCCCACAGTTGGTACTACCCATAGTGGACTGGGTCCTCTCACATCATTCAACAATCAAGAAAATGCCTCACAGACATGGTCAGAGGCAAATCTGATGAAGAAAATTCCCCAATTGAGGTTCCCTCTTTCCAGGTATGTCAGGTTGACAACTGGCACTATCCAGCACATCTTTATACTCCCATGAAGGTTGTACCTTAAATCAAACCACCTCTACAAGTTTCTTATAGGTAAAAGAGCTGTTTCAGTTTAGATTAATGATGAAAGGAAAGGCTCAGATGAAGAACCTAATATAAATACATTATTTTGACGTTGTAAGATTGGAGAGATGGCTCAGCAGTTAAGAATACTGGCTGTTCTTACAAAGAACCCATGATCAGTTCCTAGCACCACATAGTGGTTAACAACTGCCTGTAACTTCAGTTCCAGGGGATCCAATGTCTGCTTCTAGTCTCCATGCGTATTGTACACATATGGTGTACATACATACAGACAAAACACTCATGCACATAAAATGAAAATGAATAACTCTTTAAAAAACAGAGTTGGGGCTAGAGAGATGGCTCACCGGTTGAGAACACTGCCTGTTCTTACAGAGGACCCAAGTTCAATTCCCAGCACCCACATGGTGGCTAACAGAGATCTATAACTCCAGTTCCACAGGATCCAGAACCTCTTTCTTCTTCCAAGGACATTGTATGACACAGGTGCACTTAAATATACGCAGGCAATACATTCATACACATAAAATAAGTAATAATAAAATATTTTTAAAATAAATAAATAACAGAAGTTGAGCTGGGCATGATGGCACATGCCTTTAATCCCAGTCCTTGGGAGGCAGAAGAAGACAGATCTCTGAGAGATTAAGGCTTGCCTGGTCTTCATAGTGAGTTCCAGGTCACCTGGGACTACAGGGAGAGCCCTGTCTCAAAAAACAAACAACAAAACCGAAAGAAACAAACAAAGCAAGTTGAAGAAAAACATGACAGGAAAGTGAAGGAGCGGGACGGGGGATACGAGAGAGAGAGAGAGAGAGAGAGAGAGAGAGAGAGAGAGAGAGAAGCTCATCAAGTCATTTACCACCATGGACTACTGGAACTGTAAGAAATGGGGACATGGGTGTAGGAAACACACTTGATGACTATCACACCCAGAAGGTAAAGGGGGCTGGGTATTGATAATCCAGCTGTCATTAGTCATTGCTCAAGGACTCAGATGACTTGAACTCTCCAGAACTTTACCATGCAAACCTGAGCATCTGCACTACATCCTCAACCTTTACGTAAAAGCCAAGTGTGGTGGCCCACACCTGTAATCCCAGCTCTGGGGAGACTGAGCTAGGCTTACTGTCCAGTCAGCCTAGCTTAGTTGATGGGTTCCAAGCTAGTGACTCTGTCTCAAAAGACAGAAAAAGGAAAATAGTGGACAGCGCCCTGAGGAACAACTCCCAAGTTTTCTCTGGCCTCCACGTGCATGGGCACATACATGTACCTACACACATATGCATACATATGCACACACACACACCTCAGATAAAAGAAATGTAAGTCCTTTAAATGAGCAATCCGAATTTAATAAAATACCAGTGAAGGAGGACGTGGTTGGGGTTTTTTGTGTCTGCTACGATATGCACCCGTTAATCACCCAAACCAGAGAAGTTTTGAGAAGAAAAAGGAGCACTATGAACAAGTATTCATAGCTAGGCAAAATTCAGGGCCACCCTGAGCAGCACATGCATCTAGCCTTGTATTTTAACTGTAATTTTCAGGTCTATATTCTTGCACTCTCTGAGCAATGAGATGGTCATTTGAGATGAGTTCTATGCAGTTGAATTACGCAGGCTTCACTGAAGCTGGCATATTACCTCAGACAGCAGCTGTTTAGAAACATCTGGACCTAGGGTATGGCCATCAAAACTTCAGGGCAAGATGTTACCCAAAATAACCCAGGCTGAGAAGCCAGATGGCCCCGAGTTAAACTCCAAACCTCACTGATATGTGATTATGCTTAGTGTAGGATGGCCCATCTTTTAAAGATTGAATCGTTGGCATCGTTTTGAACATTGCTCCCCATTTGCCTCCATCTGTTTCGTCTCAGCATTTACTTTCCTTTGCTGTCCTGTGGATGTTTTCACATGCCTTCCATTTGTGAAGACAAGGAAGCTGTAACAGAGCAGACATCCTCTAGGTCAGAGGCGAACTTTAATGTGAAGAAGGAAAATGCATTCCTGTAAAAATGTCCAGAAGATAAGATGTGGCATATACGTGGCTAGCCAAAATCAGGATCTCCAGATTAGGTCACTGTATTTTATCGCCTAGAGTTCTAGGAATTAAGGAAGTCACAGTATAATGATGCCCAAATTCCCACAAGGATATTCCTAACACCTGGGAATCAAATAATTCTTAAGCCTTTGACGTGTGCTGCTTGTCTTTGCCATTGGCATTGCTGTTGGTCTCTACTTTCTTTTGTGTTCCATAGAAATACAATTTAAAAATAGATGAAGAACTTATGTCCCAGATTGTCCAGTTTTACATCACTATAACAAAATACCTGAGGATATTAACTTAAAGAGATAAGGTTTGAGGCTGGAAGGATGGCTCAGTGGTTAGGAGCACTGACTGTTCTTGCAGAGGACCCAGGTTTGGTTTCCAGCACTTAGATGGCAACTAATCACTATCTGTAACTCCAGTTCCAAGTGGTCCAATGCCCTCTTCTGACCTCTACAGGCATTGTATATAGGTGGTGCACTTACATACATGAAGGCAAAACACTCATACACAAAACTAAAATAAATTTTAAACATTTTTAAAGATGTTAGATTTATTCAGGCTCATGGTTTTGGAAGTTCCAGCACATGGCCAAGTGACTTCATAACTTTGGGTCTGTGATAAAGGAGTCCAGGTACGAAGAAGCAAACAGAGAGAACAGATCAGGGTTGTATTTTGAGGGCACATGCCCAGTGACCAAGAACCTAGCACAAGGCCCCACTTTCTCAAAGTGGTCCAAACTTTTAACACCTGAGCCTTTTTGAGGGACAGTCAACATCCAAATTTTAGTATAAATAAGCCAAGTTACTTTTTCTCTGAAATTTGAAGCCATAAATTTTCACTTGGCAATGAGAGTCAAGAATGTATGCATATAAAAAAGTTATGTTAACAATACTAAAAATATGTAATGCACTTCAACAATGATCTGTTTCCTGACCCTTCCCCACTGTAAGCGTCTCACTCCCAGGCAGCAGTCAGGTCCAGCTCGTTCTGCAGTACAGCTGCTCTTGTCTTCCTCACTTAGGTCTTCTCTTACTTCCCTCCTGGATGGAAGACTCAGTTTCCTTGTCATAAACTGTTCTAGACCTTCTCATTTATCATGGAGAACTGCTTCTAACAACCCCTGGAGGACTAAGTGAGGTTTATGTCTCTTTTGTCGGTGATGAGAGACATATGGATGGCCCCAAATCTCTGCAAGCGAGGACTCATTGGAACACTTGGGGACAGAGATGTTGGTTGTGGTGGTTGGTTTTAATGTCAACTTGTCACAAATGAGAATCACCAGAGTAGGGAGCCTCAGCTGAAGAACTGTCCTGATCATCTTTATTGATAGGGAAGACCACCCCAATGTGAGTGCCACCTTCTGATAACAACCCAGATAAAAAGAAAGATTATTCACTTTCTGTTTGCTTGGCCTTCCCTCTTGTTACATAGTTGATTTACCCTGTGCTGTTGCCTCCTTCCCTGGTATCAGAACCACTGTTTCCAGGCATCCATTGGTGAGTAAGGACCAACAGCACTCCAGGAGCCCTCCAGGTTTGGGGGTGCCATTGGGACTGCTGAGGCACTCAGCCTCCAGGACTGAACAACTACTGTGCTCTCAGTCTCTAAGGTATGAGACCGCCGCTGTTGCTATTTCAACATAAACTGATTTAATACATTTTTAATATACATGTTCATACCATCATTCTGTTCCTTAACTACTACACTGCTGGAGGGTCACCTCCTTCCCAGCTTCAATGACATCTGGATTGCTGCAGAGAAACAGGACCAAGACAGGAAGACAAACCCTTCTCCAGAAAGGGAGATGCTTGGGTATGAGAGAGCCAGGGGTGTAGGTGTTCCTTTTATGAACATGTTACCTTTGCCAATGAAAGAAACGACTCTCATCTCAAAGGAACAAATGAGATGGTTTATTCCGAAGCCAAATGAGACTGACCATGGCCTGCGAACACAGATTCAGGTCAACCCCAAATGCCATGTTCCAACATGGTAACAGTTCCATGAAGTTTTACAGTAACAGAGCAGTCATACATTGTTGACACTTTCCAAATACAGCAGGGGTGGTACCTCAGATAGGTAGGTCACAGAGAAGCAAAGAAAATCTCAGCCATAGGCCTCAGATGCTGACTGGTGGCATTCTAAGCATTTGGTTGGTGGGAACTAGGGTTATGTTGTACATTCTTAAGGATTTATTTAATTGTCATACAGATATTTGGTCATATCCGAAGGAGGGCTATTGAGGAGACTAAAGATGTCCCCAAATAATCTGGGTCTGAACTTGCAACATTCCAACCTCTCCACATCATTGAACTTCTAATCAGTCAACCAGCCACTGCAAACATATCTTCTTTCTAGGAATTCTACACACCTTTCAGAGATCCCACTTTAACTCTGTGAACTTGCTCCCCAAGGGCAGAAGGTGAAGACATGTGGTTCTTTTCCACGCAGCTCTGAGGAGGATGGCATCTTCAAGTGAGATCCCCAGAGCTCATTAGCTGCATAATTCACCACACATTTCTCCCACAATGCAAAGTGACCTCTGTAAGTAAGACACCTACAAGAGTGAACAGACAGTCCTCTCAGGCTAGGATGTGGAAGACAGGCTCCTTTCTCCCTCCATGACCCTCAACAGTTCTTCCTCTCTGGCTTCTGGGGTTCTTCAGTGCTGGGGAAATCCAGGCCAGGTTTTGTATCCCTTCTCCTGTGAGCTTGGGTGAGTAGCTTGGGAAGTCTGTTTTCCTCCAGGTAGAAAGCCAGTCATGATGAATTAATCTGATGCATTTTCTTGCTTTTTAGCGTAAAATTGTGTCCGGAGGTGTACTGGCTGAAGGCTCTGCAACAGCAAACATGCAAGAGTCAAGAAAACAGAGGAAGAGGCCATTCCCTGCTATTTGGCTCTCCTCGACCCAGAAAATCAGCCTCCTGATATTATTGCACTATCAGCTAATGGACTGGGAAGATACTCCTCAGTGGCTCAGAATGGTAATTAGAGTTCTGTAAGTGGTGGGTGACCCAGACAGTCCATCACTGGGCTTTGCATAAGAAATGAGGGAAAGCTGTGGTATTCTTTCCCTGTGTTCCAACATATGAACAGCAAGTGGTTTCATGTCCTTCCTCTTCTATTTCTTTCACATTCTATTCAAAGCAAGGGGGTTGCCTATGCTCTACGCCGGTGTTCCCTAGTCATACAGCAGTAGCTGAAGCTCTGGTCTTGGAACTATAATAACATGAGCATGAAAACATGAAAATGACAGACTTAAGTTAAAAGTCTCCTTGCAGGGAGCCATCTTATGCTGGCTAGTTTCAACTGTCAACTTGACACAAAGTAGACTCACCTGGGAAGAGAGCTTCAGTTGAGGGATTGTCTAGATCAGATTGGCCTGTGGGCATGTCTGTGGGTGATTGCCCACTCTGGGTAGCACCATTCCTTAGGCAGGAGCCCTGAACAGTGTAAGAATGTGAGCTGAGCATAAGGAAGCCCACAGCATGAGTGTACCATCTCTCTCTGCTCTTGATTGTGGATGTGGTGGGACCAGCTGCTTGGGTTCCTACTTTGACTTCCTCAAAATAATGAACTGTAACCAGGAACTATAATCTAAAATAAACCCTTTCCTCCCCTGTCTGCTTTTCGGTATTTTATCACAGCAACAAAAATGAAATTAGAGTGCTGATGTGTGCTGACACATTCCAAGATCAGGCTACAGGACGAGGCATCTCCAAAATTTCCCTGACCACAGAACTCTTTCCTTGAGGGAGGGGACAGGATATTTCATTATACTTCACAGATCATTGGTCCAAGAAATGCAGTTTAGGAAGGCCGGAGTTGTTGGCCTCCAATACCTCCAGCCCCTATTTACATTTCAAACACAGAAGAACACAAATTTGTACAAACGGAGACTGGATTTAAAAACTGTCTCTGCCCTAATCTGTCTGCTCTGGCTCAGCCAAGCTCCTTAAACCCTGGCCAATCCATTCTTTCATCTGTAAAATGGGGATAATCATATTTACTTTTGAGAGAGATATTTAGAAAAGATTGTATAAAAGCTGTATATACCAACCTCCCACTCCTGGGTGCCTCACTTTACCTGGGCTCCAACAATAGCTAACGGTCTTTCTTTTAGAATTTCAGTACGTGGCTAGAGATGACCTTGAATGTGGAGTCTTCCTGCCTCCTCCATGCTAGGATTACAAACATGTATCACCACAATTCATTTTATACAGTCCTGGAGATCAAACCCAACTCTTCATGCATGCTAGGCAAGCACTCTAATAACTGAAATAATCCCAGGTTTGTTTTTTTTTTTTTGGTCTTTTTGATACAGGGGCTCCCTAAACTCCATTCAGCTCCCTCACTCACACTCAGCTCCCTCATCAAGGACTCAGTGTTGCCCCCCCCCGTGGGTTCACATCTGTAGTGCCTTTTCACAAGGAATGAAATGAACGTAGATTATGGAGATGAAGCAGAAAGAAAGTTTCCCTAGGCCGTTCTCCTAGCTCCCAGCACCAATAGATTTGTGCTGCTCTCAAATTTGGTCACAGAAGCTGCTTATTGCAGAGGGTGGCATTTAACGCAGGAAACGCACTGCTTTTCAAAACGCTGAGAATAAGCGACTGTGAGTGCTGAGCTGTAACATCTATATCGACCACCCCCACCAAGGTTCAGGGAACATCACGCAACAGAAAGCAGAAAGAATGCAAGAGCCCGAGGGTGGGGAAGAATGCTGTGCAATGCTGACGTGACATGGCCATTGCACATGCGAATCCACTGCAGCTGTGGTTATCAGCACACGATCAAACCAGTTAAAAATTCCCACACGGATGGAGAAGGGGCTCCAAATTCCGTACCCATAGCTGCAGAGCTAATGGCAGTTGATGGCTGCTGAGAGAGGGAGAGTCATTTTGGGGGGTGGTGGCAATTGATAGGTTACCCATGCTCCTCAGATAGCCCCACACCCATGTGCATACAGGCAGCACTAACTGGACTCAGTGGATTATTGAAAAAAAATAAAATAAAAGAGAGAACATGAAATTGGGAGGGACATGTGTCAGAGACTGGGGGTAGTTGGAGGAAGGGAGTCGGGGGTTAGATATAACCAAAATGTATTGTATGCTTGTATGAAATTTTCAAAGGAAAAAAAAAAACTGTATCAAAGTGTTGAGATCACTAGAAATCTCTGGCAATCATTTTTACTTGATTTTTTTGCAAATTCCATGCAATATATTTTACCATACTCAGATCCTCTCCCCTATCTGTACCCCCTTTACTACCCCCCCCCACATCCATTTGTGTCCACAAATGCTCTTCAATGTAAGTTCATCTGCTGGAGCCTGGTCAACCTACCAAGAGTCTCACCCTTAAAAGAGACTGACTCTCCTCTTCCCAGCAGCCACCAGTTGCCAATAGTGCCCCAGCTAAGGTTGGGGCTTCTTAGCTACTTCCCCATGTTAGGATTTTGTCTAGCTTGAGCTTATGTGGGACTTGTGCATGCTGTCACCATTGGCGTGAGTTCATATGAATAACTGCCCAGCTGTTTGGAAAACTCTGTTTCCTTGTGGTCATCCACCACCTCTGGCTCTTATAATCTTTCCACCCCCTCTTCTGCAATGATCCTTGAGCCTTGGGAGGCAGAAGTTTTATACAGGTGTCCTATGGGATAAGCATGCTGCAGTTTCTTATTCTCTGCATGATGGCCGGTTGTAGTTCTCTATATTAATCACCATCTGTTGCATGAGGAAGCTTCTCTGCTGAAAGCTAAGCAATGAAATAATCTATGGGTATAGCAGTAAGTCATTAGGAGTCAGTTTAATACTATATCTATTTGGCAGAATAATAGTATTAGGCTCTCCCGTATAGCCTGTGACCTGTCTAACCTCGGGTCCCTAGCTCTGATATCAATGTCCAGTATGGGCTGTATCTTGTGAAGGAGACCTTAAATCCAATTAGAAAGTGTTTGGGAGCTCCCATAATATTCATGGCATTCTTGCACAGGTGGGTATCTTGCCAGGCCAGTTGTTGTTGTAGTTCATAGGATTCACAGCTGAATGAAGTTGATGATTAATTTTCTCTTCAGGCAACTTTCACAGCACTTTCCAACACTGTGAAAAGCAGGCAGTAGAAAGGAAGCTTTGAAGTCAGCAGCAGCTTGATTTCTCCTTGTTTGTTCGACAGCTCATCTATGTGGTGTCTTCAGCACTTGTGTCTTATTGTGAAGTTCTGGTGGGTAACCAAGAGCAGGGACACTGGCCGTACTATTTGAGGAGAAAACATGTTTTTTAAAATTTATTTTAATTTTTTAAATGTGTATGGGTATTATACCTGCATGTATGTAAGTGCACCCATGTTGTGCAGTGCCTACAGAGGACAGAAGAAGGAGTCAGATCCCAGGAACTGGAGTTACAGTTGTTAGCTCCCATGTAGGTGCAGGAATTCAAACCCAAGTCTTCTTCAAGAGCAGCCAGTGCTCTTAACCACTGAACCCTCTCTCTAGCCCTGCAAACATGGTTTTTAAAAACACTCATGTAAAAATAATGTCCATGCCTGAGTTCTCCAGGGGGTTAAGAAGGAGGCTCCAACTGGCTTCAACAGAATCTCCAGGGACTAGATGAACCCAAAAGTTTGATGATCACAGGATTTAAAACATAATCTGTGTATGTATGTCTTTGTAGATCCAGAGTTAAGCACCAGCAGGAATTTCTGTGAGAGCATAGGGTGGAGAGAGAGTCCTGGTAACAGAGAAATAAGATAGGGAAGGGCAGACCAGGGTCAGAATTTCCATCTTACCATGTGGCCAGAGTGGAGGCCAGGAGACAGATGGAAGATTAGCGTGGCCAGGAGAAAGTGCAGTTGGGGGGCGTTCAGAATTGAGGAACCACCAGGCAGCTAGGTTTGGTGAGCAGTGGTCCTATCGGCCCCAAGGGTGCAATTAGTTGTGCAGCTGGCTTTGTGCCAATTACAGAAGCCTCCTGTCAGTTAATGGTCCCATAATAAGAATGTTTAATGGGCCTGGGAGAGCTGGACAGTGAATTTCCTATAACTGAGACATCTCTAATCCAGTCTCAGAGAGTGATCAGGTCCAACATTTGCCTCTCCTGGTAGGCTTCAGTGTCTCCCTCCCTGGCTACCTCTGTCATTATCATTGTCAACATCTTTGTAGGGGTTGTTGTCACCCTCCTCCTCCTCCTCCCCCCCTCCTTCTTTTCTGCTTCCTCTCTCTTCTCTCTCTCTCTCTTTCTTTGACTTTCTTTCCCTTGCTGAGGCCACCGAATTTGCTCTCCTATTTTGCTAATCCAAAATTCAGAGAAAATCATATAGAATTGTCTGAAAAATTAAGGGAGTCAAAAGCAAGCAAATTTCATTCTAGGTAGTATGGGACTAGAGAGGAGAGGGATAATAGATGCTATTATGATTACCTTCAGTACAGAATATGCCCTTCATCTGTGTCCATCTCCCAAGTGAGACCAGGGCCCGGAGTAAGAATTCCACACATTGCAGCTGGCTACCTAGATAGATGGTACTGATTCTAGCACCTCCCATCAAATCAGCACATTGTTACGACATATGTAGCGTGTGATCACACCAAGGTGCCCTCTCTATTGCTGTAGTGGCTGAAAAGAAGTAATAAATATCATGACAGTTTTAGGCACTTACAATCTTACCTGGAAGGAAAGGGTTACACTCCTGAGAACACAGGCGCACACACATGCACACACACACACACACACCACCCCAAATCTTCTAAACTGCACAGTCAGATAGAGAGTTGTGACATGAAGACACAGTATGATCATCTAAATTTAAGAAGACTTTCCTCTGGCTTGCGTGGCCTCCCTCCTAGAGAGAAGGTGCTCTGCACAAACTAGTGGCAAAAGAACTCTGTGAAGTCAGACAGGCTCAGGCCTAAAGGTGAGGTTCTGATATCAGCTTCTCTCTGCGTTTGGTAGGCACTGGCTGGGAGTTCCAGGTTCTAGTGTTCTGAACAAAGACTTTGACAAACCAAGAGAGAAGTTATGGTGAGAGGATGCACTTTGAAGGAAGGAAGGGTAGAGCAGGGAGAAAGTTTTAAGCTCAATGGCAGGACTGCACAAAAAATGGGGGTGTTTATGTCACATAATGTAGGCTTTTTGATTCATTTGCATAGTGCAGGTTTTGGGCTCATTTGCATAGTACAGGCTTTAGGGCTCATTTGCATACACCAAACTTTTTCCTTACCTACTCAGATAGATGTAGTTCTGCATAGAACTTCATGGGTGGCATGTCTCATCTTAAATCTTCACCCAGGACTGTATGTATGATGGACCACAGGTTACTCCGGGACACACTCAGGGTCTCTGACTTGCACCAGTGGGGCAAGCCAGCTTTAGAAGCTTTGGTGTCAGTTTCCAGCCTTCCTTGCCAACTTGTTTTTTTATATGCTAATTTTGTAAAACTTTCCCGGAGGCCTCAGGACCTCACTCTCAGCACAATTCTCCTGCCTTACGTTACTTTTCTTTTCAAGCGTATGAAAGTAGGAGCACCTGAATCACAGAGCTATTGGGAGAACGGAAAGAGTTAGAATGGAAAACAAGACTCTATTTTCCTGAATGTATTTTTGATAACCCTTTCCATTGGAAAACTGAAGCAAGGTGAAAATTGGCCCCCAAAGATGTCCATATCCTAATCCTGTGTCTATGAGCACATCCCCTTATATGAGAAAAGGGCTTCAGAGACATGAACCTGTTAAGGATCTGAAGATGGAGAGACTATCTTGGGTCATCTGGGTGGTGCAAATTCATCACAGAGGTACTGAATGGTCAGTAGCGGAAGTCAGAGAAGATAGAGGACAGGAACAGTGGTTGGAATGATGCAGATTCATAAACCTGGGAGGTGCAGACAAATTCTAGAAGCTGAGGTGGAACAGGTAAAGAACAGATATCTAGAGCTTGCAAGAGGAGCAAGCCTCTCGGACACCTTGACGAGAGCCTTACAAAAGCCACAGGACATTTTTAGTTCTAGAAAACAGAGACAATAAATCTAAGGCATTCAAGTCACTGTGTAGACATTCGTCACAGCAGCAATAGGAGACTAGAACAGGTTATTCTTTAGTTTTGTTTTGGGCAGAAAGACCTTATTGTAGCTCAAAGTTCCAGACTGCACAGTGGGGAGTCACAGGAGCAGAAGCTTGAGGGAGATGGACACATCGCATTCATAATCAGGAACAGACAGCAAAGAATGCACGCATGGTTGTGCTTAGTAGAGAAGGATGCTTTGATGACCGCGTGTACAGCTCACCAGCCGCCAGCCGTACAGACTAAGGAAGACGTCTTTGCTACAGGAGAAAACAGAACTCAAAGAGCAGAGTATGGGGTGTTCCGTGTTGTACAAACAAAATGGACTCCCAGAGCTCACTCGGGGACAGTAGCCATGAAAGCTGTAACTTTCATTTTGCAAGAGCTGGGGTATTTTGAGAGAGAAGCAGCGGGGTTGCTGGCTTCAAAGAGCTAAAAGCTTGTAAACTCCAAGGATCAGAGGGAAGAGGAACGAAATGCATCCTAAAAGTTCAGGCAACACATAGGGAGAGGGTAAACGCCTAGGGGATGGCCTAGAGGAACGAATGGGAGATAAGATGAAAGGGTAGATGTAGTCCTCCTAGCCCATAGGAAAGATAGACAGGAAGATGTGTGTGAGCTGGTAAGGAAAGACAGATTGAATCGAGGATATGCTGAGAGCCAGCCAGGGGGCTTCCCAACTGTGCTCCTCAGTTTCTCCTTGTCTGGAAAATATAGGAGACAGAAGAAATTTAAGGATCCTTTAATTTAAGGATTTGCTCAGAGTTCAGTGGTACAATGAGTCACATTGCATCCACAGTCAGGAAGCAGAGAGATGAATGCGGGTACTTGGCTCACTTTCTCCTTTTTATTCAGTCCAGGACCCCAGTTCATGGAGTGATGCTACTCAGTTAGGGTGGGTCTTCCTACCTCAAGTAACCCAATCTAGAAACTCACACTCATTCCAAGAGGTGTGTCTACTAGGTGATTCTAAGCTGTCAAGTTGGCAATATTAACCATCATACCAACTCACTTGAATAGTTGTGGAAGGAAACCCCTCAGAGTATGGCTCTCACAGGGACACATGCAAATAATACAAAAATTGAGGCTTGTGCCTTTAGACCATGAGAGACCCTGAGATAGCATGGTAGTATGAAGGACCCACAATGCCTTGTGTTCCAGTGCAGAGACCAAGAAGAAGACAGAAAGGGTTCAACATTGCGAGGGGTCTGGGTGTTAAACACACAGACCGTATAAGGTGGCTTGGTCCATGGAGCACACAGAGAGCAAGAACAAACAAGGATGCCCAACGGAGCAAGTATACCCTTCATCCAGGAAACCCTGTGTATGTCCCTTTGTATTCAGATCCTATCCTAGAGAGGAAAAGCGACCAGGGAGAGCCCTGAAAAGGGTGGTCAGCCTTGACAGAGAGTTTTGGCCTTCAATTAACTCAATTTAAAGCCTGAATTGATTATTGATTCAGAAAAAAAATGAAGTTTTAAGCAGAGGAATCTAAATTATTTTGATAGATGACTTGCCAATAAAAAGCAAATGTAATTTGATTAAAGAGAAATAAATTAAGTTATACTGCAATATTTTCAATTTGTGACTCTAAATTGTAAGCCCAGTACAGGAGTGTAAGACACGGGACACAGAGTGGGTTCACAGAGATTCCTTCCTTGACATTGGAGTCAGTGTTTCCAACCTCCTATCACTGCCTGGGGACCTGTGGATCTTCAGGAACCCTCTAAATTTTAGGCACCAGTTTGGGACTACTGAGCCACCCAGCCCGGTGGACTGAGCAACTGCTGGGTATGGGCTGCCAGTGTGAGACAGCTACTATGGGAATTCTCCCACTGCTGAGGCACCAACCAGCCTCAAAGACTGAGAAACTACCGGGTTCTCAGTCTCTCGGGTATGGTTCAGCAGTTGCTGCAATTTTGAAGTAAACTGATTAGTAAATTCTTTTAACATATGCATTCATTCTGTCAGTTCTGGTCCTCTAGAGAACCTTGGCTAATCCAGGAAAGAACTGTCCAGGGAAATATGAAGGGGGTGAATAGACTTTGCGGAAGGAACTAGAAGCCCGTCTTAGAGGAAGAAGCAGATAGTTGCTGTTTCTGCCTGCCTCACTGGAAATAGTAACCTGGCTTTTCTTTGGTTCTCACCTCTGCCCGTTTCTTCCCATTACGTTTGAGTAAACTGACCCAACCCCACCTCTGGGACACAGCGAGTTACCCAAGTCTCAACATTTGACTCTGTGTGCACTGTAGTTGGCACAAGAAAAGAAACAGAACCCCAGATTGAGATCAATAAGGAATCCCAAGGGCTGTGGTTGGCACCGTTTGGAATGAAGGGTCCTTTTCCTTGATGTGATAAGTTGAAAACCACAAGAAAGCCTGGACTTTTAACGCTGCCTAGCAGGGTAAGGCTCAATTGCTTAAGCTGTGGGTCACAACCTCATGTGAGGTCATATAAGTGAATGTGAGAAGAGTCCCCCAAAATATGGCACAGCAAAAGGTTTCTGAATGTTAAAACATTAATTCAAAATTAAACATGTAATGAATCTGAGGTGTTTCTGGCAGCGTTTGCACAGGCAGCATTGAATATCTTCACTGCAGCCTTGGTTGTGAACACACAGCATACACATTTGCACTGTGCGTTCCATCACACCAAGCAACGCCAACAAACTGGTGGGAACACTTTAGCTGAGGTTACTGTATGTTACGAATTTCAGTCTTTGAACTATATATGTATATGAAGCTTTCTCACGGAAACATGATGGTTTACAAAAAATGAAGACTTTTTAATATTTTCCTTCTCTCATTCCTCAGCATATAAGTGTCAAATCAATATATTTTAGGATTGTTTCGGGTTAGAATGTTCCATTTTTAAAATTGCTGTTTGTGCTGCTGACTTGAGTTTCATGTCAAAAAAATCACTTGATGAATTTTAGTTTGGGATTAGGACAGAATTCCAACAGTTTCTGAAATGGCCCTAAATATATTTCTGCCATTTTATGCAAAGCAGCATTCCCAGCATTGATGATTATAAAATAAAAATATTGATCAACTCAGAAAACTGTTGACGATGATCTATGCCCTGCAGTACCAAATATTCAGCCAAGTCTTAATTTTTTTAATGTAAAACACAAACCAGCACATCCATCTCATTAGTATGCAAATTTGCTTTCATCTTTAATAAATGGTAAAATTATATGTATACCAAGGACTATTTAAAATACATTTATTTATGATTTACTGAGTAGATGCTTGACTGGTATACCTGCCTTACATATCTAAATGCTCAGGATCATTTAAATGTTCTCCAGTGAAAAGGGATGAAGTAGAAAAAGTTCAAGGGGTCCCAGACTAAGAGGAGACCCTGCCTGAGGTCAAACCAATGCAAGAAGAGGAATCGAGAAATCTAGAAAGCCACTGGGAAGACTACGTGTGCACCTGCATCTACACGAGTTTGAATTCCTTTCCGCTTAGGCAAATCATGTTTCTTTCACTAGCAAATGTTGCATCCAAATAGAACCTGCAGTAGTGTCCTGACCACAAGGAGCTCATCCCAGGAAGGGTGGTGGTGCAAGTCTGGAGGGCAGGAAAAGGTCAAGCTTGGGGATTTGATTTTGTTCCAATGATCAGTAAAGAGACAGAGAAGGACGAAGAAAGAAATGCATAACGGAAAGAAATTTGGGGAGGAAATTATCCTGGACGCTCCATCAGGAGCAACTGAGGCAGGGGCTCTCCGCCTGGGGTCTGCATCTTTTGGTGGATAAATAATTTTATTTACACTAATTTCAACTGGAACATACCATTTTTCTTCTATTTGGAGTGTAGGCAACAGGTGGCAAGACTATCAGTACGGTTTGTATATTTGTCAACATAAACATTATAGATATCTGCATGCCCTGTTAGAGCTGTAGATGTATCAAACTGTCTTCATCACTCCTTGTTCCAGAACCTACCACTGAATCCTGTGTACGGCATTATTAAAGAAACACACAGATGATAATATCATGCATCTATTGCAGGAGGAGTTCTATTCCAACATCTGTATTTTAATATAATCAGTTTACTTTGTACATTCAAAACCTTTATGAGCTGGAGAGATGATTCCATGGTTAAGAACAAATACTATTCTTGCAGAGGACTAGAGTGTAGTTCCCAGCACCCATGCTGGGCAAGTTACAACTGCCTGTAACTCTAGCTCCAGAGGGAGTCAATGCCTCTGGCCTCTTCGGATACATACCCAGACACAGACCCACACACATACTCACCGTTACAAATAAAATAAATCTTCTTTTAAAATTTTACTTAAGGAGAGATGGCTCAGAGGTTAAGCACACTGGCTGCTCTTGCAGAGGACCTGGGTTCAGTTCCCAGGCCCCACATGGCAGCTAACAACCATCAGTAACTCTGTTTTCCAGGGGCTCTGATGCCCTCTCTGACTTCTGTGGGCACTGCACAACACAGGTGCACTTATATGCATGTAGGCAATACACTCATACACATAAAATAAAAATAAATAAAATTTTTTAAAATCTAATTAAAATTGTTATTCGGAATAGCCTTGCACATATTCAAGTGCACACACACACAGATGGGGGGGGAGAGAGGTTTAACACTTTCGCATGCTTGAAAGTGGAACGTCTGGAGGCCAGAGGCTAGCACAGAGGCTGTGCACTGCAGCTTTGCTCGAGATCGTGAAACCACTGGGCTACTATTGCTTCCAGAGCATCTTTTAGTGGTGAGAATAAGAAAAAAAAATGTCAGGTAGCTGGAACAGGGACCTCCAAAACAGACAGGTCTATCTTGACCAGAGGCCAGAAATATTTAGGGGTACTGGTTCTGGTCTGGGTTCTGGTTTCTTGTTATCTTTCTTCTTTTACACAACAGCCTAATAAGTGCAACTGCCTGGAAATCTACTCCTGATCAGATACTTCCTGGCTCTTGAAAGTGTACACTGAAACGCCAGTCCAGCCAGGGTGTTGGACAGGCTCATAGGCATGTCATGGGGAACTGTGGTTGGGTCAGTTAGACTGTCCAGTTAGCCTACCCCCTACTTATACCTAGACAAAGACCCTTGATGGCAGGCTGCTAGGAACCCCTCCTATGGAAGTCCTATTTGTTTGCTGGAAAAAAAGTCCTCCTTTAAGCTTTCTTCTATAGTAAAACTCCTTCCTAAAACTCACTCTTCTGTTTATTAAATTCATTCTTCAAGTCTGTGAGACAAAATACATAGAAACTCTTGGTCTGGAGTGGCTTTGGTGGCTGTTGATTGTCTGGTGCCCTAGTCCGCTGAGTAGTGTTGTACTGTGTGAGAGAATTTTCTTGGAGAGACACAACACACACATCTATTCACCCCAGACAGGAAACCCAGGACAAACCAAAGCAACAATTGCACCAAAGTCCATCTTGGTGACCCAATGAGCTTTTATTGGGGTTACTGGGCTGTGGGTGAGGGGTTACTTATAGGAGCAGGGAAGACTCAGAAGCATCTCTGTCACAAAAAGCCCACCCCGACATGGGTGAGGACTCAAGACAGCTGCATCCCTGGAGTTCATTGCACAACTCTTCTCCACAGCCAAGAATTTCCTCTCATAGCTAGGCTGGTCAGTGTTGTCCGGAAACAGTTGTTGCTCTTTCTATAAAACTGGGGGAGGCCTTCAAGAATCTTCCAAGTTTCAGCTCTCCCAGACTGTGACCTTTTGTTTACCTCCTGAGTCTAGCGAGCCTTCCTCTCCCTCCAGGAGGGAGTGTATCAATTCTGAGGAAACCATTACACAACAGCTCACCTGAAATAAAAAAAATCTCTGCTACACCCACCCTTCAAACCCCTTGACACCCCCCAAACTTTCCTCCATTTCAGTAGGTAGTAGCCTCCTATACCTCAGAATCCTTACTATCTCTCGAATTGCATGTTCCCACTCCTGTAATATTGACCATGACTTACCCTCGAGGATCTGCTTGATTAGAATTCCTTCTCAGTTATTTGACTCACATAGTACATGGTGAGCCAGTGTCACTTTTTTTGACTTTTTAAAAAAATCCATAAATGGTATTTTTTTCACCACAGCAGATAAATATCTTGAGTGCATATAAGATATTCCAGGCACATACTTACTCTTGGAGGCGGTCCTAGTTAGCTTTAACTGTCAACTGGACCCAGGATAGAGTCATATGAGAAGGGAGTCTCAGTGAGGGATTCTCCAAATCAGATTGCCTGTGGGGTATTGTCTTCATCATTGATTGATACAAGAGGGCCCCGCCCACTGTGGGCAGCACTGTTCCCTGGGGAGGTGGTCCTGGCCTGTATGAGAAAGCTAGCTAAGCATGAGTCTGTGAGCTGGATCCATGGTTTTTGCTTCAAGATCTAGCTTGAGTTCCTGCCCTGACTTCCGATGCACCGTGACCTGGAAATATAAGTCAAATAAGCCCTTTCCTCCGCTAAGGTGTTTTTGCTCTTGGTGTTTTATCACAGCAACAGAAAGGAAACTAGAACAGAGGTCTATAGAGAGACATTACTCTATCTTCCAGTTTGTGGTGTTGCCAGGATAAAGCTCAAATGGCAAGTGGAGCCTCTTTTTTTCTAATTCAGTGACTTACTTTTCTATGGGGAAGTTTATGAGACTGTTCTCTGAACACTTTAAGTTCAACAATTTTACAGGCACACGAAGTTATGTTGCTTTCTCTCCAACGCTACTAGCTGGTACCCAAACATTTTTCACAGCTCTGAAGATGAAGAGGTTTCTTTAGCTCCAGTTTTCTCCTCAGCATAGATATGTCTCTTTCTTTGTTAAAGAAAAGTCTCCCTCCATCTCCCTCCGGTCCGCTCTGGAACTGCCACTGTTCAGACTTTAGGTCTCATGGGTCTATGCACATCCACTCAGGTTCTTCCCCCAAGATTTCTCTGAGTTAACAAAATGAGTTTTGTGTTAGATCTTCACGTTCATGTCACAACATCCACCATCCTTTCTGGTTCCCCTGCAAACTGTTAAATACAAGGATCTCAGTTTGCTTCCCAGAAAACCTCCTTTGCTTTGCCCTGTGATCAAACCTCCTCCAGCGTTCTTACCACTGTTCGACTTGAGTTCTTGAGTACGTTCTCCAACACCGTCCTTTCCTCATAGACACAGTTCCTGTCTCTTTACTGCTCTTGTTCTCAATGCCTCCATTTTGTGAGGGTTAATATTGAGTATTAATTTGACAGGCTCTCTTACAGAACCACCCAGGAAACAAACTTCTGTGCATGTCTGAGAGGGTTTCTAGATTGGATTACTTGAGGTGGGAAGATCCTCTCTTAGGATGGACAGCACCATTTCCTGGACTTTGATGTCCTTCAAAGGTCTGTGTGTGAAAGATTTTGTTAGGGTTTTCTAGAACAGAACCAATAGAATATGGCGTGTGTGTGTGTGTGTGTGTGTGTGTGTGTGTGTGTGTGTATAATAAAGAGGATTTATTAGATTTACTCACATGAGAAAGGCTGTGCAGTCCTACAAAGGCTGAGTGAACTGATAACCAATAGCTGCTCAGTCCAAGAAGCTGGCTACCTCAGCAGTCCTAGTCCAAGGCCGAAAGCACTGAAGCTCCCTGGAGAGTCACTGGTATTGAATAAAGGCTGGAAGGACAAAGATGCTGGAGTCTGATGGCAGTAGCAGCAACGGACACACTCATTCAGGAAGCAAGGGCAGCCACATTTTACTTTCTCCCCAGACATCTGTACATCTGGACCACCTGTTGGAATGCATCTTACCTTCAGAGTGGGATCTTTCCTCTAAGTAAGTCTTCTCCACAAACAGCCTCACAAAGAAGCCCAGAGGTATGCCTCCTAGATGATACTAAATCCTGTCAAGATGACGAACCCAACTATGGCAGGTTTGGTACCCAGAATGGTGATATTGGGACATGTTGTGGATCTTTAAGAGGTGAGGCATGGGGCTGGAGAGACAGCTCATCAGTTAAGCGCAGACTGCTCTTGCAGAGGGCCTGGGTTCAGTACCCAGCACCCACATGGCAGCTAACAACTGTCTTTGTATATAACTCCAGTTCCAGGGGGTCTGATGGCCTCTTCTGGCTCCATGGGCATTGCATACCTTTAATGCACTTACCTACATGCAGGTAAAACATTTACACACATAAAATAAAAGTAAATTTTAAAATAAGATGTGAGGCATAGTGTGAAGTCCTTACATAACTGAGTTTGAGTCCCTGGAAGGAATTTTGGGACTCTGCCCCTGTGTTCTCCATCCTTCTGTTCCCTGGCTCTGACATATGAATTCTGATATTCCCACTGTGGTCGGTCTCCCTTGCCCCAATAGCCATCTCAACCCCATGGAGTAAAGTAGCCCCAATGGCTATCTCAACCCCATGGAGTAAACCAGTCTTGCACTTAAACCTCCAGGTGCATGAACCAAAACAACCCTCTCCTTATTTCACCAGTGTCTTGTATCAAATGTTTGTTGCAATAACACAAGATGAGTAATACAGATGTTTCCAGAAAAGTCTAAATTATATCCTGGCTCTCAACACACCCAAACTCAGTTATGAGTGCCAGTGAAGAATAAAGCTCATAATAGTTTAGAGTTGTTCCAGCTTGTCTCAGATGGATTTCACATCCCCAGTCCCTAGAGAACCATGTAGTCTATATTTGAACTGCAAATTCTAAGTGATAATAATAGCATAGAAACATAAAGGTGAAGAAACAGAATCTTGGTCACCTGAGTTCTGCTACTATGGGAGCACTTGGAGTTTCCATTTATGCCAAAATGAAAAGAACTATGAGCAACAAGCCATATTTTTACAAAGAAAATGAAAGTTTCAGCTCATACATGAAATGTTTTACTGAGTTTGATTATAAAATTGAAATTTCTTCTTTGTTAATTGTTGTGTGTTTAAAGACAAAAAAATTAAATAATTATGATTGCTAAACACTTTGTGATTGATCACTGGAAATAGAACTGTCAAGAAAGGAGGGGTTCAGCCACGTGGTGGTGCATGCTTTTAACCCCAGCACTCAGGAGGCTGAGGCATTGGCAGAGGCAGGAGGATCTCTGTGAGAGCAAGGCCAGCCTGGTCTATATATCAAGTTCCAGGCCAGGCATAAGGAGGTGTTCTAGTTTTCTTTCTGTTATTGTGATAAACACCATGACCAAAAACAACCTCGGAGGAAAGGGTTTTTTTGGCTTCCAGGATACAGTTCATCATCAAGGGAAGCCAAGACAGGAACTTGATCAAGGCAGGAATCCAGAGGCAGAAACTGAGCAGAGACCACAGAGGAATGCTATTCACTGGCTTGCTTCAGGCTCAAGTTCAGCTACCTCCCTTATGCAGCCCAGGCCCATCTTCCCAGGGACAGCACTGCCCACATTATGCTGAGCCCTCCTACATCAAATAGCAATCAAGAAAATGCCCAGCAGTCGATACCCACAGGCCAGTTTAGTGAGGAAACTCCCCAACTGAGGTTTCCTCTTCCTGAGTGTGTCAGGCTGATAAAAATTAGTCGTCACAGAAGGAGATACTAGGGCCTGGAAAGATGGCTGCTCAGTCTTACAGAGGACCCAGGCTCAATTCCCAGCACCCACATGGCAGCTAACAGCTGTCTGTAACTATAATTTCAGGGGAATCTGATGCCCTGCTCTGACCTCCCCTGGCATTGCACAACACGGGTGTGAAGGCTATACACCCGTACACATAAAATAAAATAATAAAAAATTTTTAAATCAGAAGGAGATATTAAAATATAGCCCATTTTGAGCCTCAAATAAGTAGGCAATGAGCATAAACTCTGGCCATCTTAGCTGAGAGCAACATTGGAGTCTGTCTCAGAGACCACTGATGACACAGCTGGCAAGATGTCATGAAATACAATGTCTGGCCCCCTGGCTGCCTCAGCAAACATTGGTGCCTTCTACCTCCAGATACAGGGAAGCCACTCTGCTTTGCTCAGATCCCTCCTAAATTCTTGGGATCTGACACCACCAGCAGGGGGTTGCAGAATCCCTCACTGGGCCAGTGCACAGTGCAAGGATTAATAGCATTATCTCCATTGTACAAATATAGAAACCGAAGAGCCAACAGTGAGTAGTGTCCCCAGGATGGAGCCAGTAAATGGAAGGTCTGGGCCAGAAGCCACGCAGTCCCAACACTGAATGTCTGCATTTGAACACTGACTGACCCCAGCTTTTTCAATCCAACTACAGAGTGAACTGCAGTGTAAAAATGAAACTGTGTAAGGGAACAGAGGTCACTTCACCTAGGGGTGAAATAGGGTAAAAGAGGGAAGGCTCTGTTGGGTTTTCTTTGTATGTGCATACAAATTTGTGGGTGGGTGAGCATGTACACGCGTGTGTGCACTCAAGTGAAGGGCAGAAAACACTCTCAGTTGTTCTTCAGTTGCTCATACTGTTTTTTTCTTTTTATTTTATGTGTATGAATGTTTTGCCTGCATATATGTAAGTGCACCATGCCATGCAGTGCCTGCACAGGCCAGAAGAGGATGTCAGCTCATGCTAGAATTGGAGTTACAGATGGTTGTTAGCTGCCATGTGGGTGCTGCAAACCAAACCCGGGTCCTCCAGAAGAGAAGTTGGTGCTTTTAACTGCTGCACCATCCTCCCAGCCTGTCTCATGGTTTTCCATTAGGTGTCTTATAACGGGTGATGCTCGAGTGGAACTAAGATGAACAGATGTTCATTCTTCCAGGTAAACGGATTCATGGAGAGTAGGTGTTAAAAGCCCCAGGGAACCACGCAAGGAGCGGTGGCCAGCTTTCAAGTGCTTGGAGCACAGGAAGGAGGGAAAGGGGAGCAGGCACTGTGGGAATAAGGCTGACAAGGCTACAGGAGCCAGATTGCC
This sequence comes from Nannospalax galili, assembly GCF_000622305.1. Classification (NCBI taxonomy): domain Eukaryota; kingdom Metazoa; phylum Chordata; class Mammalia; order Rodentia; family Spalacidae; genus Nannospalax; species Nannospalax galili. The sequence goes on along the minus strand of NW_008349083.1, from coordinate 188,794 downwards.
AAAGGGCTTGTGGGTATGGTCCAGAACACAAGTCCCCAGTTGTAGCTGTGGCCACCATGCCTCACCCTGCTCCTGTCTCCCATGGAGGCTCTCTCCAGGAAGAGTACAGTGGGAGGAATTCCGAGCACACAGGAAAACTTCATGTAGATTGGTAAAACTTCTGCATTGAAACAAGACCATCTTCCCCATCCAGAGCACCTCATTAGGCTGACCTGTTGCTGTCTGTGGCAAATAACGTTTTCTACTTCTCCATTTCCTATAAGAGAATCTCTGGGCCTGACACCAGCTGAAACCTGTGTGAAGGGCAGGCCGGAAAGACACAGCCCTCCAGGTACCTTGTCCCTGTTCTGCAGTGCCAAGTCTGAGTGCAAGGCCCAGGGGTAGAGAAGGAAGGAAAAGGAATGTCAAGCTGCTTATTGATTCTCCCACCCAGGATGAGGTCACCAGGGAGAGCAGGAATTGAGTTTGGTTCCCAACACTCAGGACAGCCTGCTCACAACTGCCTGTAACTCCAGGTCCAGGGTATCTGACACCCTCTTCTGGCCTCTGCAGACACTACCTACACTCATGTGCACATACTGCTCCCACCCACCCCACACATATACATAATTTTTTTAAAAATAATTTTAAAGGTAGGTGCATGGAGGAATTAGTGCACTTAAGTGAAAGACCCTTGCAATAGTATCACACTAACCTGAAACAGCTTTACCACCAAATAACCACATGACCAAGTAGTCTCTTACCCGTCACCTTTAGAATCAGCTTTCCCTTTTTTTCCCAGCCGAGTAACCAGACAAAATGGTCCTTGTGCTGGAGAGTAAGCAATTTGAGACTAGACCTTCAGTATACTATAGAAGACTCCTTTGATAAAAGGAACCTGCATCCAAGGTGGTATGGTTTGGAGTGACCTTGACAGACTTGCATACAGACGCATCCTCAGCTGAATTGAGAGGTGAGCTTTCAATCCCTACCACAACCTTTGGCTAAGGAAGTGCACAGGATTGCTCTGTTAGATCAGCTAGCCAGGTTTTACAAGACTTTAAGCTCTTGTTTGTAAGGAGCATGCCCTCTTTTGGGGAGGACACAAGATTTATGCCTAATTTATGAGGATCTAAGCAAGAAGTGATATTCCACAGTGGGATTTTACGCCAGGGAAGGGATGAACGCTTTCAGACCACATCAAAGCTCACCAAACTAAAAGTGAATGGGATACCCACCAAGAGGCTGTATTAGTGACTTTTCTCATTACTGTTGAACTACCTGGCAAAAGCAAGTTAAGGAAGGGTTTATTTTGGCTCCCAGTGTGAGGGGACACAGTTCATCATGGTGGGGAAGGCATGGTGGCAGGAGCATCAGGTGGCTGGTCACATTGTATATAGCAGGAAGCAGAGAGAAATGAACGATACTCAGCTCACTCTCCTTATTCAGTACAGAACCCCGCCCATTGGATGATGCTGCCCACACTTAGAAAGGGTCTTCCCTCTACAGTTAAACCCAGAGAGGTGTTTCCATGGTGATTCTAAATCCAGTCAACCATGAAAATTAACCATCACACAGACCTCCACAGGTGGTGATACCATGGTCCCCAAACAGACTCCTTCTCTACCGTGTGAGCACAAAAGTAGAGGAAAACAAAAGGGCTTTACACCGTCCTCAGATAACAACCAAAGAAGTAAACTGTTTCCACAAGCTCATTGTCAACAAACGGGTGCCCTCCAAAAGTGTGAGAGGAGCACTCTAATGTGTGCACAGACTTACCTGGAAGGCTTACTAAAATGAAACAGGCACTTAGAAGCTTCTGTTGTTGAAAAAACAGTGACTCCTCTGTTGGGCCCACAAGGTAACTAAAAGCAGGATTTGAGAGCTAGAGAGATGGCTCAGCAGTTAAGGGCACTGGCTGCTCTTGCAGAGGACCCAGGTTTGGGTCCCAGCACCCACATGACAGCTAACAATCATCTGTAACTCCAGTTCCTGGCAATCTGATGCCCTCTTCTTGCCTCTGCAGGCATTGCATGCATGGATGCACTTACATACATGTAGGCAAAACACTCATAAAAATAAAATAAATAAATAAAAAATAAATAAAATCTAAAAGCTGGATGAGAGCCTGACACTCCTGCCTTTATCTTGTGTCAGTGTGACTCCTTTACTTTGACTGAATGAACAGAGATATGTCCTCGTTCTAAGCCTGTAGTCAGTCACTTTAGCTTCCAGGAAGAACAAATCTTCAGAGAACAAAATAACACTCCCAGAGGAGGATAAATGGACACAAGGATCAGGCTGCACCCTATAGAGAAGCCAGCATGTCCTGAGAAACACCTCGTCCTCTCAACTTATAAGGACATCCTTGGACTTCCTTGTAAGATGGGCAGGATGACACCTTGACCCAGGCTCTCAAAGTCACATGCCACAGGCTCTTCAGTGTAAATGAGGAAGGGGAAGCAAGAACTGGGGAAAGGGCTCTGTCTGCTACAGTACAAGTCAGATGGTGGGTGATGTGGTTTCAGGGCCTACAACCACCTGCCTTCTCCAAAGGAAACAGTTCTATTCAGCTTTAGATAGCTGCGTTATTCAGGGAAGGGGTCCAAATTTGGACACAGTAGGCAACTTTTCAAAAGAACTAAAATTTTGTAAGACATAGTCATGAGTCAACAAAAATAATCAAAGTCTGAGTTGAAAGAAAGAAAAACTAATAAAGGGAGAGAAAGAGAGAAAGAAGCAGGGAGGGAGAAAGGAAGGAGAAAGAGAGGAAAGAAGGAAGGAATGAAGGAAGGAGAAAGAAAGGAACGAATGAACAAATGAACGAATGAACAAAAGAAAGAATGAAAGAAGGAAAGAAGAATCCCATTCAATACCTGGGACAATACTGGAAGAAACCGAGGTTAGGTAATTCTCCAGAATGCCCCTGAGAAACAAGGTTGGAAATTTCTTAAAGGACCTGAGATTTGTCCCTTCTGTACAGAGGAGAGGTCATCTCAAATTTGATGTGATGGGACTTTAATGGCCTCCAGAGATGTAAGACCACACAGAAACCTGACTTGAGAGATCAATGGCCATGTGTGCTGAGGTATCTTGATGTCTTCCCTCCCCTACACCTGATCACTGAGTGGGGCTCTGTTTACAGAGCTTCACTCGAAGAATGTGACTATGCAGGTGCCCAGTCTTATTTCACAGTAGTCCAAGAAGGGAGGAAAGCTCACACTGGAGAGCTGGCAGAGGAGCAAAATACAAGAACAGGCACCCCCGGGGGCAGGAATGTGTGTGGCACTGTTATGGCTTGGGCGAAAAATGCCCCCCATGGGCTCATGTGTTTGACCTTGGTCACAGATGTTTGAGGAAGCTGTGGATCGTTTGGTAGGTGGGGCCAGCTGGGGGAATAGGTTGTTGGAAGGCAGGACTTAGTGTTGGTAACTGCGACTTTCTTCCCATCCTGTCAGCCATGCCTGTTATCATGCCTTCCCATCATGATGGACTATATCTCTTCAAATCATGAGCCACAATAATTTTTTAAAAAATCATTTTGTCAGGTATTTGACCACAGAGATAAGAAAAATAACTGATCCAGTCATCCACCTCATTGTCTACAGGGCCCAGCACATGGACCCACAGACAAGAGAATGTGACATTGATAACCTAAATGAATATCTGTTTAACCGGGACCCCATTGGAGAACTGCTCATTCTCTCTAAAACATTTCTCTTCCCTTTTTGTTACATGAGTATATTATTGTTTGCATGTATGTAGGTGCACCCGTGTCATACAGTGCCTGAAGAGGTCAGGAGAGGGCGTCGGATTCCCCTGGAACCGGAGTTACAGACAGTTGTTAGCTGCCATGTGGATTCTGGGAATCAAACCCGGCTCCTCTACAACAACTGAGTCATCTCTCCAGCCCCTCCTTTCTCTTCTTTTATCTCCATCGAAGTTTGTTTCTCTCTGCACCCAGGGTCCATGAAGCAGAGTAATTGCAGATGTTTCTTATTTCCAGAGCCATCTGGCAGGGAGCAAGCCTGCCCTTCACCCCTACTTTCCAAGGAGTGCAGAAGGAGGGGGCAGGCACAAGGAAAAGAAGCCAATTCGGAATTCTTCTTTTTTAAAGAATAGAAGGAAAGAAGGAAGAAAACCTCAAGTTCCTTCTGAGCTTGAAGGCACAGCAGCCCAGGCATAAACAAAACACAGGTCAGTTAGATAATAGATTGCTCTACCTCCACAATGGAGAGCTCTAAAGGGGATGGGAAGAAAGGCAGAGCCATGTATGGAGTGCCCTCCTGTCCTAAATAGTCATCCTGAATGAGTTTCCTCTCTTGTTCTCGTAAGACCCCTGTCCTGCCTTTAGTTGGTTTGGGTTTGGGGTTGTTTCATTAGTTTTATTTTGAGATAGGATCTCATTTAGAGACTGGCTTCAAACTCACCAGGTAACTAAAAATGACCTTGAACTTTTTTGTTTTGTTTTCTGAAACAGTGTCTCTCTGCAGTCCCAGCTGGCCTGGAATTCACTATGTAGAAAAGGCTGGCCTTACTCTCACAGAGATCTACCTGTCTCTGCCTCTGGAGTGCTGAGACTAAAGGCACCACCACACCCAACTGACTTGAACTTTTGATTCTCCTGCATCCACCTACTTGTGCAAATTACAGGCATACAGGAAGACCACACCAGGTTTTATGCAGTACTAGGAACTGAACCCAGGACTTCATGCAAGTCAGACTAGTACTCTACCCACTGAGTCACACTACCCACTTAGCCCAACGCAAACTCTTTTCTTTGAAGATTTGTTTTTATTTGAATTTATGCATAGGTGTGTATGTCTGAATGTCCATGTGGTGGTGGTGGGTTGGAGGGGTGGTGTTTGCAGAGGCCAAAAATGTTGTCAGATCCTCTGGAGTGGTGGTCACAGGTGGTTGTGAGACACCTGACAAAGGTGCTAGGAGCACCTGGATCCTCTGGAAGAGCAGCTGGTTCTTTAACCACTGAGCAATATCTTCAGGCCCCTGTCCTGCTTTCTAAACTGCCCCATGAACCAATTCCATAAACTGTCTTTTGTCTCCACACTTTGAAACAATACCTAAATACGTCTTTGCAAATCATCTCCGGAACCTGATTGTTTTGACACATTGACTTCAGCATTCTATCAAGGCAATTCTTCTTCCATTTAGGTTGTTTCACCATGAAATGACTCCATTCGGCAGCAGTATATTAGCTACTATGTAAAGACACTGAACTCTCCATTGATTGTGGGGAAGGAGGAAGAGAAAAAAAGATGTTCAAATGCAGCATATGCTCTATTTAAAATATCCTTCTGAAAAGCAGTGAGTGTGAAGGCCCTGAGCCAGGACAGTTGGGAGCAAGCCATCAGACTCCCCTTCTAAGTCAGGACTCCCTGTGGCTGTTTAGCAGACTACCTATTTCTTAGCATCCTTGAAGAAATGTTAAATCAATAAGCTACCTAAAGGTTGTTGACAAATCAGATGTGGTTCCATAAAAGACTGAACTCCATTGCCATAATTAAACAGAAGACCTAGAAGTGTTTTAGAAGGATAGTCCCAGTTTTCACTACCATCTGCCGTATTCTGACATGGGACGCACATCAGCTCACAGCACAGATAGTCATAGGTCCTCATTAATCCAACAAAATTTCAAGACACCTAAGAGAGCAAAAATAGAGCATGGGTTTAACTAACCTGCTGTCCCATATTAATTCTGAAAGTGATTTCAGATGGCAAAACCAATATTGGCATTAGCTACACCCCTGGTAATAATTCACACATCCTGCCCCAAAAGAACAAAGGTCTTAACTTCTCTAATAGTAATAGTATTTCTGAATATGTCAGATGAAATGGTAAAGCTAACTCCACTTTGCTCTAGCTGAATTTTGCTTTACCCTGTGTATTTTCCCAGCCCTTCCTACTGCAGCCAGTCAGGCAGAACATCGCAAACAGGCAGTTTCAGGGAATACATTTTTTTTCTATAATACTGGGAAACTTGCAAGTAGCCTGGAAGCAAATCCTCCTACCCAGCCTAACTGAAACTTTTTGTTAACTGAGAACCTTTTTATTAACTGACCTGCCCTGGTCTGGTGTAACTTTGGTGATCTGGTATAACCAAGATTATTGGCTTTTCCCCAGTGTGATGTAATTGTGCTTTTAAGCTTTATAAACCCTGCCTTGCTTCTCCTTGGGGTCAAGAATTCTTTTGGGCATTAGCCCCCTCTCTGACTACCAGCTATTAATAAAGGATTCCTAATTTGACCATCATTATGTGGGTTTCCTCTGTGCATCTGGCTCAGTATAATATCAGATTTCTATATAATGAAAAAGGAAAAATTACATTTTAATTTTAATTTAAAAATTAAAAATTGCACGAATTTTGGTTTTATCTTTCCAAATTCAATCATTTTACAAAGATTTATTAGAATCTTCCAAGCAATGTATAAGACACTGGTGTTGAGAATACAAACAAGTGAGCCAGTTCCTGCCCTCACAGATCCCTCAATCTAAAAACGGTGTCAGTAAACTTTTCTGTCAGTATTTTAAGCTTGGTGGCCATAATCTCTCTGTCACAACTACTGCGTTCTGCCATTATAGGGAGAAAGTACCACAGACATTATGTAAATGAATGGGTGTGACTATGTACCAATAAATCTGTATTTATAAAAACAAGTCAACAAGATTTGACTCACAAGCAATAATAGGTCTACTCTGAGGTTTCATAGCATGAACATTGGTAACACGGCACCTTCACGCTTCTCTGTGCCTGGAAAGTGTTTCCCTGAACTACCTTCCATTATGACCCTGGGTTAGATTTAATTAAGAGAGAAATTCATGTGAAACATGGGAACACCAGTAGTCAATACTCACAAGTATGTCCAACTCTGGATATTATGACAGACGTCACCCACAAAGCTCATACCTGAGACACATGCAATTGAGTTACAAAAAAAAAAAAAATTCTTGTAATATTTTAAGTGGGTTTCTTGTTTTGTATTAGACCAGCTTTCCTGCGGTGTATGTGTTTATGAACTTCAGACAGGACATGACTGATAGCAGGCTGTGATGGTCATAAATGAAGGCAAGCAGCATGTCATTCCTTTCCTCTCACTCTGCATCCACTTTGTCTTCCTCATTGCCAGTCCTCTTGACCAAGAGTAGTCTCAAGTTCATCATAGTCCTTTGACCATAGCATACTAAAGTGGTAGATTCCCATGGAGGCAGTTTTCATAAATACAACAATATCTACATCTCTCTCCTTGAGTAGTGCCTTGGCTGTCCCACATCATCAGCTAGCCATAGAGTACTAGATCTTCCTGCCAGCTCCAGCTGCAGCTTATGTCCATGTTTCTGGCAGACATGATGTGTGATGATTTCTTAGAGGCTCTGACTCTTTGCTTCCAGACCTTTGATTCCCCAACATCTGTTTCCACAGAAGAAAAGGTCCTGTGTCACATATCATAGTCCTATGATAGGAACCTATAGCTACATCCTTAGAAACCTAGAGAAGAAGGGAATAAAGTGATTCCATCTTTCTTCTGTTTGGTCTTATTGACACAAAGTTGGGAAAAAGTAGAGGGGACTTTACAGAGATGTCATCTGTCACCCTCATTCTCTTAGGGTCCCTTGCTCCTGGCGCTATTAGACAAACCATATAATACATCTTTATCTGAATTTTTCATAGTTTATATCCTGGGTAGGGGAAATAGAGTAACTTACAAAGGCGAACACCCAGCGTGCCACAAAAGGTGAACACCTGGTGCCCCGTTCTGCTCTTTGGCTCAGTGGCCCGCCATTCCAGATTGCTTCTGTGCCCTGCCTACAGTCTCCATTAGCTTTTGTCCAAGGCTCGTGGGCCCACAGTCTCACCCTGGGTTGGTAAATGCCCCCTTTCATGTCCAAGCAGGCAAGACACCGGGGTCATTTTTTCTGCACCATCTGCTTCCAAGATGGTGTCCACGCTCCTTCCTCCATGACTAACTCTCCGCAGCCAATTCTCTGCAGCAGGCCCTGCCCCTCAGAGGGAAAAGTAACCCTCAAGACACACTCCACCCCTTCCTTCTCCTCTTACAGTCTTTCCATCAATCTTCCTCTAAGGTCCCTGGGCCTTGGAGGGGGTGATAGATGTAGGGCAATCTCTCTTGTATCATGGCGAGATAGTGACTTCTTGGGCTTCCCCATTATTCGTCTTCAAGCCATGGCCATTGATCTGCCTCAGTGGTGTTTCTTCTACTATAAAGACAAATGGAAGGAAGTAGACACATTTAAACAAACATGAATGTAAATACAAATGCCTAGAGGATATCCCAGTAGGTGTACTGTAGTCATTAAACAGTATGCTTGTAAAAGCTTCCCCAAAGGGCCTGTAGCCTTTCTAGACACAGGGGTTTGGCTTGGTCTACAGCACTAGATGTATGTTCCACCCCTAGGACCAGGCCTTATCCAACTAGAAATTTGTCAGTTGTACATATGTTAGTTGAGCCATTATTGCACTTGCAGGCATTGCTTGGCATGTCCACAGTGTGCAGCACACAGGGTCCATTGTTGAACAGAATCACAGGGGATCCTTTCTTCCCCAACCATCTGCACAGCACCTTCTGGTACTATGAACGTCATCCATCCAGTGGCATGGAGTTTGTGGCTTAGTCTCAGCTCCATCCTTTCTTTTCCTCCCATGCTCACATCATGCAGTGTCTTCAGCAACATGGCCTTACCGACCTTTCTAGTGTACAACCGACATTAGTGGCGATAGCCTTGGTGAATTGGAGGACCTCTAGGATCTCTTTGACCAACAGCTCATAGGGGGGCAACCCACCCCTGGTACTGTAGATTTTCTTAACAGTTGTATAGTTTGGGAGCCTCTGTTTTTATCTTGCCCAACTATAAAACTCCCAAGAATCTTACAGCTATAGCTGGGCTTTGTTTCTTCAGGTATCTTTCAAATGGGTTTCACATCTGTAAAACACTTGAAAGAAGGTTAACATTGTATATTACATCACTCATAGACAAGGTCTAAGACAGCATGGAAAGGTTTTATCCATTCATATTAACTGTTTCCATCATAGATCCTTGTTAGGTACCATAGCACGGTAAGAGGCATTCATTTGGTTAGTTCTTTACTATCTTTAGTTATCCCTTGGGAATCATTCCACATTCTGAGGATCCTGCATGGAGTATCTTTGTATTCTTTTATCTTTGATACACTTACAGGTGTTGGCTCCAGTTGCCTGACCCTGCACTGGGCTAAGGAAGCAGGGGGTTTCTCTTGTCCCTGCTGCACCTGTTGGTTCTCTGAGTCAGGCAGGCCTTGGGTCTGCCTCCTGACTGTATCCATATCTGTCATCTCTCCATTGATCATACCTGGTTGCTGGGGGAGGCCTTGGTGGGAAAAACTGCCACCACCCCTAGTAGAGCTGGCTCCAGTTGCCTGACCCTGCACTGGGCTAAGGAAGCAGGGGGTTTCTCTTGTCCCTGCTGCACCTGTTGGTTCTCTGAGTCAGGCAGGCCTTGGGTCTGCCTCCTGACTGTATCCATATCTGTCATCTCTCCATTGACCATACCTGGTTGCTGGGGGAGGCCTTGGTGGGAAAAACTGCCACTACCCCTAGTAGAGCCTTTATCAGGAGAGAAATGCACTTTATTTAATCTTTGAGAATTCTTAACCACCGCTGGGACAGTTTTTATCTTTTGAATGCCTTTTGTAAACTGTTCTTCTGGTTTTAAAGCCTTCCAGAAACTCCTTAGTACCGAATATGATTTTCTATCAATTTTTTTCTTTGGGAATTTGGGCTTGATATGTCTTGCCACATTTGACTTTGAGTAACCCAAACAGACCTTTTCTTCTGTCTGGCCTTGTAGGGTGTTCTGTTATCCTACAGACATGTTTATATGTTGGTCAGTGTCATTTAGATCTGCTGAGGCCTCTCTCACTTTACAAAGATCCTGTCCTATTAAAGGGCTTAGCAAAGCCATTAAAGCTCCATACCATTCTCGAGGTCCCAGTTGAATTAAGCTTTCCTTTATATCTCATACAGTCTTACCTGGCCCAGTGAACTGGACATCATATATTGCTTTTCTCATACCTAGTTCTCTCAGTAATGCCTGTCCCTCCTTTATAGTCCTCCAGCCTCTGTTAATTATGTAAGTTTCCTTTGGTAATAACTGTGTATATTTAATGCTTTCAACCAGCCACCCCATTAAGGATGGCTCACCCCTGCATTGGCCTAGGTTGAACAGACTATAGCAAGGATGGATGAGTGGTTATATAACTTAGCCATGAAGCTTCTGAAGGACCTAGGCTGACATTATTTGCTCCCATGTCCCATACTCTCATGAGCCATGTGGTGAGGGGCTCTTTGATTGCTTGCTTGTAAGTTTTTCCTAGTCTTAACAGTTCCAGTGTGGAGTATTTCCTAGCTACAGTACTGCTAGCTTCCTTTCAGCCTTAGCCACTTTCATTTTTAGGTCATTTCCCTTTTCATTATCTGTCTTTTTTCTAGAGTCCTTGGACCTTACACAAGTTAAAAAGTCCGTTTGTTTTTTTCTCTCTCTCAAGTTCTGCAAAGGGATCTGCCGGGACCTCCCTGGCCTTTTCGGCTTCCCTTGCCTTGGGAAAATCATCATTCAAAGTGGCCACAGCCCCTCTCTGGGTCGCTGCTTGTGTCCCAGGCCTGTAAAAGGTTTTCTAGCCTTTCTATAACCTTTAACAAATTTTCACATACCCACAGCTGGAGTCTTTCTCCACATTTACAACACAGCTGTGGCCCACGTTTCTGCATCACAGGCCCCTTTTTAGTTACATATTTTATAATCCATTGTAAGATCCATGTCAGCACCACCATTGGCCCCCTTGCTTTTCCCAAACTCCCACAGTTTGTCTTTTCCAGCACCATCCTGCTGGCTGCAACAACTTGTTGCCGGAGTTCTCTTGGGGTCCCTTACTCCTGGCACTATTAGACAAACCATATAACACATCTTTATCTGAATCTTTCATAGTTTATATCCTGGGTAGGGGAAATAGGGTAACTTACAAAGGCGAACACCCAACGTTCCACAAAAGGTGAAGACCCGGTGCCCCGTTCTGCCCACCATTCCAGATCACTTCTGCGCCCCACCCACAGTCTCCATTAGCTTTTGTCCATGCCTTGTGGGCCTGTGGTCTTGCCCCAGGTCAGTAAATGCCCCCTTTCATGTCCACACAGGCAAGACACCAGGGCCATTTTTCCCATGCCGCCCACTTCCAAGATGGCACAAATGCTCCTTCCTCCGTGGTGAACTCTCTGCAGCCAACTCTCTGCAGTCTCCACCCCTTGGAGGACATCATCTTAGACCAGGTTCCTTAGAATCTGACCCTGAAGGACTGGGGAGATGACTCTAGGGGTAAACTGCTTACACACAAATGTGAAGACCTGAGTTTGGATCTCCAGAAGTCACATAAAGATGAGTACTCCTACAGGAGATGGGAGGTGGAGACAAGAAACTCCCTGGAAGCTCGTCGGCCAACTAGCCTGGTGTTCACAGTGGTGAGCACCAAAAGACCCTATCTCAAACAAGGTAGAAGGTAAGAATCAATACTGAGAGTTGTTTGCAAACCTCCACATGCACATCTGCACTCACACATAAAAATATACATACACACACACACGCACGCACACACATGCACATGCACATATACATGCACTAAAGAAAGAAATTCTGAGCCTCCCATATCTGAGAGCAGGAGGTTGACTTTTGAGGACTGTATAAGGGATTAAGGGGCTCAGAATGGAATGATAAAGATGAACCACAATGGAGCTGTAACTAGGACCTCTACCAACCCCATGGATACTCTGGTACTGGAAAGGACCTTGAGAGAAATGCTAAATTGAGGGAAGGGAACTCTGTTCTTCATCAGTCAATCAAGCTCCTGAGGAATGTCATCACCAACAATCTAGATAGTATGGAAAATGAGTACAACAGCCATGATCTGGTCTCTGTGACAAACCACAGCATCCACTACAGATGGTGGTTCTCAAGAGTGCTTTGAAAGATAAATACAAATCATCTGCATAGTAAATAAGGGGAGATGAAATGCTAAAAACAAGCATTTTGATGTGAAACAGTCCAAGCTATCAAAGATTCACAGAAAAGCAAGTAACCAGAGATAAGGTATCTTGAGGCCCACCTGTTTGCCTGTTATCAATTCCTTGTTTTCTATACTTTGATTAAATGATCTTAGATTCCAAGAAAAGAATTTTTTCAATGTTTGAGGGTGATGAGTTTGGGTGGGGATGAGCAGAGCAGGAAAAGGTGACTGGACGGTGGATAGAGGAGTTGATGGGTGAATGGATGGAGATAGATGGATGCATGGTAAGTCAATGAGTTGATGCATGCATAGAGGCTAGGGGGTGGGATGACATGCAGTGGATGAATGGGTACACAGCTTATTGAACATCTTGTCATTCATTCAGTCCATCATCCTTTCTCAGCCCCATTATGGAGAAAGATCTAACCATTCTTTGAAATAACAACTTGTAAGCTAAGGCTTTTAGACAGAGATTTCTGAATATTAAGTACATTGATAGTGGGTAAAACTCAAGGTAGGAATGTGAATTTGATTCTCTCATTTACCAAACTATAGCAACTAGTCTTGATTGTCAGCTTGACTGGATAAGAGTCACTTAGGAGACACACCTCTGGGCATGTCTGTGAGGACATTTCCAAAAAGGTTTAACTGAGAAGGGAAGACCCACTGTGAATGTAGATGGCATCATCCCATGATCCCACGGGCTGGAGGTCCAGACTTAATTAAAAGGGGATGCTGAGCTGAGCGCCAGCAGTGATCTCTTTCTGATTCCTGACTATGACCACATTGTGGCCTCATATTCCTACAACCATAGCTTGCCCACCATGATGGACTGTACCCGCAAAATGCTAGTTAAAACCAACCGTTGTCTCCCTCCTCCCTCCCTTCCTTCATTTCTTCCTTAAGATGTTTTTGTCATGTATTTTATCATGGCAATGAAAAAAGTAATTAGTGCATATACTTACCTGGCCCTGCTCACCAATTCAGTCTGAAACCCTTTCTCCATAAGAGCTGAGAAGCAGGGATTGTGCCTTCAAGCATCTCCTGGAGGCAACTTCTCAAGCATAAAATAGATGCAGGATGAAGAAATCCCAGAGAGATCCAGGAGAGTAATGGATCAAGGGAAAGAAGGCAAAAGTAGAAATGGCTTTATCGAGTCATTGCCACTTTGGGTGACTGAATTTCAGTCAGAAGGAGTAACTGAAAAATTATGCAAAATACACACTTCAGGGTTACCCCACCTGAGGATGAGACGGTGGGTACTCATGCACTAACTCCTACCAAACACTGTCTAACTTTTTAGGATGACAGCGATCTGCTGCTGCTTCAGACAAAGCCTGCAGCAACAAGATACTGGCAGCTAAACCTCAGGAGTGGTCTCTGCTCAGGAGACAGGGGCAGGAAACTGCCGGCATCTTCTTCAGTTAGCTCACTGCAATTCTTAGTAAGCACCCCAGGTAACCCATATATTACTTTATTGTCACGGTAACTGAGTAGCTGACAGAGACCACATTAAGAGAAGGAAATAATCTGTCTTGGCTCATGGTTACAGAAGGTTCAGTGCATCACGACAGGGAAGGTGGTAGAGTAGGTCACATCATGGCAGCCAGGAAGTAGAGAAAGAGAAATACAGGAAGAGGCAGGGCATGACAGAGGACCAAGGATCCACCCCTGTGACCTATTTCTTCTAAGTCTTCTGCTGAAGTTTCCCAAACCTTCCAAAATGGACCCCTAGTTGAACACATGAGCCTATGAGAATATTTCTTATTCAAACCATAACAGTGTTTCCAAATGAAAGGTCACGTGTGAATTGATGAATCACTGAATGGGAAGGAGGTATGAAGGGCCTGATCTGAAGCAGGAAATGAGGTAAACAAAGAACACCCCAGCATCCCTGGGGCAGGCCTTCACAGCTGTCCATCTGCATCCCTCCCCAAGGGTTGCTGGTATAGTGTGGGTCCTACAGATTGGGATTCTTCCAGAAAATGCCAGGCTGGGAGTGAAGATGGGCCACTTCCAGAATCCCTGAGGCTGGAAGAAATTCTCATTTTTCTGGGAGAAAGAAAGCTTCACTTTGCCTAGCTCTTGGCTTTTGTTTCATCTTTTCTAGGAACTGTGACATTACCATGAGCAAAGTGGACACAAGTTGAGAATTTTGTTCTCCCCAGGTCTGACCAAAATTGTAAATAAATTCATTTTTCCATTTCCTTATGCATTGTGTCATTTCCTCTTGATTCAGGCAAATGTTCAGACCCAGAGGCAAGCTGTATGGCAGGGGAGCTCCAGTAACAGTTCTAGCTGAAAATTATTTAATGTTTTGAAAGTGCTTTAAAAGAGTCAATTCACTCCATAATTGCAACAGTACCAGTCCTCATAATAATTCTCTGTACTTAATAACACACTGGTGTCTGTGACAATAACAATTATAGCATAATGTGCTTCTCAGGCAAAGGGCTTGACTTGGCTGTTATTGCCATTCACCCTTTTTTTTTTCGGCTTCCATTGCTGGTTCATTATTTGTTATGATCTAAAGATGTCTCTCTCCATCACAATTTCCCAGACACCACATTCAGGAGATGAGGTCTGTGAAGAGATGGAATCTCGCTCTTGTTTGCACTGACTCATGTCTGCCCGTGTTGTCTCTTTGATGCTGATTTCATAATCCAGAGTTATTAGTGGCTGTCAGTCACATGTTTCCTCTCTTCACTGAAAACCAGTAGTCCACAAGCTTTTACAGTTTTCAAAGCATTGTCTCCTTATACATGTTCATGTGGTCCTTGTAACACTCCTGGAAGATAGCTACATGTAGGTATTAGCATAATAAAAGCCTGAAATCTGGGATAAATTTATTGCATAAAATGTGGGAATGCATTATTGTGAATTTCATAAACATACACATTTTGTGCATGTGCTGAGGCCAGAGGTCAATGATGAGTGTCTTTCCCAATTGCTCTCCACCTTGTTTTTGAGACAGGGTCTCTCACTGTACTTGGAGCTCTTGAATTTGGTTAGACTGACTAGTAAATGAGTCCCAGCACTGGCATTACAGGCACATGACACTGTGCCCAGTTTTTCATGTGGGTTCTTTGGGTTAAACTCAAGTTCATGCTTGTATGGTGAGTACTTTTCCCACTGAGCCGTCTCCCCACCCCAGTATTACACTTTTAGTTGCTCTTCCAGTTACCTGATGGAAAACAGAAGAAAAAAATGTTTTCATTTATTAGATATGTAGGAACTAGTGTAATCATTATAAATAAAATGTGCACCGAACCTGAATCTCCCTCTTCTGGGTAGAGGAGCTTAGTCTGAGGTTTGTTTCATTGGGTGCAGTAATGCTAGGAAAGTCCTGGTAGCATCCGTGTTACTCTTAAAAAAAAATTCCAGAAAAGACGGCAAATTTTGAGTCAATCCAGCTATAGATGATATCACATGACATGATTAGGTTTTCAGCGGGGCCATTGGCAGGTGAGAAAACTTGAAGGTCAGTGGCATTCCCAAAATGAAACCGCTATGGCTGCCCATAGCTAGAACTAGATGCCCACAATAGTTGTCTTTGCCAATCCCTCTAGCTTAGCTACCTCCCAGCACTGTGCCCTCCCTTCCAGGGTGGTGCAATGATTTGCCTCAGCAAACATTTTCCCTTCAAATGATCAAGTCCTTGCTATCATTCCATTCTAGCAGTTTCTGATCTCCCTTTCTTTCTCCCTCCTTCCCTTCCTCCCTTCTTTCCTTCCTTCCCTTTCTTTTTGACTTTTGAGACAGGGTTGTACACTGTAGCCCCAGGTATCCTGGAACTCGTTATTGGACCCAGATTAGATTCAAACTCATAACAATCTTCCTGCCTCAGCTTTGAAAGTGCTGGAATTACAGGCACGAGTTGCCACACCTGACTTGTACTTTAGTTATTTCTAGTCCTTGTTCTTTTTGAGATTCTAGTGTAGCATATTTTGGACAAGAGTATAGGTAAGATGTTCTACACTGTCATTCAACAGTAGAGTGTTAAGGGTCAAGATTAGGAGTGACTTAAACATAACAGATGATTCTTTTTCAGAGCCCAGAGAATGGTCTCGAATGTTATGCTAGTCCACTCTCACCAGGGGTCATGGCTTTTTTCTCTGCATTAGAACTTGACCTCATGATCCACAGGTGGCCTCTGAAGTTCCAGGATATAAGACTGGATGCAGGAAGGAAAAAAGAGGAAGGGCAGAAGACACGTATCTGTCAGCTGGTGTGTTCCTTATCATATTTCAGAAGAAATCTGACTCGGGACTTTCTCTCATTGGTTAGAACTTAGTTACACCGACTCATCTGGCAATCAAGAAGTCTTGAAAACATAGCTTTCTAACTGAGTTCATTGTTGCCCCAGAATAAGGAGAGAAACAATCAGTTATTTTCAAAACATTTCTGCATAAGCAAACACCCAAACTGAGCAGCTGAAAGTGCACGTTTTTTTCTTGCTCATGGGTCTTGGTCTCAGCCAAGTTTAACTTCAGGTCAGACCTTCCATCAGTTCTACTTCACCTGACTCATTCTCCTGGGCTGGTGCAATTCTTTCGCAGGCAGTGGTGGAAGCACAACAGAGCAGCCCCAGCTACTCCAAAATATTTTAAGCCTCTACTTGATTTGTGTCTACTAATATCCCATTGACCCAAGCAAGTTGTATAGACATTTCAAAGTCAAAGATCAGAGAACTGCACTTAGTCCACCAGGAGACCATGGGAGAGGTAGTGGTGTCTCAGTGCTCTACACTTATATTTTAGGGAATTTGGAACTTGTGACTCAGTATTTACCATAAGTAATACATGATTTTCCATCACAATGCATTGTTTTTTTTCCTCCAACTCCTCTTCCTTAGCACTGTCTCTTCTCCATACTAGCATCCCAAAGGGATGCTTATTATATTAGCTACATTTTTCCTTGCTGTGACAAAATACCAGACAAAAGAAACTTAAGGAAGAAAAGGGTTATTTTGGCTCAAGGGTATATTAGATCATAGCAGGGAAGATACAGCAGCTGGATCATGAGGCAGCTGGTCACATTGTATCCTCAGGCAGGAAACAAAGAAAGGTCAATGCTGGTGCTTGGCTTTCTTTCTCCCTTTTCAGTCCAGGACCCACCCTACTGAGCAGCCCTGCCCACAGTTAGGTGAGCCATCCCACCTCAATTCACCCAATCTAGAAACTCCCTCACAAACATGCCCAGAGGTTTGTCTCCTAAGTGATTCTAGATTCTATCAGGTTGACCATCAGTATTAGCTGTAGAAACTCACAGGTCTACCCCAAACTGTTCCCAAATTAAGCATGGCAGTATTTTTAGAGACTGTGACAGGTGGTGCTTAGAATTTGGGATGGTGTGCTGGTTATTTTTCTGTCAATTTGACATAAACTAGAACTACCTGGGAAGAGAGCACCTCATCTGAAGAATTTCCAAAGTTAGATTAGCCTATGGTCATATCTGTGGGGCATTTTAAAAATTACTCTCCTATGATGGGGCTGGAGAGATGGTTCAGTGGTTAAGAACACTGACTGTTCTGGCAGAAGACCCAGGTTCAGTTCCCAATACCTACATGTAGGCTAACAACCATCCGTAACTCCATTTCCAGAGTATCCAACACCTTCTTCTGGTATCCGTAGGCATTACACACATGTGGTACACTTACATACATGTAGACAAACCACTCACATGCATAATAAAAATAAATAAATGAAATTTTTATGACCTTTACCCTAAAATCTAAGAAAACCAAATGCTAATTTAGCTGGATCTATCTACAGAGGGTCATCCTGAGGTTTAAACACTCATAAGAAGCCCAAACTCTGGATCAGATGATGGTGATGCTGTCTTCCAGGATGGCCTACCAGTGGCTTAAATTAAAGCCTTCCAACCTGGCACCTAGCCCATCCCAACTCTTTCCCTCTCCTCTCTCCACCCAGTATGGCTTCACCACCCTCCCTGCCCACTACTAGAATTAGACAGGACTGCCAAAGGAATTCCCCTCAAGGTGCTAATTGGGGTAATGAGGTAGCAGATAATCCAATTGCATTTTTATGTGCTCCTTTAAAGCCTAATTCAACCTGAAATGGTGATTAAGGAAGGAATTGTCAGGGCATGAACAAGGTAGGCCTGGAAGGTCTTTCAGGGTTATTCTCCAAGGGAAAGCCTTGTACTTTTAGGTCACATTTCAGTACTTCTGGGTCAAAGATTAGCAAATTTTCTCTGTAAAGGGTGAGAGAGAACATATTTTAGACCTCATGGGTCAAATGGTCTCTGTCACAAAAATATCCAGGTTTGTAGTTAAAGCTCAAAATTAGCCATAAATAAAGCATAATTGGATGAGTGAATGAGTAGAATCTGGCTGTGTTTCAATAAAGTTTTGTAGACCAAAACAGTTTCTAGACCCGGGGTTTACTGACTCTGGCTGTAGAGATTTTTTTTACTCATTTCCCTTTCTTCTTGCTACTTTTAGGAAACACAGCCCACTTAACAGGTAAAATTTTAAAATTACTCCTTGAAATTCCCACAAGAGGAATGACCATTGCTTGATATGTTTGACTTTAAGGAGTCCAGTACTTGTGGTCAATTGGGCTCTTTCTTACTTTCCTTGTCACAAACATCTGAAAAAAGGAACCTAAGGAAGGATTTGTTCTGGCTCACAGTTGAAGGGTACAGTCCATCACTGCATGGAGTCATGGCAGCGAGAGTGTGAGGCAGCCTGTCACATTGCACCTGATGTTGGTGCTCACCTCACAGCTGTATTCAGTCTAGGCCCCAGCACATGGTATGGTACCACCCATAGTTGGAGTGGGTCTTCCCACTTCAATTAGCCCTATCTAGAGATTTGTTTCATGATGATTCTAAATTCCATCAAGTTGGTAATCAAGATTAACCATCACAGGCCCTTAGTGTCTTACTGATTTTTTTTTTTTGAAAGGCAACCACAACATATGACTTCATCCATAGGTCTTAATCCCATGCTATAAGTTGGGGGAAGGTAGCACACCTCAATGATTGAAAAAAAATCATGGAGCCCCTGAGACATACTAGCAAATCTTGTGTTAGCCAGGCTGACCTATGTGTGCAATAGCAAGAATTAAACACTTTCTGTTTCAACATAACAGAAGTTATCTCTTCCTTGTACTATGCACCTAACACTGTCATCAGGGTAGGTGGCTCTGCTCCACTCAGTCAGGGATCCAGGCTGATTGACGCATCATCATATGAACCAGCTCAGGGCACCAGAGGAAGAGAAGAAGGAATGTAGACATATCACATACAGCCTTCCATACTTCAACCCAGTAGTGACACATGTTATTTTTGCTCTTCCACTGTCCAGAGGTAGTCACATGACCATGGCTAACTGCAAAGGACTCTGGGAGATAACAAATCAAATAGAATGTTTAATAAGCATCTCTGTTTCTGCCACACTTATGCCTTGAGTTGCTGTATATGACCTTGGATGGGTATTGAAATAATCTGTGTTTCAATTTCCTTCTTGGTATGGCAAGAATAATAATAACCTCCGACTCAAGTATTGTGGTAATAAGAATTGATAATGGGCTTTTAAATCACAATGTCAGGTACTTAGCAACCATTCTGTAAAAGTTAGTCATTGGTTTCATGATTACTAAGTATGGGTCTGTGGGGGGAAATGCCTTCTGCCTCTAGGTCTATGTGCTCTCATTTTCAAATCAGGCGTGTCAATAATACTGTTTAGGTCAGCTATTAGATTAAATAGTACAATATATTAAAGATCCTAGCATCATGCCTGACATATAATAAACATTTAATGAAAGTTATTTCCTCTAACTCTCTACAATCATGGATTGATAATTCTTCTCAGTCCTGTTGGTAAGTCAAAGGGGTTGCAATTTTTTCAAGATGCTTTCCTCACAGAAACCCAAATATGGAGTAGTTAAAAAGAAAAGTGATTCTATCTTTCCAGAGGTACTCCCACACCAGAAGTAAGGTGTTACAATAGCATTCCAGTTGTGCTAAGAACTACATTTCCCAGAATTCTTCCTCTTGTATGTATGGTCTGGATCAGAGTTGCCAATAGTGAGGGCATGTAAGGTCTAGGACATGGAAGTGAGACAACAGTTATTCCCATCTGAAGTTGAAGGCTGAGGTGTTGGGAGGTACAGGTAGGCTCCAATGTGCCTACTACCTTCATCTACACATCCAGCTCTCCTTTTCGACTGTCTTTGTGATTAACAGCACTGGGATTCCAGGCCCACCACCACTGTGAACTCACCAGGTGCTCTTCACAGATAGTTCAAGAACACTAAGTACAACTCCATTAGCCTCTCTGTGCTCCTCCAACAGCTGGATGTGACAAGTAGTTTCTGAGTTCCCTCACAGCTTGATACATTCACCACATCAGGCCTGGGGAGCAACCTCAGGGACTGAACACATCTCCCCCAAGGGGACTAGGACATAGTTCTATATTAGGCAGGTAGTCAGAGAGGAGGAGGCCCCAGACTAGATTTCACTGTGCTTCGATTTCTTTCACTTTCATACAAGTTGGCCTACTTCTGGGTCCTTATCCAAAGTTGACCCTTTTGCCTCCCCTTCCCTCACCAGCAGGTAGGAATTTCAAATTTCCTTCCCTAGCTCTACCCAATCAGGTTCCTGCTTTCATATGCGGGAACCAACAATATGCATCCAAACCTTTTCAATCCAAAAGGGGAAAAAGGAACCCAGTTTATTCCCACCCCTACCCTATAGAATATAAAAGTCCAGATTCTCCAGGAGTGCAGACAGCGCTACAGCTCTAGATCCCCTCCCCTTGTGGAGAGTCTTGTGCTTTGTTTGCCATGTGGAGTTTTACTTAGGTTTCAAATAAACCTTGACTGTGTGCTATGACTGCAAGCTTCAGTCCTTTACAGACCCTACGGAGCATCACCCCCAATATGTACATGCAAGTTCCCAATTCCAGAACCTCAGAATGATACTGTATTTGTAGATAGAGGATTTAAAATGATAAGGTAAAATGTGATTATACGCATGGTTCCTGTGGCTCACTATAAGGACCTCTGGAAACTATCAAGTAGCCAGAGGGAAAAGTCCAGAAGAAGCTGGGCCTGTTGGCACCTTGACCTAGACCTTCCAAGAAGTTTAGCCAAATTATGAGGACTAGACTTGAGGAGTGGACAGTCTCTCATCTGTGGGACATTGTTTTGGCTAATACATGACCTTTCTCTAGCCCCTCAACTTTTATGTGGGGACTCTCACTTCTCCAGTTTTTTCCCATAGCTAGGCAAGGTCTAATTTTTGCAATCAATTTCTTATTCCACAATACTTTTGGAGGTTCTGCTGTCCACATCAAACCCAGACAAATATTTGTAGCAATTCAAAATATGGACTGGAACCTGCAAGTGTTTCAACAAGTCCAGTCTGGTTTTACTGTCTTTGGGTTGGTACTTAATTTCTGTGTCTTAAATGAGATGCTAAAGGCACCACCTTGCAGAGTGATTGCCTAGATTAAGGATGTTCCCACATGTGAGGCATTCAATACAGCATCAAGCACACAGATTATATATGTCCACTAATAGTATGATTATGATTATTTGTTGCCTACCAAGAAATAAAACACTGTATTAGTCAGAGGATAGTCGCTGTGACATACACCTGAGCAAAACAACTGAGAAAGGATTAATTTTGTCTCACAGTTTCAGAGGCTTTAGCCTCTGAAGGAGGGGAAATGCCTGTGCACAAAGGTTTCCTCCTTTCCTCCTTTTATTCCATCTGGGCCCAAACCTATGGCATGAGAACAGGAGATTGACATTGGCTAGGCAGTTTAGGGTAAAAAGACCCTAAAAGAAAAGTGACCAGTCTCTTTCTTGGCTAAGAACTGGAAATGTCCTTGGACCTGCCAGTGTGCTTGTCTTTGCCTGAGGTCAGAGATGCTAGAACTATCTAAGTTTAAGTTGTCTTTGGTTCCACCATAGCTAGAGGCTGGGGGTGCCAGAAAGAAGGTCTCTTTTTTTCCTTATCTCTTTTCCCTAAAGGAGAACCTTGTTCCTGGAAGCCATGCTGAGGACATGGCCAGAACGTTCAGGGACCTGGATACTTGGAATGGAGATTGGACTGACCACTCATCTCCTCCTCCCCTTCTCTCTCCTCTAAAGCCTTATTAGCTCCCAAGCAGTGGGGTCTCTATGGAATCTCACTCCTGGGGACTCCTCCTGCTGTACAGGAGCTCTGCCTTCTTTCTCTTTCCTAAGCTCCCCATAACAAAACACTTCTTAAAACTTACCCTCTATGGTCCATGAATTTCATTCTTTGAATTCCCAAGATAAAAATCCAAAAGCTTCTGGCTTTGGTGACTGTTGAGTTTCTGGGACCCCAGCCTCTCAAACTAAGCACACAAAGCCAAGTAAGGATGCATCACTCTCAAAGACATCCTGATATTTCTGTATCTGTGCCAGCCACATATAGAGCATGTCTTCCCCAAACCTTAGGTAATTGTCTCTGGAAATACCCTCACAGGCACACCCAGGAGTGTGCTTTACTGATTCCCTAGGCGCTTATCAATGAAGTCAAGGTGACAATCACACTTGTTTCTTTCCTTGCCCTGGTTTGCTGCGTTAAGATCTACTTTTGTCTACTAGATTCAAAATATCTCAAGTACAAGTGTGATCATTTCTTTCTTTACTTTGCTCCACATACATGCATTTTATCATCTAGCAAGAAGCCCATGAGTGACCCAAATAAAAATCTAATCATTTGAAAATTGTGATTACACTTGGTCCAAAGCAAATTTAAAATCTTGTGGGAGCCAGGCTTTCAAGGGAATTCATGAATCTCTTCTGGTCTTCACTTCTCTGTATATCCCCCTTACATACCAGGTAAGGCTGACTCCTATAACCAATAGAGCACACTGAAAATGATACACAGGGTACCGTGGCTTGAATATGGTTCCTCTTGAAATTCGCAGTAAAATATCATCCCCATTAAGAGATACTGAGGCAGCTTAGCTCCGTTATCTACATATACATACCCCTCTCTAAACAATGCACCTAGCAGCCTCAGACCCTCACCTGCATTGGGGTACATGCACATCCCTGTTAGGCCCTCACCTGCACTGGGATACATATACATCCTTGTCTGAGCAATAAGATAAGTTCCTCTGCCCTTAATATCCATCAAACTTGGACAGTTTCTCTTCAAATATATTGTATTCCCAATATATCCTGGTTAGTGGGGAAGGAAGGGGTGATCCAGCCTGAACTGACTTGGGGTGCGTGTGCGGTAAGGCAAAAGTGTGTCCTCAAGGGAGAATCTCCTATTTATCATGTTATGCCTATGCATAATTGGGTGTGTGTATGATTTAAAGATAATGCATTATGGAAAGGGATATGTGCAACAGAAAAATGATTATAGGACCTATCCATCAAAACGCAGAACCACCCTCACTAGCCCCTAGCAATCAAACTCTTCCTTCTCTTGAAGCTTGTGAGGAAACCCCAAACAGCAACTGGGGGCCTTCAGTTTCTTCACTCATGGGGCCTGCTGCTCCTTGCAATGTATTCTAGTCTTTTCTATCGATTTGCTTTAAACAAAGCTTCTTTACTTCTTTTGAAAATCTGTGTGGACTTTCATTTCAATTCTTTGAATAAGAGGCCAAGAATCTGGAAACACCCTACTCCAATCCAGACCATCAGTAACAATACTAAGAGGTGGGATCAGGGAAGACCTTTAAGAGGTGACTAGGCCTGTATTCAGTCTCATTAATGAGTTAATAGATTGATGCATTAACAAACCAGTGGGTTACCTTGAGAGTGGGCCTACTATAAAATCTGTGCTTTGTCTAGGGCTCCCCAGTGTTTCTGTTTCTCTTCTTGTAGTGCCTTGTGCCATCTTGGGACACTCCCAGCAAGAACTCTCTCACTCACCAGATGCACCTCTTTAGCCTTGTACTAGAATTATGAGCTACAACAAAACTCATTTCTTTGTAACTGACTGAGTGTGCAATATTATACTATTAGTATCAGAAAACAGGCTAAGACATGTGACTTCTAAAGGCATGCCATAAAAGAAATTGGGGTTCCTGCCTCACTCTCTTAGAACACTCAACTTCTGGAAAGACCATACACCGTGTTTTAAGGAACCTCAGGCAACTTTACAAAGTAGTTCCAATAACAGGCCAAGTTACCAAGCATGTAAGAAAGTCGTCTTGAAAGAGAATCTGCCAGGCTCAGGCAAGTTTCTAAAAAACGGCAGTCCCAGGGGACATCTTGACTGTAATACCTCATGAGAGACCCTGAGAGAGACTGTCTGAATGAGCCACTTAAATTCCTGACACATAGAACTTATATGAATTCATAAAAATTTACTGCAGTTTGTTACATAGATGGGTAATGCACAGTCTAAAACATTGACCCCAGAATATGCCTGTTTCATCAACTAAGATGATCATCTTTGTATTATATGTCAAGTTTGCACTACCTGTCAGGTGCTGTGCTAAGCATAGTGAAAGCATTTCCTTATTTAATTCTCATGGCACCTTACTTGATGAGTGATACAATTAGATTTGTGCTATTATTAGTCTTATTGCCAAATAAGGGAACTAAAGCCTAGAAAGGCAATTGATTTGCTGAGCATCAATAGGGACTTAGTGATGCAGCTGAGACTTACCCCATGTCTTCAAAATCCCAGCCAGATTACAGTTTTCTTCACCGATAGCCTACTGTGTCTCTCATAAACTGCTATTTTCCTGAAAAGTCAGGAAATCTTTAAGCCGCATGTATCCCTTCCCTTGTTCCTCCTACCCTGCATGGTGCATACTTTCATTCTTTCTAGAGATTCATGGGTGCAGCCTCCCTGGGAGATGCCAGGGAAAACAAGTAAGCATCAGCTTGGGTTGTCAACCTGTTCTCAGGTAACTTCAATTGAAATCACCTCAACTCTGTATCCATAACTGCACTGAGCTCTCCCCTTGTGCCTGACTTATGGCTCTGCTTGAGGAGGAAACTAAAGAGAAAAATTCCATTAAGAACCATTTCATACTTCATTTTAGGTATCTGTCCAGTGCTTTAATTGGGGTTAAAGCAAAGAAAACAATTAGTTCAGAAGATCATTAACCTTATTATGAAAACCATTTGATTCTGGGTTTTAAAGACATATATATTCTTTGGGGTCCTTCTACATATGAACAGTTGTTGTTCTAACAGGGCAACTTGTTGGTGTCATTTCTTGCTTGATCATGGGGTAAATACTTTGCTCCAATAACAATAAGCCAATTCTTTTTGGTTTTTATTTAAAATTTTATTTTTA
>NW_008349083.1:73351-163455 GCF_000622305.1 Nannospalax galili | reverse complement strand
TTTTTATTTAAAATTTTATTTTTATAATTATTTATTTATTTAGTGTGGTGTGTGTGTGTGTGTGTGTGTGTGGTCTGTGTACTCATGCATGCTCACAGCATGCCACAATGCTCACATGTAGATTAAAGGACAACTTGCAAGAGTTAGCTCATTCCTTCTACCCTGTGGGTCCCATGGATTAAATTCAGATCCTCAGTAAGTCACTGCACTGGCTCCAACAATTACTCTTATTTATTAGTAATTTCCCTTGACCATAAAATTTCTTCTTGATTGAGGCACATTCTCACGTGTTTTGCTAAATCCTACAGAATATATGGTAGGAGAGACCTTCTTAGATGTCTGTCTCCTTAATAAGGTAAGGAAGCCAATGAATCTTTACTGTTTTCCCTCTACCTATAAATATAACACAATTAGTTGGCATATAACTATTCAACATATACAACATATATAAATAGGAAGGTCCCCAATCTTGTGCCCTAGAGATAATCACTGCAAACAGTTTGGAGCATTTATATTCAACTTTGCTTTTCCACACATACTAACATATTTTATTTTCATTTTCTTCTTTCAAAAGCAAAATTGCTGTCATACCATACATACTGTTATCCCATATGTTTTTCTCCTCTCTTAGCAATATTTCTTGGGAGCATTTTATTTTACAAAGCTGTTTCTGCATTAGTATGAATAGATTCTCATTCTTCCGAACAGTTTCTGATTTACCATATATGTGCCATTATTTCCATGCTGGAGGATATTTGGGTTGCTTCCTTTCTTTTCTCAATGACAATTTATGCTGAGTCATTCTTGTGTTGGGGAAGGGGTTCTTATGAATGACAGAAGCTTTCTTTCTCACCTCAAATGAGAGTAACTCCAGGTGCTAGAGTGCCGGAAAAGTCAAGGCCACCAATGTCTGGTCCTTTGTCTTATGGACTCAGAGAATGAATTTAATAAACAATGGGAGATTCAGTTTATAAAGGAGTTTTATTATAGAGTTATAGGTGGGAGCTTAAGAGGAAGAAAAGAGATAGGGCTCCTGTAGAGCAGGAACAGATCCCAGAAAACAGTTTCATTGAGCTGTAAGTCCAGGAACTCTTTATAAGACTGATGGCAGAAACTGGAGTGAAGCCTTGAGAGGTGGACTAGTCAGCCCAGTCAGCCCAACCTCAGGCTGTCCAGGAGCCTCTCAGTATTGGTCATATCCTCACATACAACTTACGGGCAGTAGGGCTTTTTAAAGATGTAGAAAAAGAGAAGAAACCAGAGCAGGAACCAGAGCCCTCTTTGGGCTGTGCCCTGTGGTAAGGAAAGCCAATGACATTTCAGGTTTCTGTCCAGGAATCAAGGTCTGTATTTATTCCTGAACTGCCTGATCAGTTTCTATTTCTCAGTCTCATTACTGGTACAGGGACTGACATTGCATTTCTAGAGGATAAATTCCTATAGGAAGGAGTTTAGAGGTAGGATGCTGGCTCTACATGTCTATACTCCCATTGGCCAAACCAGGGGCTGGCTACTCCACCACCCCTTGGGAGCATTGCATATCATCTTTCTTTCTTTCTTTTTTGTGTTATGCCTAACTCATTATAATTAACATGGGTCAGAATAACAATAGATTCTTTCCCTACTTTACAGAAATTCCCTAAGTGGTAAATAGGCGATTAACTTTGCCCAGGAGTAATTAGCATTTATATAGCTCTCATTCTCAGAGGTAATACAGCCTTAACTAACTCACATTTATACACAAACAAAAATTTGACAACAGAGGAATTGTGCAGCCTTTCCTGGGAGCTATGAACAGAAGTTATCTGAAAAAAAAAAAAACAAAAAAACAAAAAAACACATCTGTGTTGAAGACTCTGTAGACTGCCAGATTGACTAGAACTCTGACTGTGGAGACATGAAATGTGGCATTAATTACCAACTTCTGTATCTGACCTAGCATCTTTGTGGCTATTAGTTAATGTTACCAGGGAATTGGGGGTTCCTTGTGTGGGTTGTCAATCTTGTTGATGAAAGAATTTTAAAAAAATGGACTCAGAAGGAAACGCAAGAATCATTTTATTAGTGTTTGAAAGAAAAACAACAGGGCAAGCAAACTGAAAAAGCCTAGCAGCTTCTGGGAGGAGGGAGATGGAGATGAAGAAAAGAGATGGCCAAGCAGGCACGTTCTACAATGGAAGTCAGCAAGGCGGTCATCAAGGCAGGGGTGGTCAGAAAGAATGAGAAACTACAGAGGGTCAGGCAAACATGCCTAGGCCTTTGGCCAGTATTTGAAAAGAGAGACAGAAAGAGAAAGAATATTTATGCTCTTTGAGTTAGAACTCAGAAAAGCAGGAAGGCTATAACAGTGAAGACCTGCAGGTGTTAGGGTCCAAGACTCCGTGGGATTCCCAGGAAAACAATATGTATGAGCACAGAGATGTAATTCAAGCAAAGTCTTTATTAAGCCAGCTAGCTGGGGTCGACCGTCCTCCCAAGACACGCAGGCCTGGTTGGAGCAATCGACCCTGAAGCAACTTCAAGCAAAGTTTATATAGGATTTTCACAGCCGTTGTACCAGCCCGCACATTATTTTCACACAACCAGTAGCTTTAAAATACCTAACTTATAGATTTAAGCTAATTCATGTGTGTCACCCTCTGGGTGGTACGTGTCAGTTTCCTGATTTCTGTAATATCTTATTTACACAAGCATTTCTGACCACTTTCTGTTATCTCTCACATGCCTATGTGACTTATCACGGGTCCCGTTATCTATCTCCGGGTGCCCTTATGTCTCAGTCTAGCCTTGTACCAGAGTTGAGTGGCTCTTACCCAGGAAGTTATAAGCAATGAAGTAATTAAACTTAAGTACTATTAAATTTTTTCTCTCTCTTCAATCTTTGATTCCCTCTGTATTTTTCCCTTACACAGGCAACTGCATCAAAAGATCCAGTTGGGGGAGGGTATGGTAATTGCATTATCTCATTAAGAGAATACTTATTCTTCCTACATCTTTAGTTTTAGAAAGAAAATCTGAGGTCCAAGGACACCACCAATATAGCACAAAGAACCCAGGAACAAAGCAAAGGTAACTCAACAAGGCAGATTTCACTTTTGCAACAGGGTGTGTTGCAGTTATTTGTATCCATCAAGCACACAGGATTAGAAGTTTCATAGGTTTTTGCCACTATCATAAGAGTACTGTGCCTTTTCCCCCACTTGCTGGGGTCCCATTTTACAGGTTTTCCCAATTGGCTAGTTTAAAATAATTTAAAAGAAAGAGGGTTTGCCAAAGAGGGTTGGGGGTGGGGGGCATGCCACTACCCTAGGCCATCAGGTGTGGGAATGCATCAGGGCCTTTTCATAAACAAAAGTTTTATGGGGTGTTGGGTATTAAAAGACTAGAATTCCTTGTCATAAACCAATTTTTATAGGATTTAAAAGAAAAACTAGTATTTAATGTCTGCTACGTTAGTTTAGCATGCTGTGCTGGTTAGTTTTTCTCAAATTGACACAAATTATAGGACCTGGGATGAGGAAAATTCAATTGAGGCTTTTCCTCCATCAGATTGGCTTAGGGGCATATCTATGGGCTATTTCCTTGATTGTTGAGTGATGTGGGAGGGTCCAGCCCACTGTGGGAGATGCAAACCCTGGGCAGATGGTCCTGGATTGTATAAGAAAGTAGGTTGAGCACTGGCTGGAGCAGCAAACCAGTAAGAATATTCCCCTACGGTTTCTGCTTCAGTTCTTGCCCTGACTTGCCTCAATGATGGACTGTGCCTTGGAATTGTAAAATGAAACACACCCTTCCTCCCCAAGTTGCTTTTGATCATTGTTTTATCACAGTAATACAAAGTAACTGGACTGTGTGTCTTGAGCTGAATCAGCTTTCCTGAGGGCTAGTCTATTCCCAGATGATTGATAGACACAGTTGTATTAACTCTTAAGGGAGGAGGCAATAGTATGTACTGTTTGGGGCAGCTTAGAATGCCATATCTCTACCCAGAACCAAAAGCAGAACTCAGATTCCGTTCCTTCGACAAGGAGGAAGTAGCTTCATTTTAATGGGCTTCAACAAAGCTCTAATACCTCTACTTTTCCATTTGGTCTTTTATTTATTTTTTAAAATATTTTCTTCTGGTTTTCTTTTTTATGATTTATTTTTATGTGCATGTATGTGTATGGGGGAGGGGGTATGTATAAGTGTGAGTGCCCACAGAGTCCGAAAGACGACATCCGATCCCCTGGAACTAGAGTTACAGGTAGTTGTGAGTCACTTGTTAAGGGTTCTGGGGACTAAACTCAGGTCCTCTGCAAGAGCAGCAAGTGTTCTTAGCCATTTCTCCAGCCCCCTCCTATGGCATTTTAAATCTTAAGGAAGTATAAAACTGATGCTTCCCTTTCTAGTGTTGCTAGGGAAATGACTGTGGGGTCCAAGGCTGATTATGAGAAAGGGGTCCATCCCAATGGCTTCCATGGTCACTAATATCTGTCTAACTACAAAAGATTTTTAGAGTGTGTTTATTAGCATACCCCCAGCTTCTACTACCACTAAAGCTAAGAATATCACCAGATAACATCTGAGAGCTATAAAAGAGATTTCCCCTGCTCTGCCAGCCTGTCAGCTGTCTCTACTAATGTATTTGTAAATGCATTGATTTTTTTACTTTCTTTTTACTCTGTGATGATAAAAGTCCATATCTCCCCTAACTTAGTGGAATACGGCATTTGGGATAACCTGAATTCATGTTCCTGGGCCATGGTCATTGCTATTTGCTCATAATAAACTCTCCCTTATCTCCCTTTGGAGCATAAGTTGCTTTTTTATTGGCAGAGTCCTGCTGCACTGGTCCTTATCTAATGATCTATAACTAGGAGGCCTTAAGACAGATCAGTTTGTTGGTCTTTATGAATTATTTCAGAAGACTCAAGAAAAAATTGGAGATTCACACTCTTCCTGAGACAGAAGAATATGGTGAGAACCTGGTGCACAGTCTGTGAAATTAACATGTGAAAAGAACAAGTTGGTAAAGAGGAAGGCTGGAAAACCCCAGGCTGAGGCTTATCAAATATTACCTCAGGTTCACTGAAAGGAATTGACATGAAATTACTCGTTAAAATGAGATTTATTAGAAGAGAAACCTCAGGATCACAGACAGCCATGATAGAACTTTGAAATGGGAGAACATTAGAAAAAAAACCCACCATGTGAAAAATGACAATGTCCTGATAAGAAAGACAGGCCCTTCAGTTTCTGGAATATCAGGAGAGATAGAGCATCATGGACATCGCCAGCCACAAGAGGACCTTCCCTTCAAATCTGGAGAACAAAGGGGATTTCTGACTCTTACAAGTTTTTCAGAAGATAGGAGTGTCCACACCCTACGACCTAGTCTAGCCTAGCCTACATAGCGACAGTCATAGGCCAGGAAGGCACTGTAGACATAATTCAAAGTTGCCTGGATACTAGGCAGTGGGGGGCAGAGGAAGACTGAGATTGCTCCCTCCCACCCCTAGACCTGAGTGCTCTAACAGACCCAGCACCTGGCCAGTTCGTTGTCCTAAGGGACAGACAGCAGGGGATCGTGGCCTGATTTTAGGGAAAAGGAGAGAAGCAGCTATACAGGTGAGCCCCCAAATCCCTCACTCTATGGCAGGAAACCCCAACTCTGTAGAGCGGGGACACTTGCGCTCCTGAAGGCCAACTGCTCTAGTGCACTTCTTCCCTTAGAAATGCATTCTTTCTTAATAAATTCTCCTGGCCTGCATGCTACTCTCCATGTATCTTTGTCCAATTCCTTGCTCTGCCACAAGCTGGAACCCCTCTGGAGGTGCCCAAAGCACCCCAGTATCCGATGATAGCATTTCTGTCTCTCATCCTGGGTGAGGAGGCCCTGGGCAGACTGTGTCTGTTGGTAATGACACCTCTCAGTTGGATCCAATGATGTTTTCACTCCAAAGCCACTTCCTTGTTTCACTCAGTGACTCTCTCTCTCTCTCACTCTCAGTTTCCTCTTCATTCCCTCTAGGAGCAACCACTTCAATGTGCTGTACAGATTCCAGAATTTTAAATTATCCTTAAAGCTGCTTAGTGTGGTCTTGCGTGAATTTGTATATAAATTATGTGTTTTAAATAACAATGTAGGGATCGGAGAGATGGCTCAGCAGTTAAGAGTGCATACTGCTCTTGGGGAGGACCTGAGTTTGGTTCCCAATGCCCATGTTGGGTGGCTCACAACTATCTATAATTCCAGCTCTAGGGGAGCTGATGCCCTCTTCTAGGGAGCTGATGCCCTCTTCTGGCCTCTGCTGGTACCTGCACATACATGCACTTACACACAGACATATAAATAATGGAATAAATCTTTTAGAAATAAATGCTTAGTGGTTACGAGCATGCTGCTCTTGCAGAGGACTTGGGTTGGTTCCCAGCACCCACATGGTAGCTAACAACTGTCCTAACTCCAGTTCAAAGGAATCTACTGCCTTCTTCTGGCCTCCATGAATATTGCATGACACAGTGCACTTACATACATGCAGGCAAAACACTCATATAACAAAATAAAAATAAATAAATAAATAATAAAAATTTAAAAGCCAGGTATAGTGATGCACATCTTTAATCCCCAAACTCAGGAGGCAGAGGCAGGAAAATCTCTGAGTTTGAGGCCAGCCTGGTCTATACAGTAAGTTCCAGGACATCTGAGGCTACAGGAAGACCTTGTCTCAAAAAACCCAAATTAATTAATTAACATAAATTATTATATGATACATATTATATAAAGCTTATATATAAATAAAATTGTCATAAGAATTGTCTGCTGTTTCTTTTTCCCTCTATTATTCTGAATCTCTGGCAGGTTGCATGTGGACACATCCAGCAGAATATGTTGCTTCCAATTACTGTTTAGTACAATTCTCCTACTGCTCTTTGAACACCTTTGCTTATTCATTCCCCCAGGGATGGACAAGTAGGCTATATCCAAGTCCATTTCCTGCTATTATAAATAAGACTGCAATGAACAATCATAAATATTTCTTGAGTGGCAGATTCTCTGCTTTTTATGCTCAGGAGTTTGTTGAGATGGGCAGTTTTTTTTTCAACTTCTTATAATGACAGTTTATAAAAATAGAGAAAATAATCTAAACAACACCCACATGTCCAGCTGCTCAATTTTAAAATTATCAATATTTTGTTGTACTTTAGCCCTCCTTTATTTTATTGTTGATTTTAAGGAACAAAATCTCTTACACTGAGCTATTTCTATAAGCACAAACTCCTCTGTTACATAAAGACGTATTTTTGATAGCTTTGTTACCAATATCAGCCTGACAAAACTAACAATATGTCTTTGCTGTCATCATATACCCCATCTGTTTCAAATCACCCCACTTATTCCAAAAGCAACTCTTATCGTTCATTTGTCCAAATCGGTGACAAATTTTCTTTGTTCTGTCCCTTCTGTCTCTTATTCTATCAGTTTCATTAATCCTGTTTCTTCATGCCATTGACTCATGTATGTGTTCATAGTGGTAGAGAGGCCAGAGGACAACCTGGACTGTTGTGCTGACTGACTCAAGTGCTCAGGTGCTACCCACCTTTGTATTCTTTTTGAGACAGCATCTCACCAGCCTAGAACACTCCAAGTAGGCTAGACTGACTTTCCAGCAGGCCCCCAGGTATCCACCCATGTCCTACCTCCCCAGTGTCAGGATTGAAAATGCACTACCACACCTGCCTATTACACATGGGTTCTTGGGATGGAACTCAGGTCCTCATGCTTGCAAAGCAAACACTTCCCTGACTGAGCCATCCCTGTGAGTTCATGCCATTACATTGAGGAAAAGACCAAACTTCCTGGTGAGAACTTTCACATTCTGAATTTCCTGATTATGTCTTCAACATGTCATCAGGTTGTGCTTCTGTCCCCAGTGCTTTTCTCAAACTCAAGGTTTGAGAGGGGGCTGTGGACACAGCATGGCCAGTTTTCACAGGCATCACCCAAGTAGGCCTGGGAGGTTCTACAATTCCATTTCTTCCGGAGCTTGTGATCATAGCAGCCCCATGTTTGTACTGAGGAATTCCCCACCTCCAGTCTTCCTTCCAATGGCTTGGACACTTGTACTAGTCCTTTTCTGTTACTGTGTTGAAACACCCTGACTGAACGTAACTTAGGGGAGGAAAAGGTTAATTTTAGTTTACAATTCCAGATCACAGTCCATCTTTGAGGGAAGTTAAGGCAGGAACTTGAAAGCAGACCTACTAGCTGCCTACCAGGGAGCTCATGTCACAGCCAAGAAGTATAGGAGGAACCATGGAAAGTGCTGCTTTCTACTGGCTCGCTGACAAGCTTATGCTGAGCTAGCTTTCTTATGTAGTTCAGGACCAACTGCCTAGGGATAGCATGGCACACGGTGGGTGGAACCCTCCTGCATCAATTAACAGTTAAGAAAATCCTCCATAGACCTGCCTACAGGTCAATCTGACCAAGTAATTCTTCAATTGAGACTTTCCTCTCAGATGCCTCTAGGCTGTTAGGAGTTGACAGTTAAAGCTAACCAGGACAGGCTACTGTTTCATAAAAAGTTGGTGATAATAGTTTTAAAACTCTAATAGTCCATTAAATGTATTATCATGGATTTTTTTTTTCATGAAACTCCTTCTGTTATCAATTACAATGGTTATTCTGAGATACAATACAAATGGGCAGGAAAATGCTTTTATTTTCCTCTCATTATCAATTATTAACACAAGACGTTGATGACCTAGCTACCTCCTATGGGACCAGAAGAGTTTTGGTTTATTTGTTTGTAGTCTGATGCTTAAAACTTTGATGCTCAGATGTTCTCATCTTTGGCTAACAAAAAAACTTTGCCTTGAACTCCAGTGGGCTTTGACGGAGTCCTTCTCACCTTGGATTCTCTTCCCTGATGACTCAGCAGGACTCCTTTTGTTCACACCAGATATAGGACCTACTTCTTTGATTGTGTTTGTTTGTTTGCTTGGTTGGTTGCTCTGACCTGTGTGTGAACGTGAACGTGTAGAGGCTAGATGTTGAGCTTCTTCAATTACTTTGCACCTCAGTTTTGGAGACAGGGTCTCTCACTGAACCTGGAGATCACAATTCTGCTAGGCTCGCTAGCCGGTGAGTGCCTGGGATCCTCTTGTCTCTCCCCTCCCTTCAAAGGTACCTCAGCTTTGGGGTTACAGACTTACAACACCACCCTAGATTTTTATGTGGGTGTTGGGATCCGAACTCTGGTCCTCGGGTTTACTGGTCCATTTCCCTATACTCCTCCCCTTTTGATTAAAGACAGAGCCTCCCATGGTGGTCCTGCCTGGCTTTGAGATTCTGCTTCAGTCTCTTGAGCCACTACACACCACACTGGGCCTTCACATCTCTGATTTTGTACTTTTGCTGTCCTATACAGATGATCCTGGTTTCTAACAGCGTTACCATAATGACTTCTCCAATTTCCTGTCTTATAGACATGGAATGCTTTCAAAATAGCTGTGCCAATATGCATAATAACAGCAATTCAACAAAATAAAATTTAAAATTTATTTGCAATTCTTTATGCCCATAGAATTTATCCCATTAAGGATATACAGTCTAGAAAATCTAAAGTCACTTGAAATACTTATGTTCATCTCCAATTTTATCAATTGCTAGTGATATTTTTTTCTATTAACTCCCAGATGGCAAATCTTGCCTGTGTACGTGTGTGGGTGTGTGTGCGTGCGTGCGTGCGTGCACGCGCACTCATGTGTGATATATGCATGTGTGCAGGCATCCTTGTTGGAAGCAGAAGTTGATGTCAACTGTCTTCTTCTACCGCTCTACCAACTCATTTTTAAAGACATGGTCTCCCTTTGGATCTGGGGTTCACAGATTCACCTAAGATGGCTGATCAGTCAGCTCCAGGGATCCAACTATCTCTGCCTCCCCAGAGCTGGGATTACATGTGCATACATTGACACACCCAGCTTTTTATATGATTACTGGGGACCCAAATGAGTTTGGGTACATGCTACACAGCAAGTACTTTACCCACTGAGCCATCTCCCCAGATCCTTAAATAGCAGAGCTGTCAGCCACTGCCTGCCATCCATCTAGTCTGCAGTCAACACACACAAATAGTTATAAGTGATGTAAAAACCAGTGGGTCTGACTGGGCTCTGGTGAAATCGTGTCTATAAAAGTAAGCAATAGACCCCGCAGACTGTGGTTTGCCAGCTCTCAGGGTACCTCAGCAACGTCACACAGTATCAGGTACATTTGTTTTATCACCTCCCCTCTTTTTTTTTTTTAATTTGGAAGATTAGCTTTTCCATTTTATTTCCTTATACTTAATTATGTAAGGTTTATAAATGCATTGATTTATTGATCAGCATGTAAGAGTGGCGTTGTTATGCCAACCTTCGTGGGAAATTTTGATCCAGATGATCTATGGGCTTCATTTTGAGAAATAACTGCCTTAAAGCAAAAAATCGCAGCCTGAGAGAGGGAGGCCTTGATACATCACTGACATATAAAAGAGCACGGTACAGACTCCAGGCTTGCTTCTGGAATCGTTACTAGAGGCCCCTTCTTCCTGTTCCACCTGCTACTATATTTGGTAAAATGCAAATGTCCCCCAAGTAACCATTTGAACATTATCAACGTTGAATTCATTTATCTGTCTGTGTAGAGACCTGGGGACTGAGGCGAAAGCGACACAGAAGAGATTATGGAGGGATGTGTGGCGTAGGGTCCCCGGAGTGGCACTATGCAAAGACTGAGTTGTAGAGGAGCGCAGCAGCTGGAGGCAGTGGGTGATTCAGGGAAGCATTGAAGAAGCTGAACAAAAAGCACCTGGTGACTGAGTTAAAGCAAGCCAGGCACCACCATGCACTCCTTCTCTGCTACTCTATACCAGCATTGGATGCTATCTTGTCTAATCATGTCTAATCATGATGTTTCAAAGGGCAGTGTAGTTGATAACTGTGAGGCTAGTCTCTAAGGCAAGCATTTTGTCATCTTTGCTGTTCAACTTGCTGTAAGCATCTGGGCTCTCAACCTTTGCTTATCCCATTGGTGGAGGTAAACAGTGGGGTACTTGGATACCCAGCACTGAGAAAGGCATTGTGTAGGAGAAGAAGATGCCCCAAATATCCAGGAGGCTTCCCAAAGTTGCCTTCCTCCAGTTTGGTTGTGACACACTTTGTACTGTGGACAATTGCAGTAAATTACAACATGCAAATGGAGTGTGTAGTCTCAAAGGATTTACCATCTAAAAATAAATATAAGGTAACTGAGTGCTTATAGGAATTCCCCACAATAGTAGAGATCACAGGAGCTGGGGAGATGGCAGAGTGGTTAAAGTGCTTGCCACGCAAGCAAGAAGACCAGAGTCCAGATCCCCCAAATCCACACATACGCCAGGTGGGTATGAA
This sequence comes from Nannospalax galili, assembly GCF_000622305.1. Classification (NCBI taxonomy): domain Eukaryota; kingdom Metazoa; phylum Chordata; class Mammalia; order Rodentia; family Spalacidae; genus Nannospalax; species Nannospalax galili. Next base: position 152,034 of record NW_008349083.1, on the reverse strand, counting down.
CACCCACCTGTAATTCTAGCCTCAAAGTGCCAAGACAGGAGATCATTGGAGAAAGCTGGTTAGTGAAACTAGCCTTATTGGTGCCCTCTGTTTTTGAACAGGAGGCTCTGCCTCAATGAATAAGGTGGAAAATCAATTGAGGAAGATTCTTAACATCAGCCTCAGATACACACATGCATGTGAGCCTGGATATACACATGAACATGCATACACATACATACACCACACACACATGCACACGCACACACACACGAAAAGAAGAAAAAGCATGGAGCTTAGAGAGGGAAACAAAGTACCAAACATTTTTGAAAATTCACCCTTATAAATCATTTATTAAAAATCATGGTTTAAATAAAACAATTTATTTTCATGAGACTTTCAGTATGGTCTTGTGTGTTCTGACCTCGCAGTAGTACACACCTGGGCCCCTTGTCGTCTCTGCTCTTTAGTCATGTGTTACCTTGTACAGGTCAGCTAGCTCTGAAAGCCCCTGCTTTGAGACTCTATTTCCAGGTCTGTTGTTGAGAAACTTCCTCTTTGTCTTTTCTCTACTAAACAATTTTTGAATGCTGAAAAATGTCACTTGAAAGTCCTAGGGCTGGAGAAAGGGCTGCTCTTGCAGAGGGCCTGGGTTTGAATCCCATTATCCACATGGTGGCTAACAACCATCCATAACTCCAGTTCCAGGGGACCCAATGCCTTCTCTGACCTCTGCAGGCATTGCACAACACAGGTGCACTTACATATGTGCAGGCAATATATGCATACACATAAAATAAATATGATAAAATATTTTTAAAGGAAAATCCATAGACACAGTAAAAGAATTTCTGAGAGCTTCCCTTATCTAACTAAAATCAGAAACTTATAAGAAATAAAAATCCTCATAAATCCTCTCTTTGTGAAATTTCTAGGACCAGAAGGATGGAAAACTCAGCTCCAAGAAGAGTCTTCACAAAGAAACCTTTCTAATATCACCTTCATCTTTCATTTATTTCTCAACATTATGCTTCACAATTTACTGCTTCTGGAAGCCCAACTTCCCTTTTTCTAATATCTTCTCCACAATTCATCACCCTTTGTTACAGGTACATAATCTTCTGAATAAAGATTTTCATTTCTTTTCTCCCATGCATGTAAATGGAAATAAAATGTATGTACTTTTTCTCCCATTACTCTTTTGTTTGTTAATTTAATTCATAACTCCCAAATATTTACCATAAGAGAACAGACTAAAAATGTTTTCTTTTTGCTCTAAAATACCTACAACATAAATAAATGTCAGATATTCTAAGAATCAAGAATAAATGGGCTATGTTTTTTAAAAAGCCTGTCTCAAACCATATTAAATGTGCTAGCATTGCTTGTTATAGCACAAATGCTCAATAGATGTTCTTTTTTGAGATTAGGAATCAATTTAATGCTATGTCTACTTAACAAAATCATATTAGTAGGCTCTCCCCTAGGACCTATGACCTGTCTAGCCATAGATTCTTGGGCCCAACAGGTGCCAAGCATGGGTTCCATCTTGTGGTGCAGGTCTTAAATCCAATCAGAAAGTGGGTTGTTACTCCCATAACATTCATGCCACTATTGCACTAGTGGGCATATCTTGCCAGGCATTATTAGCTCACAGGGTTCACAGCTAATAATGATTGCTTTCCTGGTCTGATAGTGTGCATAGCACTTTCCAACACTATGAAAGCTAGCCCGTAAGATTGAAGCCTCCATGTCAGTACCAGCTTGATTTCTCTATGTCCTATGACTCGGATATGTAGTGTTTTTAGCAATAAGTTCTTACCATTAAGTTCTGGAGGGTAACCAAGAGCAATGGCAATATGCTTTAATGTTTTAGGGCCTATGGAAACCTCACTAACCAGCAATTCCAAAAGAGGTAATCCATTCCTGACATTGTGCTTTTTATTTGGTAGCCTATAGTGTCTAGAAGGGGCATTGTACCCCTGTTGCAGGGTAACTCCATTTAAATGTTTTTTTTATATATGTGTATGTATATATTTAAGAAACTTCTACAGTACTGGGTTTCCATATGACCTTTATGGAAAGGCAGGGTAGAGGAGGAGGTATGGAGAGGGACAACTAACATTCAAGAGTAGTCTTTTTAAGATTCAGCAGGTGCTATCAGGGGCAGGTGTGGACTGTGGACAAGATGTCTTGTCATCTTTTGGAAGAAGTTGAGAATGTAGCATCCTGGACCCCACGGCAGACCTGCCATGAGAATGTATGTTCTACCTACATCATGTGATCTGTGTCACATTACAGTTTGAGAAGCACTGCTGGGGAAAGGGAAGGGGACGGCCTTACGGCCAGATTGGATGGTAATTCCAGAAAGCAAGGACGTTTTCAAAAGCCCCTCATATGAGTTTGGAACACTGCACTCAGGTGAGGTAGGCCATCTGTAGCTAGGCTATGTATGACTATCAGGGAGCAAAGACTGGCCAAAATCTTACTGTTAACTCCTTTTCTCTTAGCCATGGTCTCTTCCACTAAGTCACCAAAGTTCCCCTACTGGTTCCATTCTTATCCTGGCATCCTCATTAGATAGATTTAAAAAAACCATTTATCAACCATTAGATGTTATAATTTAAGAAGCAAGTTTTTGATGCGAATAGCTAGAGACTCAAATAAGACATACAAGAATCACAGGCCTTCAGGAAACCAGTGCAGCTGCTCCCCACAATAAATGAAGACCTGTTCCTCAGTAGACTCTGCAGAGCTTCTCTTCAACATCTTCTGAACAGCACAGCAGCTTGGAACGCCTATAGATAAAGTCCAGTGTGAGTGTGTGTGCATGTGTGTGCGTGTGTGTCTGTCTGTCTATTTGCAGGTGGACATAAATGCACACTTACATACACATGTGGAAAGGTCAGCCTTGAGTGTCTTTCCTTGAGTGTCACCCACTTTGGTTTTTTTCTTATATTTTATTTATTACTTTTATTGTATATGTATGAGTATATTGCCTACATGTGTGTAAATGATCCCATGTCATGCAACCATGGAGGACAGAAGAGGGTATAAGATTCTCCTCAAACTGGAGTTGAGCTACCATGTGGGTGCTGGGAATCAAACCCGGGTCCTCTGCAAGAGCACCCAATTCTCTTAACCACTGAGCCATCTCTCCAGCCCCTGCCCACCTTGTTTTCTTAGACACTGGTCTGGAACTCACCAAGTAAACTAGGCTGCCTGGCCAGTGAGCCCTGGGGATCCAGCTGTCTCCACCTGCCTGTACTGGGATGGCAAGTGAGTACCACCACACCTGGATTTTTCATGTGGGCTCACTCAGGTCCTCATGTTTGCCCAGCAAGCACTTTATCAACTGAGCTGTCTCCCCAGCCCCAGAGTCCAGTTTTCAGACAAGGATACTGCTAGAGCAAATTGCCTGAAAGGGCAGGGACTAGATAGAGGGCAGGGCAAGATAGAAAGAAGCAGAAGTAAACCACTAGGCCCCACAGGGCAGCAGGCCTTGTAGGGACTCTGAGCAGTTGGCTTGCCAAGTGCTGCTAGTTTCAGATAGGAATTTTTGTGCCTTTTTGACCATAGTCCACGCTTCTTCTCACCTTCTGTTTATACAATTGAAGTATGAGGTAAAAATTAGGTAAATAATGTCAGGAAAGAAAAACTTTTCCTTAACTTTCTCTTATTTTACAATTGGGGGCCAGCATGTTAAACTGATGAAGGACAGATTAATAGGAAAAAAGACAAAGTTTATTCACAGAGTGAATCAGAAGCAAATGTGGCTTAAAGAAGCAGCTGGACTTCGGGACTGACTTTAGGGAGAGATAAATTAGTTCTTAAGAAGGTAGAAGGGGGGCGCTGGAGAGATGGCTCAGCGGTTAAGAGCGCTGACTGCTCTTGCAGAGGACCTGGGTTTGATTCCCAGCACCTACATGGCGGCTACAAACCATCCTAAAATATTTTTTTTAAAAAAAGAAGGTAGAAGGGACAATTAGGGTCTTTACGACAGTGTTTGACACAATTTCTCCTTCCAACGCCTGCCTTTTTTTTACCTCTTGCTTCCCAACTCCCAGATGGAGACACTTCCCTTCAAGGAGGATTTACAGCAGTTCAATCTTTTTAGAAGTACCTATTTTTAGACAGACAAGTCTAACATAAGAGTAAGGTATCAAACAGCCTCAGTCTGCATATGTTGATTCACAAATATCCTCAGCTCAAAATAATTTTTATGCTACAATGGTATATTCCAGATCCTTTTTGTTCAGTTTTTTTTTTTTTTTGAAGGGGTTGTATATTAGTCAGGGTTCTCCAAAGAAACAGAATTGGTAGAATGAATATATATGTATAGAGATTTATCAGCTTAGCTCACAGGATAGAGTCCGAGTAGTCCAACAATGGCTGCACCACACTGGAGAGGCTGAGAATCCGTAGTCACTCAGTCCACAAGGCTGGATGTCTCAGTAGTCCCAATCTGGCGCTGAAGGTCTGACAAATTCCAAAAGATCAGCCAGTCTTCAGTCTATAGCAGCAAGACGAACTCACCAGCGAGAGAGAAGGCAAACAGCAAGAAACCTGGAGTTCTCCTCTGCCATGGCCTTTTATATGGGCTGCCATCAGAAGGTAACCCCCACATTTAGGGTGTGTCTTCCAGCTTCAGATGATCCAATTAAGAAGATCTCTCTCATTTCAGTTAATCCCAGATCCAGTCAAGTTGACACCCAGGATTAGCCATCGCAGGTTGTTTTATGCGTTTGGTTTTCTTGTGTTGTTTGCTTTGTTTTGTTTTAAGAATATTTTTAAATTTTATTTATTATTTTTATTTTATGTGTATGTGTGTATTGCCTGCATGTAGGTAAGTTGAGACAATCTCCCTTTAGTCCTAGCTGACCTGAAACTCACTATGTAATCCAGGGTGAATTTGATCTCACAAAGATCTGCTGGGATTAAAGGTGTATGAGTCACCAGGCCCAGCTCAGGATCTTTTTAAACCTTAAGAAAATTAGTAAGAACACAAATATTGTGTGTGTGTGCTGTCTCTCTAAGACACTCACATATACCCACTATTCCTCCAAACAGGAAACAGCCAGTAACAATTAGCTGCAATCTGAATGTCAATCTCCTTTCTTCTTTATATTTTTATTTTGAGACAGGGTCTCAGTAAGTGGCCCAGGTTGACTTTGAACTACTCAGTAGCCTAGGCTGGCCTTGAATTCATGATCCTCCTACTTCTGCCTCCCATGCAGTAGGGATCACAGGTGTGCACGCTACCCAGGGCTTCTTCCTTTTCCAATATAACATTTTCTTTTTTTTTTTCAAAGTATATTTTTATTGAACTTTTGTGGATTTCAAAAAATACATCTTAATCATATTTCAACCCCGCCTCATCCCTCCCATAGCCCGCCCATGGAATTTCATGCACTCTGTCATATATGCTAAGGATTATCAAGTCAAGTTTGTACCCAGATGTCCCTCAGTGAGAGTTCATTCACTGGAGCCTGTTTAGCCTGGAGCTCAACATTACATTTTCAATTTAGAGTCTGGGTTGTACATATGGAGAGAACTTAGTTAATTTGAAATTGTGAAAATTTTCAAACATATGTTCAGAAAGTAATTTTCCCCCCCTCCCCGCTCTAGGGAACTACTGCCAACATTTAAGACACATTTGTATTTCGTTGTGTTTATTTTGGATTATTCTGAGAACAAGACCACGAATGCAATTAAGCCCTATGGCCAGCACCAGCAGCAGCAGCAGCAGCAACAACCATTACTATCACTCAACCACTACAGCTAACACCACAGCCATCACACTACCAACAAAAACAACCACCATGATGTTTACTGTATATTTATTGTACATGGTGATGAGTTTCATAAGGACATTTTCATTCAAGTGTATCATGTACCGATTTCATATGTATATCTAATATACATATATAAACATACATAAATATGCATATATGATCCACATATGGATGAAAATTTCTGAAACTGGCTTATTTTGATCTCAACTTTCATCCATTTTCCTATGTATGATGTAATTTTATTCCTCGTTACAGCTGACTAGAACTCCATTGTGTACATATACCACATTTCCTTTATCCATTCATCCATCAGTCAGATCCCGTCAGTTCTATATCAAGAGGTTTGAACGTGTAAAGGGATGTGACCATTCACCATACAGTCTCCAATCCTCATATGCAAGAGTGATCACCCAGCACTATTCCAGTCACAATTTCCGTGGTACGCTTCAGCCATGAGTGGACAGATCAGTGAGTTTGCATGGGGACGATTCTCTCCACTAATAGGAAGGAACAATCTACAACTACAACACGAGCCACCCTCCCAAACACAATACTGGTGAAAGAAATCATATGCAAAGGAGCACATGGTGTAAAATTCCACTTCCCTGTGCAAAACCAGGCAGAATCAAGCCATGCCATTCAAAGCTGGGCAGTGCTCCCTCCTAGCATGTGGTAGTGAGCAGGTGCTCACTATGATGGCTGATCTTGATTGCCACCTTGGTTGGATCTGGAATCAACTAAGAGACACACCTCTGGGCAGATCTGAGGGTATTTCCAGAAAGGATTGAAAGATGGGGGAAGAGGCTTCCTCCAGAGTGGGTGGCACCTTCTGGGGCTGGTCCTGATAGAAAGGTCTGAGGAAAAGTTGCTGCTGCTTGTCTACCACCTTCACTTCCTGCTTGTGAGCTCTGCTGCAGCTGCCCTCCTTCAGATCAGATTCCAGCTCCTTCAGCCTTCCTATGAGGACTGAACACCAGTGACCCTCCAGGAGCTTCCAGGCCTTCAGCACCAGACTTGGATTGCTGAGATACCCTGCTTGGCATACTGAGCTCTCTATTGGGTTGTCTACCTCTACAGCATGCAGACTGCCACTGTTGGACTCTCTAGCCTCTGTCAGTTAGAAAGAAACCATTCTAGAAACTACCCTTTTATTAGCATAATATGAGGGCTAGAGAGATGGCTCAGCAGTTAAGAGCATGGGATCCTCTTGCAGAAGACCCACATTCAGTTCCCAGCACCCACATGGCAGCTAACAACCATCTAACACCAGCTCCAGGGGATCCGATGCCCTCTTCTGGCCTCTGTGGGCATTATACAACACAGGTGCACTTATATACATGCAGGCAAAACACTCATATACATAAAATAAAAATGAATCAATAAAAAAGTTTAATTAACATAATGAAATATAAAAGTCTAAGTAGATATAGATGTAGACAGAAATGCTGTAGATATACTCTATTGGTTCTGTTCTTCCAGAGACCCCTGACTGATACACAAACCAAGAACTCCTGATGTCTGGTTAAATGGTACAAACTACATGTGACAGCTCATCAAGATTGATGCTTATGATATGTCCAATTTTCTGCCCATATACTATATCAACAAGGAACAATTTTACAGTGATTTTATTTTGTATCTCAGGCAGGTGAAGTGAATTCCACGTGTGAATGATGATATGGCTCAATCACAGTCCAGGTCCTCTGACTGAAGACTCAGGGCATGCCTTCAGTCTTTTTCCTCATGCAGCTCAGGAAAACCTTTGCAAGGTTCTCTCAGGGCAATATTGTGATTTCTCTTGTGTCACAGTCCCCTCCTGTCTTCTCTGCAGCCTTGTGAACAAAACACTAGAAATCTGTCACAAGAGGTGAGCAAATGTGCCTGGGAAGAAGGTATTGGCGATCCCCAGACACAACCCTGGGGACAGATCAGTAACAGATGGCGCCTCCCTAGCATGTACAAAGTCCTAGCTTCAATTCCCCAGCACCACAATCAATCAATCAATCAATCAATCAATCAATCAATCAATCAATCAATATCAATCTTGTTCATATGCAGTCACAACATGAGTCCATTATTCTTTGCATCTGTACATTCTAAAGCATGCTTTGAGTGCACCATTGTGTTCCAGTGACTTACAACCTAGACCACTGGGAAAAAACAATCTGTCTGTAGTCACCAAACGTGATAGTTCACTGTGGAGTCATTAAAAATGAAACACATGACTAAGAGACCCATTTACTTGTGTGTCAGTTGGTCTTCTTGGCATTGACTTCTATTCTATGTCATTAACTTAACTCTGTGAAACACAGCATCGATTACCCTCATCCAGTTCTGTAGGAGCCTGCCATGTTTAATGAGAAGTGAGCAAGTTTCCTGAGACAAGAGTCTCTGGGCATCAATCAGTCAGTGACCAAAGCAATCTGAGCCAACCTGTCCTGCATGTAAAAGAATGTAGGTTGGGCTTCCAGGGCATCCTTCATGCCATTGGGAGGAAGGGAGGTATGTAATCTGTCCACTTAGACTTTTTGTCATGGGATGGATGCCATGCCTGTCCCTTCAGGGTGGGGATGCAGTGCCATCTAGTGGAAAACTAGAAAGCTGATCATTTGGCCTCAAAGAACACTACAGAAATTGGTAAGCTACTTAATAATGGCACTTGAAAAGGCACAACAGAAAAGGTTTGAAGTGTAAATATGATTTCCTCTTTCTCGTGATATAAACCAGTTATTCAAACTTATGTTGAAGTCAATTTTATATTTTGAAGACCTTTTCACATTAAAAATACCATCCCAGCGTCAACGAAAAACTGGTTATCAATGAGATGCCTATCTATATGCAAATAATGATCGGTAACATTGCATCCAAAACACTCAAAAAAATGCCATTGGATGCTTCCTATTTTAGATGATGTTGAAAAGAGAAGATTATATGCATGAATTAGTAAATGATAACTACTAAAGGGATTTAAGATTTTGAGAAATTTGTTTAGAAAGTTGTTTTTACACAGCTGAGAATGATTGTCCTGGTTGCTGCTCTAACACAGGGAAATCAAGACACTTGGAATCAAAACAGATGTGTGGCTAGTCTTTTGTTTCATTGATCAAGAGACTCCGTGCTATAGATCCTACCTATCTGGTTTATTGAGTGATATCTTGTAGGAAGTAATTAGTGTTAAGGTGTGAGCTAAAAAATAGACAAGATCTGTCTCTTGAATTCAGAAGCAATTGAGAAATAGACAACAGGAGTCAGTGAGACAAAGACCTAAAATGACATGTTTCATGCTTGGTGGCCAACATGGACTTTGTGAGCAGCACCTTTTCCTCCTGAATTAAATTTGTGCAGCAGTGATTAAGGGACTTCTGTCTTGTGCAGCTCTTCTCTTTCCACAATTATTCTGATTATTCACACTTGCCTGTTTTCATTCTTTCCTAAGACACTGGTATTTTTTTTTTTTAATCCAACACTTGGGGAATAGGGTAAAGAAGAATCAGGCTATCTTTTCAATGCCCTACTAGAATTCGACCTAGTTTGTCTAAACAAACACCTTGCTTCATTTCCTGGGAGTATATTCTTGTCTCGCCATGTATTTGAATGGAACCCAACTATGAGACTGAATATGCAAATGAGTGTTTACCAGACCATGCATAAAAATAGAACCCTGACCCACACCCTGCAGAGATCAACCCAGAAAGCCAACCCATTATCTAGAGTAGCCAGCCTGCTTATGACTTACAGGCTGATTTCTAGGAAGCTAGATCACTGTATCCAGTAACGATCCAGGAACTCAAACAACAGCCCCAAGACAGTTGACCCCAGTGGCTAGTGCTAGGTCAGCAACGGACAGTTCACTAGCTATAGCCAACCAGTCCTTAACCAACCAGAGAGAACATCTTACCTCCAGACAAATCACCCACAACTTCTCCATGCCTGCCACTTCCAATCAAGGCACATCCAGAGAGCTCTCTTTCCCCTCCTCCGCCTATCCTTGAGTGTATTCTAAACTGTTAAGTGATGATAACTGCTCCTTTGCCACTGCAAGCTGTGAACAGGCTTTGTGGTGTCTCATTTGATTGGTTTTCCTTCACTTCCATTGTCCAATAGAGAGAAGACCTCAAAGGTTCTTGCTTACTGCCCTGCAGAATGCTAACTGGTTTTGTATATATGGCTGAACAGTCTTATTTTAAGATCCTCCTTGCTAATGTCTGGAAATAACTGTTTCTCATATGGTCTTGGAACCATTTTTACTCTCTTGCTGGTTTGCATGTCAATGAGTTGGCCCAATTGCTGGCATGCGCTCTAAATCAGTACGGGAAGTATGTTTTTGTCTTTTTGAAAATTACACATTGACAATGAAAGAGAAACAAAATGCCGGAAAACATCATGGAGAGATTCAAATTGGTATTTTATTAAAAACTGTACAGTCAAAGAAAACCGGATACTTACAAGGGCTGCGGAATACTGTCAACGTATTTCAAAATTGCAAAATAGCTATGTCATGATTATGTTGAAGGGATTTACCAAACTTTCTCAGATTATGCTCTATATAAAATTATATAGCCCCAAGTTTTCCAAGTTGAAATTTGTATTAGCCAGTTTGGGCCATTTAACAACCTCCAAATCATACTTGAAACATTGATTGTGCCCTCTCAGGATCTGAACAAACAGCTCAGGGACTTTAGACATGAATAGATTCAGGTCTTTTGCAACTCTGGACCAGATGCTATCTGGGACACGTTCTTCAATAACAGAGGAGCAGAAGATTATGCCCAACCCTACAAGCAGGCTCAGCCCATGCCATGCTTGCTGGTCTCCAATGGCCAAAAACATGGGAGCTCAGGCAGTTGGGCAGGAAGCACTGCAGGTCACACCTCAGAGGTGAGCATGCATACCAGCAGAGAGCTGAGTCCTGTCTCCAACCTACAGCCAAAGCAAGTCTGCATGGAACAGCACTGTTGACTACACTCACCAGACTCACCGGTGCTGCCCTAGTACAGGTCAGAGGTGGAAGAAAGCAAGTACAGTTAGGTTCACTTCCCAGAGTGAAGGATCCTGATAGAAGTGATCAGAGCCCTGAAGATGGCAGAGGTGCCTGGCACAGTGAAGCGCATGGTCCCAAGACCGAGGAAAAGATTGCTCCCTTGGCGAAGTGCCTGTTAAGCAAGCATAGGTACCTGAGTTTGATGCCTGGCACCCCCATTAAAAGTTAGGAGTAGGGATGCACAATTTTAATCCCAGAGCCGAAGAGGCAGAGACAGGTGGATCTTGGACTTGCTGGCTAGCCAGTCTAATAGAATTGGTGAGCCCCAAGTTCCCGTGAGAGATTCTGTCTCAAAGAACAAGATGAATGGTTCCTGAGGAATGACACCCAGTATTGACTACTAGCCTACACATGTACAAACACACACACACACACACACACACACACACACACACACAAAGGACACAGTGTAAAAGACTTGGGAGTGCACACTGATGCAGCTGCAGGCTCTATGGAGGCCTCTGTAGTGCAGAACTCAGGATGTGTCAGGATGATTCGTCATGTGCCCTGTGGTACTCTAGTTCCCATGGGAACTGACAGAGTGGAAGTAAATAATACCCTGCAAGCCAACTCTGAGCCCATGGGACTAGGGGACAAGTACATTGTTAATGTATCAAATAAAACCTCTGAAAACCTTACAATGTTCTAGGCAATGTTTGCTTTCTTTTTCTCTTCCATGAAACTAGCTAAACTAAAGCTGCAGTCTCACATCACTGAGATAAATATACACACCCCACAGCTGTTCAGAATAATGCATATCAAACATCAAGAGTTGGCAGTGCTAAGTGACTTGTTAGACTTAAATATTATTAGTCATGTGAACACTTTTAAAAAATATTTTAGTTTGTGTATGTGTACATGTTCAAGTGTGTGTGAGTGTGGTCACCTGTGTGCCATGGCCTGCTTGTGGAGATCAGAGGACAAGTTTGGGTGTCTGTCCTTTGCCTTCAGCTTGCTTGAGACAGGGTCTTGTTGCTGTTCACTACTGTGTACCCCTGATGAGCTGGTCCATGAGCTTCCTGGGGTTCTCCTGTGTCTTCTGATCTTGATGTAAAAATGCTGGGATTCTAGATATACTCCTGCTTTACGTTGATTCTCGAAATCCAAACTCAGGTCCTTACATTTGCTTGGCAGGCATTTACCCATACAGCCATCTTCCCACTCCAATTTTTTTTTTTCATCAAACTTTCAAAGTGTTCCATTCCACCAAATTATGGGAAGCCATTGCTGTGTAGTGAGACCCAAACTACCCTAGAATCACCACACATTGTTTCCCATCACAAAGTCAAAGCTTTAAGGAAGAAGCTAAGTCCCCAGTTTTCAGGGGAAAAAATGAGAAAGAGTTCATTCTACCTGGTCCATGTACTAGAAAGTGCCCCTGCATTAACCCTTAAGAGTAAAGTAACTGGGAGTGACCTAATGTTGTCAAATCTGCTTTTCAGATTACTGTTAGATTCCCCACACCACCTTAAAATCCACCTGCTCTGTCATTGCCCGACAGAGTGCTCATTCCATTTGATAGGATGGGGGGTACTGCCCAATTCAAGAATCACAAATAAAAAGCAATTATTTCTTTAGACGAAATTTGTTCTGATTTTTGTCTTTTGATAGATCATTTATCACTTATTGAAATCTATTTTTTGACTATCAGTCTATGATCACCTTTTCTGTGCAACTTATTAAATAACAATGTCTAATTACATGGCTAAATGCTGAGAAACTTTCAATACCTAACAGGAAAGTATTTCAAGTTTCCATTCAGGTTACTGTTTCCTTTTATGTTAGTGATTATATTTTTCTAATACATGCAGCTTGATTCATTCCCTTTCAGTGTATTTCATTGTCTTTGTATTCCTTTGTGTGTGTGCGCGTGTGTGTGTGCACGTGTGTGAGGGGTACATATGTGTGTGTGTGCATGTTTGTGGGGAGGTAAGAAGTTCACATGAATGTGTGTATGTATGTGTGTGAGTGTGCATGTGCGTGTGTGTATTTGCTTGTGTGTGCACGCATGTGCGTAGACCAGAGGACAACCTTGGGTGTCATTTCTCAGGCACTCAGTTTATGAGGTAGGGTCTCTCCTGGCCTGGAACTCACTGATTTGACTAGACTGGCTGGTCAGTGAACCCCAGGGATCCTCCTCTCTCTAGCTCCCCAGCATTTTATTAATCACTGAACTTGACATTTTTATGTAGAGTCTGAGGATCAAGATCTTTCAGATCCCCATGCTTATGCAGCGAACACCTTACCAACTGAGCCATCTCCCCAGTGCTGCATATTCTATTTTTAAAATTTACTTTTGTATCAATATTTTCATCTATCACTCAAATAGTCTTTTTTCTTACCATGACCTCTCTCCTTCTGTATACTTCAAAGTCATGAATACCTACTCCCTAGTGACTAGTCATATGTGGTGGTTGAAAGTTGGTTCTCAGTTGTTGGAGATAAGTGGACTTGCAGTATTACCTGTTGCCTCCCCACAGCATCCCAGTATAACAGAAGCTGAGATTGCCCTAGTTAGAGAAGCACTCAGGCTGCTTTGGTCTGGGTCAGGATTGATGCTCCTGAGCATCTTGCTCATGGTATTTGTGATTAGTGATGGGGGCCAGCTGGTCTAGGATGGTCTCTCACTTCTGGAGGCTTGTTGGGGACCCCTGCTGTTTAGGGTAGCAGTTTCCCCATGTCCGGATAGCCGCAAGCCGGCTCGGCGCAAATGGGGAGACTCCCCTTCTCAGCGGGGCGCCTTCTGCTCTCCTCCCTACTTTTGAAATGCCTGTCACAGATACATGCCCTCCGGCACAGGAACCACCAGGCTTTAATCAGGCATTATCTGATAGCCTGATAGAAGCCCACCGACCTATGTAAATGAAGCATTCCAGGAATACCTATCAACTAAGGCTCCTCTTGCAATTTGCATCTTCTGGTTTGAGGACTGAGTTATTGGGGTGCGAACTCCCGAGAACGTAGGGTACCCCAGTCTTGGGGGTCCTACACAATAAAGCTGGAGCTGGAGCTGAATCACTGAGATCTGAGCTGAGTCACTTGTCTGAAGCTGTAACACTAAATCCTGTGATCCAGTCTGGGGGCGGGGGCGCTATCCTGTCATCAACTCATGAAGACCCTGCTTTTGCCGTTTCTCGTATCTCCCCTTGTGACCTGGTGGCCAACAGGTCTCGAATTTAGAGGGAGAGTGCATGGTGGAAATTGAAACGGAACCGGCCAGGCAGCTGACAATGGTCCTAGAGCCGCCAGCTCCAGTAGCAGAGACCCACGGCGACGCGGTGCGGGACCCGCTGCACCCCAGGTGCACGCAGGAGACCGGCGCCACGCCCAGCAGCTGGCGCCCCGAGTTCCCCGCACGCCCATAGAGGCTCACTGTTGCCTGAATCAATAAGCAGCTGTACCTCATGTCTCCCATCCTCTAGTAGGTTCTGAAGGTAGAAACAAAGAGAGAACAGACGTCCCCAAGGCCTGTGTGTGTGTGTGTGTGTGTGTGTGTGTGTGTGCAGGTTTACATGTGTGCACATATGCATGTGCATATGCATGCATGTGACAGAAATCAAGTGTTGTTCCTCAGGCACCATACACCCTTTTCTCTTTGACACAGGGTCTTTCACTTGGCCTGGAATTCACCAACTAGGCTAGGTTGGCTAGCCAGCTAACCCCAAGGATCTGCCAGTCTCTGCCTCCCCAACTCTGGGATTACAAGCGTGTGGCAGCATGCTCAGAACTTTTTATACAGGTTTGTCACTGGAGCTGTTGTCCTCATGCTTGCAAGGCAAACACTTTACCAACTGAGTCATCTCCCAAGCCCAGTGCTTCTTGATAGAGTGTGCACTAACACAACTTCACTTCCTCTACACTCTATCCAGACGATGTTCAAGACGATGCATCCCAGCCATTTTTTTCCAAGCCATAAACCAACTCATGATAATTGTTTAAAACGTTAATCACTTAACTCTGCTCACCAGTCTGTCACTTGGTCAGGCCTGGGTGGGGACTATTCACCTGTGTGCCACTAAGATGTCAGCTACACAACCTAATCAGGGCTGGAGCTGGATGACACAGTTCCTAGATTGCTCCATCAGGGACTGATGAATTCCTCTCCCTGTGAGAGCACACAGGCAGCAGATTAGCTAATGGTTTAACATGAAGAATACTACCATCTCCTTGTCTGCCACATTAGCTCTGAGTCAGTGGGAAGGAACACAGGCCCACTGCACAATGGAAAGAGTCTCAAAGAATTAGGAAATCCCTAGACTCCACCCTTGAAGGGTGGAGGTATAATGTCACCTGTGAACACCAAGGGTCCTGGGGAGACAAAAGGTTTCTGTTATTTTCACAATCAACCTATTACGATCTGAGTGGGAAGGTGGGGGGGGGTGTCTTCATTTAATCATTTAATGTTTCCTCTGCTCCTTTTAACTAATGCATTATGGTTTTGCCCCTGCCTTATGTTCACTAAAGTTTATTTTTTAAAAATGTAGAAATAGTACTCTTCATATTTAAATGGCTTAGAGGGTTTTTACATGGAAAGCCTTTATACATTCCTCCCTTTTATTTAGAAATAACTGTTAGCACTTTAGTTCCCCTTGAACGATGTGAAATCATGTTTTATTGATGGGATGACTATTATGAAACAACAGTGCACGCAATCATCCTATTCCACTTGACAGGATGAACACAGCCATTTTTCACACAGAAAAGACAGTGAAGTACTCAATTACAGCTGTGTGTGTAAAGCCTCTCATTCATGGGAGCTGAACAGTCATTGATTAGACATGAGGAAACTGTAAGCCATGGCCACCCTGAGTTTTATTTAGGCTGTGTTCTCTGGGTCTTATGAACTGAATTTAAAATAACCTAGAAGCCAGCCACCCAGAATTGCCATCGGCCTTCCCCAGGCCCATTTGTAGGAATAAAGACTTGGCTCCATAGGATACAACCTCACCCTTGAGTTGGAACTTTGAAGTATTGTGTGTCAATCCCTGTTTTCTCTTCTGAGACAGGGCCTCATGCTACTCAGACTGGCCTCAACCCCACAATGTAGCCAAGGATGACCTTGAGCTCCTGATCCTCTGCCTCCCCAGTGCCAGGATGACAGGAGTGTCTCACTATGCCCAGCCCCTGTTTTCTTTTCAAGGCAGCTTCTTCTGTTCTTGTGGGATTCTCAGGTTCCCTCAGCTAAGAATCCGGCCCCCATCTCAGTAAAGGGAATTCGACTTTCTAGGAGTCCTAAAATAAACTATTTGTGTCCACACAATATGGCTTAGTGCGTTTGTTTAAAGTGCCTATCGGCTCCTAGGAAACCTGAAGCAGCAACGGCTGTAGTCCATGGTGCCAGTGGCCCATTCAAGCTCTGTTTATATGATGTGCTTTGCAAATGCTTGCAGTTGGGACTGGTTTGGCAAGAAGAAACAGAAAAACACAGAGATAGCCCTCCCTGTTTGTTTTTTAAGATTTGTTTATATTTCTTTTATGTGTATAAGTGTTTCCCTGTATTTATGCATGAGCACCACATATGTGCAGTACACATAGAGGCCAGAAGAGGGCATCAGATCCCCTGGAACCAAAATTACAGATGATTGTAAAGTGCCAGGCTGGTGCTAATAACTGAACCCAGGTCCTCTGTAAAACAGCACTCTCTTAACCATGGAGCCTAATATCCAGAGCCCCCTCCCTGTTTTGTTTCTTAATGGATCCAGAAACACAAGGACCTGGTAGGCTCCTGATGCAGTAGAGAACCTGTGCTTCTGTTTGCTGTCCCTTCCAATTGGCTGTTTTCATATAGATTGAAACTACGATGACCATCTTCCAATAGGGCCAAAGGGAGGCCCAGAAACAACACCGCCACACTTTGTCCATGTCTAGAAGCCAATCCAAAAGTGCTCTTGAAATGCATACATCCCTGCCCTTCAAACTCCTATTATTTTTGTCCGGTAGATGGGGCAAGAGCTGTGACCTTCTGGATCTGAAAGAGCCAACCCACTGTCAAGATGAGCAAACGGGAGGGTTTCCAGATCTGTTTCAAAAACATTTAGTAATTTATTAGCTCTTTGCAGCCCACAGGAAGAACTTATGTAGTGAGAATTTGGAATGTGAGAAATTACTAAATTTGTGAAAAACTGCAAAAGTGGTAGTTACAATGGCATTTACAACTCAAAAGAGAGTGAAATTTATTGAGCTAAATCAGAGTAAGAACTTGGGAAGAACACAAGGGAAGTGGGCTGGCAAGATGGAGCAGAAGGGAAAGGTGCTTGCCACACAAGTCTGACAAGTGCAGTTTGATCCCCAGATGTCACGTAAAAGAGAAAGAAGAAAGCAACCCTCGCAAGTTGTCCTCTGACCTCCAGTGCATGCTGTGGCATACATGCACCCAATCTCACACAGTAATAATAAACACAAATTAAGAAAGAAAATGCCAGAATTAATTTTAATAAAGGAGGAGGAGGATAATGAAAAGAAATAATTACAACAGAAATTAAAATGCAGAAAATTAAAAATCATGTTAAAAGACTTATACATAATTTATAATGAAAACTCTGCCAAAACTTGTGGGTAGGGATAGAAGATGGCTCGGCGGTTGAGCTTTTACTGCTCTTGCAGAGGACCTAAGCTCAGTTCCCAGCACTCACATGATGGCTCACAACTGCTTCTTATTCTAGTACCAGAGGGTCTAGTGCCTTCTTCTGACATCTTTGGGCTTCTGTACACATGTGATGCACATAAGCTCACACACAGGCTTGCACAGAAATAAATCTTTACAAAAAACTCATGGGTAAAATATGCCTGATCGTCAGAAGGGAATTCATATCTTTTTATTAACTTTTTATTAGTGTGGGGGGGTGTCTGTGTGTGAGCATGCCAAGGTATATACGAGAAAGTCAGATGACAGCTTTGGGAGTCTGTTCTTTCCTTCCATCACAGAATCTAGGGATCGAACTCACATGAGCAGGCTTGTATGGCAAGTGTTTTTAACCTTTAAACCATCTTGCCAGCCTGGAATTTGTATTACTAAATGCTTATATGGTGGTCTGGGTGGCGCTAGAAGTTAATTTCACTGGACATCCAACTTAGGCAATTAGAAGAGAACAAACTAAAAAGTAAAATAACTAAAATAAAACAAACTAAAAAGTAAAAAGGAGAGGATGAGACAAAACCACCGAAAAGACCTATTAATAGTTAAATTCCAAGTCAAGGAAGAGGGAGGCAAAAATAAACAGTATTAGAAATAAAATAAAGCTATATAGACAGAGATTAAAAAATAACAGTAGGAACAATTTGACAACTGATAAAATGGACAATTTCCCAAAAATAGAGCAATTTTGACCCAAGAGGAAATACAACCTGAACACTATGAGAACTGTTAAGGAAACAGAACCAGTAATTAAAAGTGTTCCCATAGGTAAAGCCTTTTTTCAGTGGGGTTCTATCAGGTTTTCAAAGAACATATTGCTCCTAAATACACGGCCTTTCCCAGAGGCTAAGAGGTGAAATGTGATTCCCAGACATTCTGTGAAGACTGAATAACTTTTCCATCAAAACTTGGAAAGAATTTGAAAACAATGAGCCCATTTTTATTCATAGAATAGCATTAGGGCCCAATGGTAGGAAAGAATTTCTGAAATAAATCACA
Source organism: Nannospalax galili (assembly GCF_000622305.1). Lineage (NCBI taxonomy): Eukaryota > Metazoa > Chordata > Mammalia > Rodentia > Spalacidae > Nannospalax > Nannospalax galili. The sequence continues at coordinate 133,586 of NW_008349083.1, read as the reverse complement.
CAAAGAACCAAACATAAAAGATTTTAAATTTCACATTAAAACTGATACCTATTCATCAAAAAGTCTGGCTAAATATGACAAATGCAAAATAGAACAGGAGAAAATATGTTAACATAAATGTAACAAAAAAGATTTAATATCTAGGCTATACAGAGCTAGGGATGCATGTCGTTTAGTAGAGTGTTTGCCTTTCATGTACAAAGACCTAGGTTTGATCCCTAGTACCACATGAAATGGATGTGGTAACATACACCTGTAATCCCAGTACTGGGGAGGCAGAGGCAGGAGGATTGTAGGAATGATATATAATGGGCGGAATCTAGCCTAACGACTTAACCTTACAACTGAAAAACTACAAAGTAGTGAATATGCTTGAGAATCAACATAACAAAGTGCTAAAAGACAGCACATGCATCTTCATTGAAAACAATGAAGACTGAGAAGAGCACTTGACATTGTGTGTATGAGAGGTTCTAGGCCTAGGGATGAAAGGGCAAGATTGTCTAATAAGGATGGATCCAAGCTTATATATCCCAGTTGAAGCTGGAGAAACAGTTCTGAACATGTAGGTGAGGCCTGATTCAAATACACAATTCTGGGGCACAGTTCCAAGAGACAGGGGATACCTGGGGGTTGAACAGGTATCCTCCAAGTTGAGGCCCACTTTTAAAAACTAAAGTTAAGAGTCAGGCTATTTTACTAAGGTGTTAACTGTAATGTGGCATGGTAACACAAAAAAACTAAGGAGTTTGAGGTTATGATATAGCAAATTTGAGGCCAGCCTGGAATACATGAGATTCTTTCAAAAATCTAGAATATAGAAAGTTTTCTTTTTTATTTGTATGAGTATTTTGCCTGTACTTATGTAAGTGTACCCATGTCATAGAGTACCCATGGAGGCCAGAAGAGGGCATCAAATTCCTGGAGCTGGAGTTGCAGATAGTTGTTAATTGCCATGTAAGTGCTGGAAACTGAATCCAGGTTCTCTGCAAAGGCAGCCAGTGCTCTTAACCACTGAGTCATCTTTGCAGCCCCAGAAAGCTTTCTTTAAATCTATTTAAAGACAAATAAAATCATAACAGGCAGAAGACATGTTGAGATTTCACATAGAAAACAATTACAAGCAACAAACACAAGAAAATATGTTAAATGCATTATCAACAAAAGAAATATGAATTAAGATCATAATATGATGCCATTTTAAATAGATTGGTTAAAATTAAGAAATAAGGTAATACAGTTTCCCAAAGGATATGATTCAATGAAAGCTTTCACACTACTAACAGATGGTAAATTGTTAAAGCAAATGTAGCAAGCAATTTGGCCCTGTATTTGTAAATTACAGAATTCATATATCTTAAGACATAGCTTTTCCTTGCTTGCTTGACACACCCTGGAGAAATGCTTGCATGTGTGCACCAGGCTATAGTTACTATAATGCTCATGATAGAATTGCATCAATAAGAAATAACTAACCATGTATATAGGAAAATTGGTAAACTGTGGGATATATACATTAGCAAATATTTTGTGTGTGTGTAAGCACGGGTGCACATGCGTTTGTGTGTACATGTACATGTGCATGCATGTGAAAGCATATGTTGATGGTGTTATCCAGGAGGCCATTTTTCTAAAAAGAATTTTTACATTTATATGTGTATGTATGTGTGTGTGTGTGTGTGTGTGTGTGTGTGTGTGTATTTCAGGAGAAGCACAGGCATGCAACAGTGTGCATGTTGAGGTCAAAGGAAAGCTTGTCTGAAATGGTTCTCTCCTTCCATCATGTGAGTCCTGAGGATTGAACTTGGGTCTTCAGACTTGGTGGTAAATGCCTTTGCCTACTGAGGTATCTCACCAGCTTCACCTTATTTTGTGAGACAGGGACCTGGAGTTCACTGGTTAGGATAGGCTTACTGGCCAGCCAACGAATCCCAGACATCTGCCTGTCTCTGCCTCCCCAGGGCTGGGATTACAAGTGCTCCATTTAACTCAACATTTTTACATGGGTTCTTGAGATGGAACTCAGGTCCTTGTGCTTGCATGACAAGCACTTTACCAACTCTCCCTGAAACCCTACATTGGTGAATATTTTACAATAAAAATTGACCAATACCTGGGCACAGTATCACACACTTATAGTCTCAACACTCAGAGGCTAAAGCAGAAGGATGAGGAGTAGTCTTGAACTCAGTAAGATACTGTATTTTTAAAAAGTGAATAAACTATAGATATAAATAGAGAAATGAATCTTAGAAACAATGTTGAGAAGTAAAACAAAAACTAGAAGACTAAACACAGTAAAGTGCCTTCATATTGTCTGAAAGCAAGCCACAGTATAAATGAACATACCACTTATATAAGTTCACAAACAAAATTATATGCAGGTGCAATAGTTGCATCCATAAATAAGGGGCCTGGGGATGTAGCTCAATGGTAGAGCCCTTGCCTAACATGTGAAGGGCCCTGGGTTTGATCTCCAGCACTGCAAAAATATTAATAATAAAACAAAACAAGAAGGTTTTATGAGAAAATTTAATAATATATATATGGATAAAATTTCTCATTCTTCAGTTGGACTGTGGGCATAGTACAGGTATTTAATTTCTTCTTATTATGACTTACATAGCATCTTATAAGTGTATTCTTTTGAAAGAACTGGAGATAGAGCGCAATGGTTGAGAGCACTTGTTGCTGTAGCAGAAGATCCAAGTTCAGTCTTGGCACCCATGTCAGATGACTCACAATTGCCTGCTAACTCCAGCTCTAGGGGATCTGATGCCCCCTTCTGGCCTCAAAGGGTATCCACAAATACATACACATGCACACACACACACACACACACACACACACACACACACACACACAAAGTAAAAATAAAATATTTTCAAAAAAGAATCATTATTTTGTGTATATCAACTATTAGATAACTTTTTATTGTAAATGAGAGGTAAAATGACTTGAAGACTACCTGCTGGACCAGGCAGCCTGTGCAACAATACTGGTTTCTGAACCATGCTGTCTTCTCTACAATCTATACCAACAAAATGTCTGATTCTGTGCACTCTCTCCAGTTAAACACCTCAGAATGAGGTTGGAAGGATGCTTCACAAGCTAATGCAGAGCATCCACCATACCTGCTGTCATCATCATTGCTCAGCACCGTATCAATGCAGGTGCTCTAAGACTCAGAGAGGAGAAAATAGGCAGTCATTATTTGGAAATTATGTGATCAATTACATAGAAAACTCGAGAGAATGAACAAATGATTAGAACAACCACAGTAAAAGGATTCTATAGCAAGTACCCATATATGCTCCACCTAGATATATGGCTGATATTTTACTAGATTTGCTCTGTCACATAATTTACTCATCAACTCTCCATCCTTCAACTTGTCTTAGTTCTGGGATGCATTTCAAAGTAAGTTGCAAAATCCCTGCAATTTCCCTGTTAGTACACCGGCATGCATATCATTAGCTAGAATTCATTATTGATTTTCAGGGCTTTTTGAGGGAGTTTAAATGAATACGAATATATTTTATGCATGCAGTGAAATCCAAAAATCTTTTTTAAAATTTTTTATTGAATTTTTGTGTATTTCATACAGAACATCTCAAACAATCTTAATCATCTTTATATCCCTGTCCCCAATGGCACCCTCCCAAAGCTCCCCCAAATTGAACCCATATACTCTGTCATCTGTGTTAAGGCCCACTGTGTCAAGTCAGTGTCCCCAGATGTTCCCCAGTGCAAGTTCATCCACTGAGGTCTAGTCAGCCTATCTAGAGTCCCTTGTTTTTGGAAGATCGGCTCTTCCTCACCCCGCAGCAATCAGTTGCCAATATTTCTTCAGCTAAGATTGGGGTTTACTGTTCATTTCCCCAGTTCTATGCTGGATTTTTATCTGCCTAAATTTGCATGGGACTTGTGCATGCTGACACCATTGCCATAGAATCATATGAGCAGGTTCCCAGGAGCTTGTAGGACTCTGTTTCCGTGTGGTCATGCACCTCCTCCCTGGCTCTTACAATCCTTCTGCCCCCTCTTCTGTGATGGTCCCTGAGCCCTGCATGGGTGACATTTAATATAGGATCCTGTCCAAGGACTAGCATTCTGCAGATTCTTGATCTTTACATTTTGGCCATTTGTGAGCTTTTGTGTTCCTGGCCGTCCGATGCATGAGGGAGCTTCATTAATGAAGATTGATTCATTTATGTCCTCTTCTTTACCCCTGTTCTATGTTCCGTACACCTTAGGTGTAGAGGTTGCATTGTAGATGTGTCCCTTAGGCCTGGGTAATTCATAGACAATGTCTGTGTGTGACTAGTTGCGGTACTTGATAATAGTCTCTGACTGGTACAAAATAATAAGCTTCTTTGATGAACAGTGACTGGGATATTTATCTGTAAATATAAGGATACATATTTTGCCCATAGTAAGAAATTACATTAGTCTAGAGATGTGACAGTCTTGGGGTTTACTCTAAGATTTATGACCTCTCCAGCCATGTGTATTGTACAATCTTAAAAGCAAAAATAATCATGCCTGACAAATACAGGTATATCTGTAATTCAAATTTTTACAGATCAAGATATAGAACATGACACATTTTAGACAGCCCCTGCCCTCTACCATAGCCAAGCACTGCTCTAATATTTTCCTAACGTAGAAAAAATTTTCATACCCTAGAACTATATAAACAAAGCTATGTCATATACATGTCACCATACAAGGCTTCTTTCAGTAATGTTCTTGGAATTATCCGTGCTGTGCTATGTATATTGTGGTGGATTGAATGAGAATGTCATTGTAGACTTCAAGTATTTGAGCACTTGGTTCTCAGTTTGTGATGCTGTTTTGGAAGGGTCATGGAAACTTTAGGAGGTGTGGCCTTGCTGGAGAGAGTACATCACTAAGGGTAGGCTTTGAGAGTATTTAACCATGCCTACTTCCAGCCTGATGCTTTCTTCTTCCTTTGCCTGCTTAAAGATGTGAGTGCTCAGTTTTCCACTCTAGTCACTTCCTGCTCCATATCTCCCCTACCATTATGGACTCTTCCTCTGGAAGTATGGAAACTTTAGGAGGTGTGGCCTTGCTGGAGAGAGTACATCACTAAGGGTAGGCTTTGAGAGTATTTAACCATGCCTACTTCCAGCCTGATGCTTTCTTCTTCCTTTGCCTGCTTAAAGATGTGAGTGCTCAGTTTTCCACTCTAGTCACTTCCTGCTCCATATCTCCCCTACCATTATGGACTCTTCCTCTGGAACTGTAAACCCAATAAACTCTTCCTTCTAAAAGTAACCTTGGTCATGGTGTATACATACATACACACATATATGTATGTACATATATTACATTCCTTTTAGTTATTGAATAGTATTCTACTATATAAAGATATCATAGTTCTATTATCCATTCTCATATCAATGAGGCATATGGGTTTGTTTTCAATTTGGAGCTATTATGAACATTGAATATTCTCATATGTGTTTCTATGGAGATATGTTTCATGCCTTCTGCTTAAATTCTTGGAAGTGAAATAGCTATGTCATGGGGTTAAACACTGAGTTGAGGGATTAGTTTATAAAAAACTGCCAGAGGATTTTCAGAAGGGTTCCAATGAACTTACACTGACTGCCAATAATTTACGACTGTTCAACATTGCCATCTGCATTTTTTATGGTCAGTTATTTTAGTTTCTGTCATTACAATGGTGGTAGCTTTAATTTGCATTTCCCTGATTGAATAATTATATAGAGCACTTTTCTATGAGCTTATTGGTCATTCAATCGTTATTGCAAAATGTGTTCAAAGTTTTGTCTATTTTTAATTATTATTATTAAAACTAGGCATTCTTTACAAAGGTACTGCTCCTTTTTTCAGATACTATTTCATATTTCTAACAGTCTTTGGTTGCTCTATTAATTTTTCATAAATGTCTTTGATAAACAAGTTTTAAATTGTGTGTGTTTGCGTGTGTGTATGTTTGCATGTGTGTATATGTGTATGTATATATAGAGACCAGAGGTCAATTTAAAGTGTCTTTCTCAATTGTGCGCACCTTCTTTTTTGAGCCAGTGTCTCTCACTGACTGTGGAGCTCATCAATTTGGTGAGACTGGCTGACCACTGAACTCCAAAAACCCTCCTGCCAGCACTGGGATTACAAATGTGCACTGTTATGCAGTTTTTGACGGGGGGTGCTGGGGATTCAAACTCAGTTCCTCATGTTTGCACAGCAAACACTTTACCAATTGAGCCATCTCTCCAGTCTCAAGATTTTAATTTTAATTTTGGCCTTTAAATTGAACTTTGTGGCACATCTTGGTGTTAATTTTGAAGGTAATTGAGAAAGGACATTTTAAATTTTTAAGAAGAAAAGTCCACAAAAAACTAATACTATTTTTTTTTGCAAATAATTGAAACAACATAGATGACTTACCTCATCAAAAATTAAGTTCTATTTTGAAACCATATTATTATGATGTTACTAATCACAGGTATCAAAAAGCACAAAGCAGGTCAATGAGATGTGAGAACACAGAAATTGCTACTAAAGATGCACACGCTGATTTTTATATTCGTGTGTGTATAGAGCTGTTCAGTAAAGTTGGCCTTACAAACTACAGAAGAATGAATTAGATTAGTTAGCAAATACAGTGGAGAAAAGTTGTTCACTAGCTGAAGAAAAAAAGGTCAGCCTCACAACAGAACATATATAGAACCCCAAATATATTAGAGTTCTGAAAGGGAAACCATAAAGTAAGCACAGAGAATATCTTGGAGACATTAAAGTAGGAAATGGTTTCTTACACAAGATGTAAAAAGCAGGTTGGGGCTCCAGCTCAGTCAGTGGCAGAGCCCTTGGCTCACATACACAGGTCTTGAATTCAGTCCCCAGCACCGAAAATAATTACAAAAGCATGAACTATAAAGGGAAATAAAGGCTGATTTGACCATACTGACATTAGATAATACTCTTTCACCAAACACACAAAACCGTCAGGCAGGTGACAACCTGATACAAGGTGTTTAGATAACTGTGTCATCCAAAACCGGTAGGAGACGGATGTCTAGAATTAGTAAGGAAGTTTTGAAAATCGGTGAAGATAGGCTAAGAAAGACAAATGGCTCAGAAACATGTGGAAGGATGGTCTCAATGTTCATTGGACAACCCAAAGAATGTAGGTGCTAATAGATGCTGGGTAGCATCTGACGCTTAGAAATTCTAAGCAGAGGGAACCCCAGATGGAAACAGACACTAATCCAATGTGGCAATGGACTTAGAAAGTTTCGAGCCTATGAACATCATCTAGAGAACCCCTATAAGGAACCATGTTTAAGAATGTGTTTTGCAGCAGCACTGTGTTTTAAAGCAACATTCATCTTTAGAAGGATGGGTAAGTTGACTTTGACTAAATGCCTCAGATGAAATGCTGTGAAAACCAGGTAAGAGTCAAGAGCAATAAACCAGATTTTCCAAGTACACACAAATACTTCTTTGAAATACGGCCCTGAGTGGAAGGGAGAAAAGAACCAGAATTTGATGTATATCTCAGTTCCACAATGTAAATCTTAAAACATGCATGCAACACCATCCATTTTCACAGCTTCTGCAATGTCAGAATAGGTATATTCAAGTGGGCTAGGAAGTTCATTTATTAAATACATCAGAGCGAGCGTCTAAGAGGTGAGATGGCAGTGAAAATGGAGACAAAAGGGAAATCGCAAAGAAGAAAAAAGGAGCCGTGCACAGAATAAAATGGATGACAGTCAGCAAGAAAGTGTGGGATGGAGGGATGGACTACTTTGCTGGACAGGTGAGTAGCACAGAGACACACACACACTCCTTGAGTATGCTATAGAATCCCTGTAAATCCATCGAACCCTCTGACCTTACAGTCTCCATATTTTGAGACAGTGTCTCCGTGTAGCCCTATCTGGTCAGGAACTTGCTATATAGTCCAGGCTATCCTCAAACTCACAGAGATTCCCCTTCCTCTGCCTCCCGAGTGCTGGGATTAAAGGTGTGTGCCACAACTCCCAGCCTTCAATCTCCATAAAAACCTATCAGAGGAAATTGTTAGGTTTTTTTGTTTTTTTTGTTTTTGTTTTGTTTTTGTTTTTGTTTTCTAAAATCATGACATACGACAAAATATCTATGGACTACTGAAATAACAATATACTTAAAACATCATTGTTATTGATAGAATTTGTTATGTCACTAAGTCAGCTCGAACTTCAGGACTTTCTTTCAGGAACTGTCAAATTATTCTCCACATTTTCATGAGTGAAACAGGTCTTTGTTCTCTTCTGGATTTTTTTTTTCAAGATCTGTTGTTGTTATATCAACTAGTGTGATGACTCAGTAGGTAAAAGCACTTGCTGAGTAAGCAACCTCAGTTCAATCCCTGAACTCACATAAACATATACAGAGAGAACCAACTCCACAAAGTTGTTGTCTGACCCTAGGATGCACAGTGTAGTACGTGCACAGTGTAGTATGTGCACACCCGCACTCAAAAATGCATCGTGCATACATGCAAAATAATAACCAAAAATTTTAAAAGATTTATGTTTTCAATTCCCCCGTGCCTTCTTTTAAAATAAGCTCATTTTTCCCTTTCTGTGACTTTTCTAGAAATTCTGCAAGATAAAATAAGGCAGGTTAGAGGGGCTTGTGTGCAGGTCTGATGAGGTGAGTTCAATCCCTGCATCCTACAGGTGGCAGGGGAAAACAGACTCCCAGGGGTTTTCCTGAATTCCACAAAGGCACAGTGGCACACTCATGCCTGCACACATACGTGCACACATGCACACTTGCACACACACACAATAAATAATTTTTTAAAAGAAAATATGACAATAATAATCTTTAAAATAACAAACATGGCCCTGAAGAGTTAGCTCAGTACTTAGAGAGCTTGCTGCTCCTGCAGAGGACCTGGGTTCAGTTTCCAGCACCCACATGGTAGCTCACAACCATTCGTAGCTTGAGTTCCAGGAACCCCAACACCTTCTTCTGGCCTCTTCAGGGTCCTGCACACATGTGGTACACATACATATATTCAAGTGAACACATGCACACACACATAAAATAAAAACAAGAAAATAAATGTTTAAGAATAATAAGATGAAAGTTGAGTGTAAGCCATCTGTATTGGATGCCCAAGTGCATTTTAATAACCTTTGTGAGTTTTTATGAACTCTTTAGTTATTGACATGTTTTGACATCAACATATTTATTATTCACTACAGCCATGCCTTTGTAAAGGACTTTGGTGACTTAGAAAAATACACTGAAATACAAACATAATGGAGAGATGGAACTAACAAGGGAACACGGAATCCCTGGTCCAGCTCTCATCTGATTATGTTTAAAAGGGGTTTAATGGTGATAGAGCAAATAAGAATCAGAGATGTGAATTCTATTTCCAAATTGTCCACTGATGACCTTCACCCATAAAATGGCATGCTATTTGTCAGGAGCAAATGAGATAATGGGTGTGAAAAGCCTCCATGAACTGCAGAATAAAACAATAAATGGATATTTTAATTTTTATTTCTAAAATTGTGCCCAAGGAAATGGAAGGCAATATTTGCTAAAATGTTTCTGGTCACATATAAGAAGCCACTCAGTTACAAGTGGCCCAGGTAGTAAAAGGAATTTATTAGCGTAATGTGTGAAAAGTCAGGAGGGAGGCCAGGTGCCTGAGTCACACAGCAACAGCAGGTCCACATGCTCCCTGCCATAACCTCAGCTCTGCCTCAACAGGTCGCAAAACATTTGTGAGTGGCATCTAGGGTATGCTCAGTAAATGTCAATATGTCTTTAGCCTCTTCATGTGCTTTTTTTTTTTTTGTCTTTTTGAGACAGAGTCTCCCTATAGCTCGAGCTGGCCTGAAACTCACTATGTAGACCAGGCTGGCCTCGAACTCACAAAGATCCACCTGTCTCTGCCTCCCAAGTGCTGGAATTAAAGGCATGCACCACCACGCCTGGCTCATGTGCTTTTTTAAAAAGGGAACTTTTCTCTTAATTTTTATATGTATGAGTGTTTTGCCCGCATGTATATAAGTGTACCACATGTATGCAATGCCTGTGAAGGCCAGAAGAGGGCGTTAGATACCCTGGAGCTAGAGTTACAGGGAATTGTTAGCAGACATATGGGTGCTGGGAACCAAACTCTGGGTTCTCTACAAGAGCAGCCAATGTTCTTAACTGTTGAGCTATCTCTCCAGCCTTGTAGGGTTTTTTTTTTAAATTAAAAAAGTCTACATATATGAAGCTGGGCGTGGTGGTGCATGCTTTAATCCAAGCACTCAGGAGGCAGAAGCAGGTGGACCTCTGTGAGACTGAGGTTAACTTGGTCTACATAGTGAGTTCCAAGTCGGTTGGGTTACAGGGAGACCAGGGAGACCTTGTCTCAAAAAGAAAAACATTTATGGGCTGGTAAGATGGCTCAGCGGGTAAAGGTGCTGCTGTTAAAACCTGACAACATGAGTTTGAATCACAGAACCCATTTGGTGGAAAGAAAGAACTGACTATAAGAGGTTGTCCTCTGACTTCCATCCGCAAGGGCACAAGTACAGGTGGCTCCTGATTCACATGTACACATACACAGAATAAATTAAAATTAAAATGTAATAAAAATAAATAAATGATAAAACTACATTTATTGTGTACATATACACATGCCTGAGTGTAAACATACACACACACACACACATGCAAGCACACACACACATATACACACATGCTACAGCACAGCTGTGGGTGTTAGAGGACAACTTGGCTGGAGTCAGTTCTCTATTTCCACAATGTGGGCTCCGGAGATCAAACTCAGATCTTCAGACTTAGCAGCAAGCACCTTTGCCCACTGAGCCCTCTCATTGGTCCTTTCTTCGTGTTCTTGATCTCTTATCCTTTCAGTTCCACATCTGAGTAATGATCCCCTTGCACAAGTCCATTCAGCTTTTCCCCAAGCTTTCAAAGCATTCACCTTCCCACCAGGCATCTCTAGATCAATGACCTTTGATCCCTCAAATGTAAGGATTCAAGCAAGGCTATTATAGCAGTGATCATATCTACCTCTGAATGAAAACAAAGCCTGTTGGTATCTAAGCAAATGGCCCCATCAAACAACACAGCATCCCAAGATGAGGACTCCAGATTATCCCCGACTTCTTCAATACCCACAGCAGCCAGAAACCTCTCTTCATAAATTTATTTTATTACCTTTTATGATTATGTATGTGTATATACAAATATACACATATGTATATGGGTGTCTGAAGATACCAGAAGAAGATGTCAGGTCCCCTGGAGCTGGAGTTACTAGTAGCTCTGCATCATCCCACGTGGGTGTTGAGAACTGAACCTGGGTCTTTCTAGAAGCGCAGTCTTCACTCTTAACCTCTGAGTCGTCTCTCTAGCCTTCTCCCCTCTTCACCACCTTTGCTCATGTCTCTTAGCATATGCCCTAGCTATCATCTTGGACCGGTGCTCCCTTCCCCTGAGTGGCCCCTCCTTCCACTTTTTTTTTGTGTACATCATCTGCATGTTCAATGTAGAGAAACACAAATATGGAAACTCTGATCCCATCATTCCCTATTTAAAACTCTTCCATGGTTCCCCATGGCACAGCAGACAGCCTATACTTCACGGCATGCATAGGGAACGATGCAGTGGACAGCACCCTTAACATCTTCATCTAACTCAGCAAGTGTATAAAGAACACTAGAGGTTTGTTCAAGAACCAGCTCTGCCCCCAGGTTCTGCATCCACCTCTAACAGACCATTTCTGTAATACCATCCTCTCATTTATTGTTCACAGTAGCACTAGACATCAGGTTCTCATTATCTTGTAGATAATGACACTAAGTGACAGAGGGGTTAGTTTGCTGAAGACCACACAGCAGCAAAGCAATCAAATAAACAATGGCAGCTTAACTCAAGGGTCTGCTTTTAAATTTTTTTTCTTGAGGTGCTCGGAGTTGAAGCCAGGCAAGTGCTCTAACACTGACCCAAACCCCAGCCTCAAAGTCCACACTTTTAACTAGCCAAGTGTGTGCGCTTCTCAATCTGAGTTCCATTCATCTCGCCTAGGCATAGGTCAAAAATTACAATGAGCTGGGCATGATGGCTCATGCCTTTAATCCCAGCACTCAGGAGGCAGAGGCAGGTGGATCTCTGTGAGAATGAGTCCAACCTGGTCTCCATATTGAGATCCAGGCCAATTAGAGCTACAAAGAGACCTTGCCTCAAAAAAAAAAAAAGTTGCATTAAAATCATAAATGTACCCAGAGAGAAGATTCATAAATATATTAGCTGCTTTTCTCATTGCTGTGGCAGAATACCTGACAGAGGAGACCTAGAGGAAAATGAATGTACTTCGGTTCACAGTCTGGGAGGATACAGTCTATCATGGTAGGAAGCTGTAGCAGTGAGGGAAGGTGGTGGCTGGTCACATTGCTTCCGCAATCAGGAAACAGACGGATGCGGCAGCTCAGCTGCCCTCACTTTCCCTTTTTACTCATTCTGGGACCATAGCCCGTAGGATGGTGTTGCCTACGTTCAGGGTGGATCTTCCCTCCTCAGTTGAACCCCCCGGGAACTCCCCCACAAGCACACCCAGAGGTGAGTCTCCTAGGCAATTTAAATCCAGTCAGGTTGACACTGAAGATGACCCATCATAACAGGTTTCCTAAGACTCTCAAAAGAATGCATGGCAGAAGCCAATGGACAAAAAAGAGGAAAAAGCCTGTCATGTGACTGTCATTCTCAAGGTCTGCAGAGTGATTTCCAAAAGTCTTTCTCAGAAGCCTTTGAAGTTGTAGGGCTTTGTAGCATTTTATGACTCTGTAATCTGTTCTGAACACTCATCACATCTACGAAGTCTTCTCTATGAATTAAACTCCTTTCTAACATCTGGAATGCGATTCTGAAAAATGGCCTATCCAGCTCTGAGGTTCGGCTGTGCTGCTAAACACACAGGTTTGAGAGAACAAGCCTGCCTTGCCTTTTACCAAAGCATGCAAGTACAGAATCCCCACCTGACACTGGAAAATTCCCCCCAGATACTGATGTCCCTTGTTGAAGCTGAGAGTTTCCAGGGAAGGCTGAATCACATTTTTGACTCTCCCAGGTGCACGGTCCTTTGATTGAAGTGGTCATCCTGCTCCCCAGGCTGACTTTGAACAAAGTGGCCTGCTTGCCTTGATTAATGACTTTCTCCATAGAGCCTGTCTTGATGATGACATGACAAAGCTCCTCTGTCCCTGTGTATGAACGGTGCAGCGGGACCATTAATTGTTGGCGGTCTCCCAAAACTGCTGTGAAGACATAGAGGAATTCTAATGTGATACAAAGCATTCATCACAAAGGAACACAATAGATTTTTCAGAGCTCGTGATTAGCACCTCCACTTAGCATGTACCCGTTCTATCCTGCTGTAGGAACCAGAATCAACCCCAGCAAGCAAGAAAAAGCCTTTCAGACTTCTCACCCTCTCTGTATTTTCCAAATTTTAGGTTAAGAACATGTGCTGCTATCATAAAGGAAATGAATTTAGAATCACTCTCTTTTTTTAAACTTTTCTAAAGTCATATAAGTTTGGTTCCTAAAGGTGGTTTGTTACCAGCAGCAACAGGAAAGGTGAGCTGGGAAATGTGACTGAATCAGCTATCCCAGCTGCTGGGGTCTAGAACCCGGACCACTGCTAGCTTGCTATAATGGTCATAGCTAGTTACCTATCCAACATACTTCTCTTCTTATACTACCCAGCTTTCGTTTTTATAGTCACTCCTCTCCATATCCCCTCCAAATATTTTTAAAGAATAAACTCAACCCCCTCTTAACTCCCGAAGTGGTTCCTGACTGGTTTTAAAAGTCGGTATATTACCTATGTCCTTCTGCCCAATGAGACTTGATCTCAGGTCTCTTGTTACATGGCCTTCTGATGCACACACGCTATACGTCACCTGCAATGAATAAGAACCCTGCAACCTCAGGGCTGACAACAGCCAGTTAAAGATGTGAAGGGAACCAGACAGGAACAAAATGACACCATCAAAGCCAGGGTAGGGAGATGAAAGAAAACCAAGTCCTTGGGGTGACCACCGAGCAGGTACACCAACCAGTCATGGTACCTCTCTTGCCTTTGGATAGTCAAGTCCCTAGAGCAATAAACCCTTTTCTTTAAAAAGGTCGATTAGAGTTAGATTTTCTGTTCCTTGCAACATGATGTCCTAGCTAGTGTGCAGCACTTACAGGTCTCGGTTCCCGGTGGGACGCAGTGTATTGACTGTTTGAATTTAGTTTGGTAGTGCTGTCAGGCTTTAACCATGCCCATGGAAACCAAATAACATTATAACACAGAAGAACGGAGGGAGGGAAGGAGGGAGGGAGGAAGGGAGGGAGACAGAGAGACAGAGAGAACACCAGTGTACAACCTTTCTATAACAAGTCCTTGATTTCAGTGTTCAACGCCTCCCAGCTGTCTCCAGATCCTACTTCAACCCCTCTCTTGGGTCTACTGTCCTTTGTTGATATCTCTAACCCTGCCTTGCCTCTGATGTAGACTTTTCCTCCCTTCTCCACAATTTGAGACTTGTCTTTTTACTGACGCTGGTCACACAGCTTTTCAGTTCACTTTTTCTCCACGCCATTCAAATATGCTTTACTTTTTATATATCTGCTGCACACTAGCCTCACTTCCTACAAGCACAGGGAGCAGGGTGGTCTGGTTTGGAGATGCTGGAGATACAATCGATTGAAACTAGCAGTCTATCCTTATCAATAAAAAGAGAACAATAGATTGGGCAGTTTGTGAGATTTCTCCAAATTTTAAGGTATAAAAGACTACAGCCTGGCAAGACGACTCAGTGACTAAAGCAGGTAAAGCCTGACGACCTGAGCTGGATCCATGGGACCCACACTGTGGAAGGAGAGAACAGACTCCTGAAAGTTGTTGACTGACTTCCACACTCATGGCACCAGGGGACCTATATACACATATATACGCATAGAAAGGAAGGAAGAAGTCATTTTAACAGTCGAGACACAGCCCTTACGCTGCACTTTTGGCAAGACCAGTACTGAACAATTCCCAGAAGTGAGGGAACCCAATGATCAGTACTTCTAAACAGGACTAAACTGTTTAATATGGAAACCCTATAAAACCCATTTCATGTTTGTTAGAATTAGGGCATCTATTATTTAGTGTGCTCAGATTTGTTTTTTAAAATATAGAACCCATTTTACAAATACAAAAAGTGGTCTTTTTAAGCTAAGTGAAATCTTACGACATCATCTGGGTGATCAATCTCCACAACTGTCTTCTCACCAGCATGGAAATTCTTTGGATGTCAAGACCAATGAAGAGTTATTCATTTTCAGTCTCTGAGTCTCTCAGAGTTTACATTCCAACCCTGCCAACAGTTCCTCACCTTCACCTAGTACAGAGATCTACATCCAGCTACATTCTCAGCACCCTGTTCAGCCTCTGCTTTTCTTCCTATTGTCACTGCACCTGATGTATGGGAGGCAGCTGTTAGAGGAGAGGTTGCAAAGCAGGGCTGTTCACCGCTTGAAATCCAGGAAACACTCAAGAAGGAGCATCAACGCTGGCTAGTTGATGCTTTAGGCTCAGAAGGGTCCAATCCGTAGCCTCACCTTTGCAGTGGTCATAAGAAGTGGGATGCATAAAAGATGCTTGCTGAGGCTTGCATGTGGTCTGAGTGTAGCCCTCAAGGGTTCATGTGTTGAGAGTTTGGTCCCTAGTGTAATGGTGCTGAGGGGTAATGAGGCCTTTAAGAGGTGAGGCCTAATCTATACCTGCAATCTGAACACTTAGGAGGCAGAGGCAGGAAGATCACAAGTTTGAGGCCAGCCTGGACAGAACAGTGAGTTCAGGAAAACTTGGGCTGCATAACAGGACCCTGTCTCAAAAAAAAAAAAAAAAAAAAAAAAAAAAAAGAGGAGGCGGGGGCCGGGGAAGCCTGGGAATATGCCTCAGTTGGTAAAGTGCTTGTGGCACAAGAATGAGGACCTGATTTCAGATCCCCAGCGCTAAAGAAGCTGGTGCAGCACTATGTGCCTGGAATCCCAGTGCTGAGGGATGGAGACAGGAGGATTCTTGAGGATTTCCAGTCAGCAGCCTAGAGTACTTGGGGAATCTCCAGATTCAGTGAAAGATCCTGTCTCAAAAAATTCAAAAGACAAGGCGGAGAACTATTGGGAAGGACAGGAGACATGACCTCTGGTGTCCACATGAACATGCGCAACGTGCATCTGCAAGCACACACACACACACACACACACACACACGATGGGGGGGGGGAGAGAGAGGCCTAGGGGGAGAACTGATCTCAGAGGAATTAAGGTATTATGGTAGTTTTCCTGGGACTCCTGAGCTCTTGTGACAGTAACCTTGGTTGGCAATGAGATCTTCCCATCTTGTGCATGCTCCTACCATCTTTTATCTGCTATGAGCTTCTCATCAAGACTAAATTAATACTGGTATCGTGCTTTTGAATCCTATGAACTCTGAGCTAAATAATCTTCACCTTTTTTATAAAATTACCTTGTCTAAAAAAAAAATTACCTTGTCTTTGGTATTTTGTTACAGCCACAAAAAAGCAGTACGTCTCCTTACACTAAAATTAGGATTGAATTCTAAGTTTCCTCCCCAGCATATAGTAACTAAGAGCACTTAGGACTATCATTGAGCACAGGCCCTACAGCAGGAACAGTGCCTTATTCTTTGCACGGTGCTTGCTACACTCATGTCTCTCTGTTTCCTGAGTGCAGACACAGTTATGCCCAGCTGATTGACATGCCTGTCAGTAGGCCATCTCCCCTAGGATGACTATAACCTCAAACCATAAACTGAAACAAACTCTTCTAGCCTTATATTGTACTTAAGTATTTTATCACAATAATAAGAGAAGAAACTGATACAGAAGGGATGAGTATAAAGATTTATTTGCAATAAATGAAGGAAAATAAAGACATTTGTGTATTCCTAAATACTAACTTAACACATATGAAATGATGTCTGTAATCTAACAAGGCTGCTTCCAGGACATAGACGAGCTATAGAAAAATTGAAGAGGGAACATGGTCTCAAAGGTAAGCTGCAAATTATTAGACCTTATACCTCAGCTAGAAGCATCGAGACACTAGAGATGGAGTTGATCATATCAATCAAATCAAACTGTCATGTTGTGGCCCTCTGCCATGTTTACAAAATGATGCATAAAATAGAAATATATTAAAGTTTCATTGTGGGAAATTCTCTTGTCTGTTTCTTTCAGACAGAGTCTCAATATATAGCCCTGACTAGCCTGGGATAGATCAGGATGCCTTTGCCTCATCAGTGCTGGGATCACTGTCAGCACTACCACGCCTCGGACATTGTGAAAAATTCATCACTATTCATTATTCTAAATTTTGACCATACAGAAGGTATGAAACTAACATTTGAAATACTCTCATTTTCCTGCTCCTGTATCTCAGTCCCATATGTAGCTGGCTACCATCCTAAAATCTAACCAAGAAGTTAAAAATGCTACTTACTATCAATGCAAAATTCAGAGAAGAATTTCTTGTAAGGTCATTAGTTATTGCCGTTATATACTATTGTTGCCTGCGAAACCTCAAATAAAACATTTTAATTAAGTGGAAGCTAGAGTTTTTGTTTTATATTGCTAAAACCAGAAATCAATATCAAACCAATCAGCAACTTTCTCCTTGCTGGCTAGCTTTCGTGGTGCTGGGAGGTGCTATGTAGGATACTGGGGGAAATAAGACATTAACATTCTTACCCAGTGCCGGACCTTACATACTACAATACTAAGCTGTCAGGCAAGTTCTGAACACTTGTGAAATAGTGACATGATTGGCATGGGGGTAACCAAATGCTTTCTGATTGGGTTTGAAACCTGCTCAACAGGAAAGAATTGCATGTCTTATATTATAAACCTGATCCATGACTTGGGAGAGTATAAACTCTGGGGAGGAACCTATTGATGTTATTTCAATAAATGATCATGCTGTCAAATAACATTCTTAATATTTATGTTTATGCCAGTAGATATGGGCTGCCCTCAACCTTGGTCAGAGAAGCTTCCTTTTATAGTGAATAGTAGTTAATTCAGAGACTCATAACCACCAAAGCGCTGACAATCAGTGACTATGAGTGCTCAGTGTAGATGGGACATCTGTGTCAAGCTCCTCCAATCCAAGGCTCAAGGAACATTGTAGAAGAGTAAGCAGAAAGAATGTAAGATGTGGAGGATGAGGAGGAGAGCTATGCTATAAAATGTTGCCTCCTTGATACAACATTGCTGATGCACATGATAACACATCAACTCACAGCAGTGTGGTTGCCTTCATAAGACAGTCACAAGATCAAGTCAATCAAAATTCCAGTGTGGACTGGGGGAAGGAGTCCTGTGGTCCATCCTAGTAGAGGAGCTATTAGCAGTTGATGGCTGCTAAGAGAGAGTCACTTTTCTTTGGCGATGTGGCCACTGGTAGGTTGATCATGCCCTAGTGGATCAGCCAACACCCATGTGCATATAGTCAGCAGTAAATGGACCGAGGGGATATCAATAATAACAATAACAGAAAAGATGACATGGCCAGGTGTGGTGACGAATACCTTTAATCGAGCACTTGGCAGAAAGAAGCAGATGGGTCTCTGTGAGTTAGAGGCCAGCCTGGTCTATATGGCAAGTTCCAGGTCAGCTGGAGTTACATGGTGAAATCTTATCTCAACATTAAGTAATTAAAACAGAAAAGAGGACATGATGTTGGGCATGAGACAGGTTGGTAGGTCCTAGTGGGAAAGTGAAGGGAGGTAGTGAGAGGTGGATAAGATCGAAATGCATTGCATATATGCATGAAATTTTTGAAGAATCAATTTAAAATATTATTCAAAAATTTAAAACAGAATAGAAACATAAAATGAAGACTATAAAATCTTTGTACATGTCTTTAAGAACTCTAAGTTGTTATCAAAGAATTCATGGTTCAGATGCGTGGAGATGGTTGGTTCAGGGTATGGGCTGAATGACCTTTGGAGTTATTTCCAGTGTATGGTTACTTTTTAGCAATTATAAGAAGCCTCATCAGATCATAGCCAACCTTTAGATTTGCATGTCTCCTTATTTCAAATTGGATTCTTGACTGCTTATTTTTTATTAATTCAGCAGTTAAATTTGCCGTGTAGGCAGCTGGACTTCCAGCTCCACAATGTGTGAGCCATGTGATATTGAGGGAGTTACTTAAAGTCCTTTAGCTTCACTTTCCTTGTCTGCAAAAACAGTGTAGTAACATTAAATATTAAACAATATTATCACCATTACATATTACCCATATATAATTTATTTAAGTAAATAAATTATAATTACATATTAAATTATACTAAAACCTCCTCATAGGTGGTGTGTGGGGCTTGCGTGACAGGAAGGGCAGTTAATTTCAACACTGATCTCATTAATTCCTTTTCATAACCATTACTACCATCATGAGGAAAAGATAAAAGGAAAACTCTCCATCCATAAGCATAATCAGGAAAGTAGTACAGGTCAGTATTTTGCAGGACTTGAACTTGCTTCTGTAGATACCTTACAGACAAGTGTAAACCAGGGCATCACAGAAACCAGGAAAAGCAACTGTGAGCTAGAAGAGTAGGTTCAGGATACCTAGAAGAAGGTCAATAGAATGTAGACAATGAAAGAAGTCAAATCCAACGAGGATAAAGGTTACCTCCTTGGGCTATGTCAAGTCATTATAGCTTCCTTGAGACTTCAAGTTTGTATCAGAACTTATACATAATCTTTGTGACACACTGTTAAAGTACATAAAGCACATGCAAATGTATACATACATACATATATATATATATATTAAATGTAGTGTAGTCATACTGTTAGGGGTAGAGCTTAGGTCTTTTTTTTTTTTTTAAATGGAGTTTCCCTGTAGCCCCAACTGGCCTGTAACTCACTATGTAGACCAAGCTGGCCTTGAACTCCCAGAGATCCATTTGCCTCTGCCTTCAAAGTGCTGGGATTAAAGGTGTACACCACCACACCCAGCGAGCTTAGGTCATTCTTTTTTTTAAAAATAATTTATTGAGCATTTAATACATCCATATAAGGTGTTTTGATCAAATCCATGTCCACTCCCTCCCATCCAACTCCTCCCATATCTCCCTATCACTGTTTTTCTGACAACTTCATATACTCTCTTCTTCTTTTCTCTTTTTATAGGGCTTTTGGCTACTCTAACATTCCCCCCTCTGAAGAGGTAACCCTAAAATCTTTTAAAGACCAGATAAGGGCTCCCAAATACTTTAGACATTTTTGGCGTTTGGAACAGAGTATGTTGCTAAGAGGCTCAAGGACATTATAGCCAAGAAACTGGCTATTTTTCTTTGGGGTCTTTTTACCCTAACTGCCTAGCCAATTCCTACCTCCTACTCTTATCACACCATCCTCTGAAGAGGATCCCCAACTTGCAGATAGGGAATCAAGATGCAGACTGCTCTAGCTTCTTCCATGCTGAACCAGGACACAGGGTGAAGCAATTGGGGTATCCCTTCAGTGGGTCTATCTAAAAGGCTTCCAAATTGCATAACTCTATTTTTGTGAAGGAGAATTAAAGGCAAGAGTAATTAGCATTACAACTTCTAATTCTAGACAGGGAATTAGAAAAAAATTAGAATAGGAAAATTTTCAAATGTTCATATGAGAGTCCATTGGAATTTCTTGACAAGGGCTTCCAAAACCATCCCTCTACTGGATTCCTCTCCATTTTTCTTTTGTCTGACAAGGCTGGATTCAAGAGAGTGATGGATTAAGGATTTGCTTTCAGGTATTTTGATAGCTGCTGGAGTGGTTAGAATCAGTGTCAGTTCCCTCTCAAAGGCCTCTAGATAGGGGGAGAAAACAAATTTATCCATCATTTTAGAACAATAGTGGGTTGTTTCCCTTAGCTACAGGTAGGCACTACAGTATTGGAGACCAAGATTTGAAGTCTTACATCTGTGTAGCCTTTAGCTATACATATGGACTCTTAAAAAATTATATTGACCCCTTTAATCTTTGGTTATACTTTCAAGGTGTTTAAGACAATACAGTTGGCCCAGATAAACCAATTTGTTTTCACTCTTAAGGTCATTTGAGGATCTGTTCCTCAGGGGTCACATGGGCCTTGAAGATGATCCTGGCTCCTTTCTTTTACCTGTTCCATCTATGTGAAGATAAGTCAAAGGTCCTGCTTGATCATGGCTGGCTTCACTTGGAAGCATGGAGGAAATGTTTCCACTGAGTTGACCCACTTTGTAGACTGGACACTGGTTCAAGTCCATCTTTTGAGGTCTCCATGGCCTCCCTGAACAAGAGGACAGTTACAGGACATTTTGAGAGACATTCCCTGGAACTTAGTTGACCTTGGAGGGCAAGGGGCAAAAACTGTCCTTTAAGTCCCTCTGACCACATTAGTATAGGCCTCAAACTATGGCTGTTAAATATCCAATAAAGTTAGTTATACCAGTCTGGTACTTTTAATAACCATGTGCTATGTAGATAAATCTTGGGTAAAAAAAAACAACCATTCTCAGATAAACCTTGACTAGATATATATTCTGTTCCTTAAACTAGTTGACTAAACTATGGTGCTTAAGTCATTCTTAACTAATGCTTTTCTTGTCTTGATTTCTGGGGTCAGAGTTGCTGAGAAGTAAACCCAAAAGCCTTAAGCATCTCTACAAGTATTCTATCACTGGGTTACAACTCCAGCCCTTAGCTAATCTTTTAAGAAAAAATTTGTAGTTTATTTTTAGTTTATGTGCATAAGAGTTTTGCCTACATGTATGTAAGTACACCACATGTGTGTAATACCCATAGGGGCCAGAAGAGGGTATGGGATTCCCTGGAACTGGAGTTAGAGATGGTTGTTAGCTACCATGTGGGTGTTAGGACCAGAACTCAGGTCCTGTGGAAGAGCAGCCAGTGCTCCTAACCACTGAGCCATGTCCCCAGTCCCTTAGCTAATCTTTTTAGTGTTTTAAAAACATCTTGCAATTAAAAAACAAAACTGAGGATGGTATGATGGCTCATCTTGATTGTCTACTTAGTAAGATTTAGAATCACCAAAAAACATGTATCTGAGTGAGTCTATGAGCGTTTTACCACAGAAGTTTAACTGAGAAGACTCACCCTGAATGCGGATGGCACCATCCATGGGCTGAGGACTGAATAAATGGGTGAAAAGGAGAAAGTGAGCTGAACAGCAGCATTCCTCTCTCTCTGCCTCCTGACTACAGATGCAATGTGACCAACTGCCTCATGCTCCTGACATCCCATCTTCCTTGATCTCCTTCAAAGTGTAGCCCAAAATAAATTCTTCCTCCCTTAAGTTGCTTTTTGTCAGGTGTTTGGTTATAGCACCAAGAAATTAACTAATGAAGATAGCTAAAGACAGAAAGCTGAGCTTGACCAACTGAAGGTTTTCTATAACCTCAAAGCAGGTGGAACCAGGCTGTTTACCAGTGTTGGTCCTTTCAAATAATGCATGTTAGATCTCAGGCTGCTTTATTCGGTTCTGAAATAAGGTGACTCCTCTGGGTGACAATCAGATGAAAACATCTTGTTGAGGCAGTTAATATTTCAAGCACTTACAGATCATTTCCTGGAAGCCCTCACATCTACGGAAATCTCTCAACAAATAGAAGTCTTATCTATTAAACCAGCAGTGAGGTACGTCAACCAGTTTTCCAAAAATAACAAAACTTTACACCAACTTCTTCCTGGAGCTTCCAGGAAACATCTTCACCACCTTCCCTGAGTAATCAGCCCAAAGTGGAATTCCTGTGGAAACGCTGGCCCTGGCCAAGGCCTCCAAAATCAACATCATGGGGAGCTATTGCAGCCCATAATGCAAGCAGCTTCTATCCCACAGCAATCAAGGGAAAGAAAACACTTCATCCCAGGAGCCTGAGAACTCCTCCACCCCAAGTCCTCTGGTAAGCCAAGCCCTGGCTAACTGCTCCCCTACCTCTAGAGAATAAAGGCAGAGTATTCAGCTACAGTAATACTGACACTTGTGAATGCTAATTCTCTACCAAGCACTGTTACAGTGCCTTATTCTCTGTTAAAGTGCTTAATTTTCCTGCAGCACTATGAACTAGGTACCGTGTGGTATGCTTCACATACATGGTAGCTGAGTTACAGAAGGAAAGAATAATACACCCAGTATACACAGCTAGTAGGAGACAAAGCAAGACATAAAACTGAGCTTTTGGATAATGCCCTCATTTTCTTTATTTTTCTTTAAATTTTTTATTGCATTTATTTATTGGGGAAGGGTACATGGCATAGGGCACTTGTGGAGATCCAAGGAAAACTTCGAGTCAGTTCTTTTTTTCCCAAGGATCAAAGTCATGTCGTCAGGCTTGGCAGCAAGCACTTTTACCTGCTAAACCAGCTTGCCAGCCCATAATCCCCATTGCAGCCATGCCTTTACTATCTCTTGGAAAATGATCATATCTTGATTGATGTCGAGTCTTACACAGACCTTGAACCCTCTTAGGTTCTGTAGCAAACCTCGTATGAGTCAAAGAGGAGGGGTAGGAAGAGGGACCAAGAAACTCTAAGGAGAGAAAAGTAGAATTGATTTAACAAGTAATTCTTTAGTTTAACTCATATGCTTGCTAAATATAACCCTTCCTCCCTTAAAACTTTGTTTTGTTTTGCTTTTTATTTGAAGAACAAAACATAGGCCAATGAGATGGCTCAGGAGGAGCCTGATGACCTGGGTTCAATCTCCAGGGCACACACGGTAAAAGGAGAGAACCAAATTCCTCAGGTTGTCTTCTGGTCTCCACGCACATGCCTCGTGGTACGTGCACAACCCCCCCCCCCAACACACACACAAACACAAATAAATGTAATTTTAAATTTTTAAGAGAACAAATAGAACAAATTTTAATGGAAATTGGGCAGAAAATGGATACAAGAGAAAGTAAATTGTTATCTGTAGATCACTAATAAGGGATTCTTAGCGGGATTTAAAGATAATCTCAGGGAGTACAGTTCACAGCCTAACTTGCTGTTAGTCTGCAAAGGGCTCTGCCAGTGTGTTAGCTCCACAGCCTCTTGCAGTCTTTTCTCACAGTGATTGAACCTCCCCGGGGCCACTATTACCCCAGGCCATTATTGGCAAGGAGCTCTGAGTACAGTGCAAAAAAGACTGATGGCCGGAGAGGCAGAAGGGCTGAGTGTGTCCAGTGCAAAAGCCGAGTACTTCCTCTTTTTGG
The DNA here is from genome assembly GCF_000622305.1 of Nannospalax galili. Lineage (NCBI taxonomy): Eukaryota > Metazoa > Chordata > Mammalia > Rodentia > Spalacidae > Nannospalax > Nannospalax galili. The sequence goes on along the minus strand of NW_008349083.1, from coordinate 109,258 downwards.
CAAATATTCATGGAGCAGTTATTTTTGCTAAAAGCCTGTTCCAAGGATTCAAGAACTAAAACGGGCTCCCTACTCTTAAAGAGCTAGCCTTCAAATATAGGGATCAGCCAAGTTTGTTTTCTATAAAGGTCCATATAATAAATATATTAGGCTTAGTCAGTCATACTGAATCTGTCTCAGTTAATGTGGGTGTGTACCACAAAAGCATTCAGAGGATATGTAAATGAATGAACACATTTGCATTCCAGCAAAACTTTATTGAAAAATAACAGTGACCAAAAACAGGCAGTATGCTAGATTTGCGCCCAAGGTCACAGCTTGGAAATTCTTGTTCCAGGAGACATCTCGAGAAAGGCTAATAATGTACAAAACAATTTCTGTGTGGCTTAATATGCAGACCTGTATTATCTTTGAATAGCTTTTGTTTGAGTGTCAAATCTTTGATTCTCAGTGTTGGGATTAAAGGCGTGTCCCCGCCACTCTCAGCTCAGCAAATTATTTTTAACAGATATTTCTATAATGCTTATCTTTGTGACAGTTTGATACTTCCCTTTATGCTTTTCATTGGGGTATTTGAGTTCTGTTCTTGTATTCTTATTATCTACTGGGAACTGAGCATTTGTGTCCCCCTAAAATGTATATGTTGACGTCTCCATAGCCAATCTAATGGTTGTGAGGGTTCACTCCTTGGGAGTAAACTTATCAGGGTGGCTTTGGTGCCTATAAGAAAAGGAACTGTACTTTTCAAACTGTTGTGACCAAACACCTGGCAAAAGCAACTTGTGGAAGGAAGGGTTTATTTTTGGCTCACAGTTAAGTGACATCACAATGGGGCTGTCAAGGCAACAGGAGTGTGAGGCAGCCTGTCACACCGCATCTGTAGTCAGGGAGTGGAGAGCGATGAATGTTGGTGCTCAGCTCACTTCCTCCTTTTTATTCAGTTCAGGACCTCGCCCATGGGATAGTGCCGCCCACATTCAAGGTGGGTCTCCTCTCTGAAAACACTCTCACAGACACACCCAGAGGACTGTTTCCATGGGATTCTAACGCACATCAGATTGACAGTGAAGATTAATCATTACAGTGTCTTTGTAAGAAGAGATAGAAAATTCTCTCCCACAGCCTCTTAAAATGGTCCCCTACAAACCAGGAAGCAGGGCCACATCAAACTTGAGCCCTACAAGTACTCTGACCTTGGACATTCTAGTCTCTAGAGCTCACATTAGTGTTTTGTGGTTCACCATCATAAAACTGATGGAATAACTACATTTGTTTGATTTGCGATACATTCTTTTCTATTTTTATCTTTAAAATTTTATTTATTTTTTTCATTTTATGTGCATGAATGTTTTGCCTGTGTGTAAGTGCACCAGTGTCTTGCAATGCTCTTGGAGGCCAGAAGAGGGTGCTGGATCCCCAGGACCTGGAGTTACAGAAAATCGTTTAACTGCCATAGGGGTTTTGGGAACTGAACCAAGGTCCTCTGCAAGAGCAGCCAGGGCTCTCTCTCTAGTCCCTATTGTTAGCTTTTTGATAGTAGCATCTTTTTGAACAGGTGTGCTTCTCTGTCAACTGTTTTCTGTTGTTTATCATCACTTTTTCAAGATTATTCTCCGTATAGATCTTGTGTTTTGCATATTTCCTTACTTACCAATGAAGCTGGTGAATGTTTTCTCTAACAATCACAGTAAGAAAGTTTGTGTTGCGAAGATTTCTGCTCCAGGTGCACTTGGTTGCTTTGGGTTTTGTGCGTGAAAGTGATCATCCTTCCCTTCTCTCCAGAAATGGGATCGACAGATGCTAAAGTTTTACAATCTGAACACTTTCGCTTCTTTGACTGACAAAGAAGTTGTCTGTGTCCTGCAAAAGTGGCTCATCCCCGAAATTCTTCCTTTAGACCCACCTTTGTTTCTTGAAGGGAAGGCAGGGATTCGGATTAAAGCCTCCACCAGATTCAGAAGTCCTCACCTGTGGAATGCTGAGCTTCCCACCCCTAGTGTTCTCCAGCCAAGGGGCTCCTCTCTCTCCTTATGCTGTTCTTAGCTTAGACTGCTGCTCTCGGCAGTCCCTCCCCCTCTTAGTTTAAGATTGTCACTACTTTAGCTTTGCTCACGATGAGCATTTTTTTCTACTCTCCCTTTTCCTTTTGGAAAATTTCTACTTTTTACCATGTTCAACGGGAACCTCCAATGGGGTGCAACCACTCAGAAACATGAATTTCTGAGACTGCAAAATAACTGAAATGGCGTAAACTGACCAAGACAAAGACTTGAAAATCAGACTGAGAGGGGGAATATTTTCCAGTTAACAGTCACTAAATACTTAATTGCCTAAAGGTGAGTGTTACCAGAACTGTTAGGGTACAAACTTGAACTCTGGCAGTCCTAACAATCTGGGCTCTGACACCTGTTCTCAGTAGGCTAATTAAAAAAAACAAGTAATTATGAAAATTAGAAAAATGAGATATATTCAATATGACCACATTGGGAAGAGAAACAAAGAGATCCAGTGACTCCCAGGTCCATTTTAGGGCACTGATATAGGCTTAAATAGACGGCCAGAGGTATGCATAACTAAACAGCCCTAGTCAAAGTGTGGCCCTCCTGTCATTGACCCATCATCCTCTGGCTTCAATCTCTACTACAAGGTGATCTGACAAACTGTCAGAACTGTGCGACAGTTCTCCCCTCTCCCTGAGAGGTAAGTTCTCCATCTGTCTAGAGCCAGGACTTCATCCTTTCTCTTCCCTAGCATGAGACTTCTGGGAAAATTCCAATTTCTTGGGAGCCCACTGTCTCAGTAGTCTGAGAGCTAAGAGAGGATTGCTCTTTAAAGCATCTACACTCCTTCCTGAAATGTCACACAGGTATACAGGCAGCATCCTCTGGAAGAAAAACAGATGTATAGGGGACGTTCAACTGATAAGTGTGGTCCAGTCTACAGTAATCCTCACCAAGCCTGCATGTGCTCTGCGAAGATGAGCAGGAAGATGGGGCTGTTACAAGGCCAGGCCTGGGGAAAATAGGACTTCTCTATGGAAAAAGACACCTGTCAGCAGTCTTCAGCGTGGATGCATCTCTTTTATTTATAGGTACAGTATCACAATCAGTTTGAAGAATTATATTGGAGTTAACATAAATGTTTTAAGGCTAGAGAGATGGCTCCGTTGATAAGAACTGCTTGCTATGCAAGCATAAGAACCTGAGTTCCTATCCCATCACTCATGTAAAAAGCCATGCACGGGGGACTGCAGAGATGGCTCAGTGGTAAGAGCAAGGACTGTTCTTGTTCCTGGGGACTTGAGTTACATTCCCAGCACCCATGTTGGGCAGCTCACAACCACCAGTAACTCCAGCTCCGGTGGATCTGATTCCTCTGGCCTAGTGGGCACCCACACACATGTGGACAAATCCATATGCAGACACACACATATATGCACAGAGTTACAAATAATAATAATAAATCTTTTTTTAAAGCTGAGCATGGGGGCCAGAGAGATGGTTCAGTGGTTAAGAGTCCTGGATGCTTTTGCAGAAGACCCAGGTTCGAGTCCCAGCACCCAGGCAGCTGATAACCATCTGTGACTCCAGTTCCAGAAGACCTGACACACTCTTCTGGCCTCCACAGGCATTGCATGACATGGGTACACTTGTGTGCAGGCAAAACATTCATGCATGTAAAATAAAAATAAATAATCAAAAAATTTTAAAGCTGGGCATGACCCCACATGCCTGTAATATCAGTGCTTTAGAGGGTACAGACGGGATGATGAATGGGGTTTGTTGGTCCCCAGTCTAGATCTAGGTTTAGTAAGAGAACCTGCCTCAAGGCAACAAGGTAGAAAGCCTGAGAGCAGAACACCCGATCTCCTCTGTCTTCCAGAAGCACACATGCTCATGCACCAACACGCACACACACATGCACATACACTATACCCATAGACCATGTTCCCACACATGCACATGAAAATCTTTAAAATTACTCTCTTTCTACAACTCACTTTATTACTTATCTTCATTGTTCATAATTCAGCATACCGCACACATATCTCCAATACACTTAATTTTGCTCACATGCACACATGAGACTGTTTTCATTATTAAATATGGTTGTCCCCTTTACCTTAGATTACTGCTCCCTCTCTTCAAAGTGGCATTCTACGCTAGCCTTGACCTCTTCTCTGGGTCATCCATGCCAACATTTGTTGCATTTCTCATATTGTTCTCCTTGTTCATATGGCGGCCAGAGGGGAGAGACTAGAGAAGGCTACATCAAGACCACAACACAAAAGAAGCCAGTTGACAGACAGACCAGAGCCCTTTCCTGCCTGCGTTGATGGGAGCCCTTTCCCTTTCTATTTCTCTATTCCTATTATTTTGTTAAAGGATTTTTTTTTATTTTAAATTATTTGTATCTGTGTATGGGTAAGCGCATGTTAGTGCAATACCCAGGTAAGCCAAAAGAAGGCATCAGATCTTCCTAGAGCTGGAGTTATAAGCGGTTGTTGAGTCATCTCTCCACCCCCACCCCATTTCTACCTTTCTTCTAAATATTTTATTATTTTTATTTTATGTATATTTGTGTATTCCCTGCATGAATGTGAGTGCACCCATGCCATGCAATGCTGCAGAGGTCAGAAGAGGGTTTCGGATTCCCCTGGAACTGGAGTTAAGGATGACGGTTTGCAGCTTCCATGTGGGTGCTAGGAATCAAACCTGGGTCCTCTGCAAGAGCAGTCAGTGCTCTTAACCACTGAGCCATCTCTCCAGCCCCCACATTTCTATTTTTAATAGAAAATATGTGTCTCTGGTTTAGTTCTTTGCCCTGGGATACAATAATCTGGATACTTCAACAGGTGCTCCAGACTCAAATCCACACTTATAACAGTGTCATTCATGGCACTGGAGAATTGGCTCAGTAGTTAAGAGCACTGGCTACTCTTGCAGAGGACTTAGGTTCAGTTCCCAGCTCCCACATGGTGGCTAACAGTCATCTGTAACTCCACTTCCAGGGGAATCCAACACCCTCTTCTGACCTCTGCAGGCATTGCAAAACATGAGTGCACTTACATACATGTAGGTAATACATGCATACAAATTAAGCAAAAATAATAAATAAAATATTTTTAAAGTACTATTCATATACACAGGAACAAAGTACTCTTTCTTCATTATTTAGTATATAAAAGTAAATTTATATTTAAGGTTCTTTTCTATATTTAGCATGTCTCACTCAAACTTACTTCATTCTAATTTCCTTAAAATCATGTTGAATAGCTCTTTTACCACCTGTGTAGAATTTTCTGTAATGTCTTTTACGCTATAATGCAGTCAGCCATCTCAGTTCTGTTAGGGTTCATATATTTCCCACTATTTTTCCATCACAAAGTAACAAAGAAACATTTTAGCATGTGTTTTATGTATTTTTACTTTTGTTTCTATAGGACGAATTCCTACAATTTGTAGTCGATGTGTCCACGGGAATGTATATTTTTTTCATCTTAATAGAAATCGTCAAAAAGCTTTCCAAGAGAACAGAAATAACTCATATATCTAACAGCAATGTATGAAAATCCTTTTCCCTCCACACATCTTCAATAAGTACTAAAATCAGTTAGCTCTGGATAATATTATTTTCCTTATCAATCTTGGGATTGTTTCCTGCTTTGTCACAGTTGGAGAGAGAAACTTGGAAGGAAGAAAAAGTCATGGTGGCATGTAGCCTCCCATATGGGCCTTAGAAATGTTTATTCAACAAATGCTTTTACAGAAGTCTGTGCTGTGTGCAAATACTCTACAAGGCATTAGTCGAATTTTAAAATACAAAAATATATCCTTTGGAAACATAGGCTCTATCTGAGAATGGACTGGAATAGTGTGTGTGATGGCTCATATTGATTGTCAACTTCACAGATCTCTAGAATCACCTAGAAGACAAACCTCTGTACATGTCTGTGAAGGAGTTTCTACATTGGTTAATGGAGGAGGAAAGACCCACCCTAATTGTAGGTGGCAGCATCCCATGAGCTGGGGTCCTGGGCTGCATAAAAAGGAGAAAGCAAGCTGAGCACCAGCTCTCTCTTGCTCTGCTTCCTCACTGTGGGTGCAGTGTGATTAACTGCCTCACACTCCCCAACTTGCCTTTCCTGTCATGGTGAATTGACTGTATCTTCAAAATGTGAGTCAACATAGGGGCTGGAGAGATGGCTCAGCAGTTAAGAACACTGACTGTTCTTGCAGAAGACCCAGTTTCAAATCCCAGCACCCACATGGCAGCTAACAACTGTCTGCAACTCTAGCTCCAGGGGATCCAACAGCCTCTTCTGTCTTCTGTGGGCATTGCACAACACGAATGCACTTACTTACATACAGGCATAACACTCATACACATAAAATAAAAATAATAATTAATCTTTTTAAAATGTGAGTCAAAATAAATCCTCCCTATTCTGGATAGCTTCCATTGTTTCAACTTGACACAACTGGAAAGAGGGAACCTCAACGGAGGCATTTCCGCCATTGGACTGGCCTGTGGGTATATCTGTGGGGCATTTTATTAATTGCTGGTTGATGTGGGAGGGGACAGTCCACTGTGGGTAGTGTCACCCCTGGGCAGGTGCCTCTGGGTTGTACAAAGAACAGGTTGAGCACAGGCCAGAGGAACAAGCCAAGTAAGTAGCATTCCTAGGTGGTCTGTGCTTTAGTTCCTGTCTCTAGGTTCTCTGCTGAGTTCCTGCCCTAGCTTCCCTCAGTGATGAACTTTGATTGGGATGTGCAAGCCAAATAAACCCTTTCCTCTCCAAATTGGTTTTGATCATGGTATTTATCACAGCAATAGAAAGTGACTTCTTTAAGCTCCTTTTGTCAGGTATTTTGTCACGTTTTACTTTTTGTTGCTGTGATAAACCATCAAGACCAAAGGCAACTTAATGAGAAAAAAGTTTATTTTGGCTTATGGTTCCAGAGGGAGAGTCCATAATGGCAGGGGAGGCATGGCAGCAGGCAATCAGAGGAGGAAGCTGAGAGATCAGGTCTTCAACCACACACAGAAAGCAGAGAGAGTGAGCTGGAAGTAGGATGAGGCTAGAAACTCCCAAAGCCTTTTCCCAGTGACATACTTCCTCCAGCAAGGCCGCACTACCTCCCTAAACAGCACCACCAACTGGGGACTAAGTGCTCAAATAATCAAGCCTGTGGGAAACATTGCTGATTCAAATCACCGTATCACAGCAACAAGGAAAATAACAAATGCATGACGTTTCTAAGAAGGCCTGCAATCTATTTTTTCGTATGTGACTTCTTGAAACCTCAGTGTTCTGAGATTTCTCATCCATAAAATGGTTTCCATGAGTCTACCTACCCTTTAGGACTGTTTTATAAGACATACAAAAATATACATGTAGAACACTTAGCACTGTGTCTGACATTGAGCAAACACTCAGTACATGGACGATGGTGCTATTAGTCCTAAAAGCTTATATATGAGAATAGTGTAATACAATCAAGTGGGTAAGTAGGTTGGGGCCAGTTTGGGGGTGGGTCTTGAATGTCAGGTTGATTAATTTTATCTTGAAACTCCAGACTTTCAAAAGAGAGATGATGATCATCATCATGATGAAAACAGTGTTCCAGGAAGGTTTCTGAGTCAGATATTAATCAATGGATAAATCAGGAAATGGAGAGGCCAGGAAAAAAGTGTGCTTGTTAGATGATTCTTTTGTAAATAAGCACATCTGAAATAATTTTTAAATGCCACAGCATTGGCACTAACCAATTAAAGCAAGTGACTGAATCATTGGAATGGATTTTGGCTTTAAAGAAGCCACACTGTTATTCAATGCATACAAGCCAGACAGCAGCTCATGTTCTCAGCCAGAGATCACCTTCCTGAAACAGCACTGAGGAAGAGAAATCTGAAGGAAGATATTTCTAGAGATAGATAATTGTATAACTTAACAGAAACAGCCAGGGCCCACCCATCACTCATGTTCTTCAGAGCTTACCCTCTTGATGTACCTGATCTAAAGACTTCTTAGTGGCTAGCACCTGCTGCTCTCTGCCTGAAGGCTTTCTCTAGGACCCAGGAGAAAACATCCTGGGAGCAGTGCTCAGTCACTTCTGGGAGTTGGTAGATAAGTACTTAGGTTGTGACAGTTCTGTTCTAGCAGGACTGGGTTCAGTCTCCCAGAGCAAGAGACTTCTCATTAAACCTATGCCATCTACTCTTCCTTTCTCCATCACTTCACTTTCCTTCCATTGTTAATCACAAAGAGAAAGGGTTTAACACACAAGACACTTGAACAAATCATGGCCAATATCCTGAGGAGCATTATAGTGGGGACTTGCTATGGTATGAACATAAAAATGTCTCCTATATACATTCCAGCTGGTGATGCTGCTTGGGAAGATGGTAGAAATTTTAGGGGGTATAAGGCCAGCTTGTGGGTGTAACTGGCCTGATCCCTCCCCTATATGTATATACATTTGTTCTTCCCACACTGCCCACACTCCTCCCCATTAGTCTAGAAACAACAGTGCTACCCATGGTAGACTCAACCCTTTGAAACTGTGAGCCAAAATAAACAATTCCTCCCTTTAAGTTGTTTCTTCAAGCATTTTTGTTACCACAACATAAATCTAACTGGCACAGAAAATTGGTACCAGAAGTGGGGTCATGGCTGAGACTAAACCTGACCATGTGGAAAAGGCTTTGGGACTGGTTTACTGGAAAAACATGAGGAATTTGGATGGTGAAAGCTGGAGAAGTCCTAGAATGTTATAAGTTCAGCTTAACGAGTGATTCTGGTGGGAGGTCACAAGACCAGAATGCTGATAGAACAGAACTGAAGTTGTGCTACCAAGGTAGGTGGAAGAATAGTGCTGAGAGGACTTAGCTTGTGCAGAAAAGGCAGTTTAGCAATACAGGTTTGAGACAAGAAGAATAATTACCATGGCAATGGCAGAGAAAAGCCTTGTCTAGCTTGTGGACTGGATCCATGATCCATTGAAATTTAAATCTTTCATCTTCCTTTCAAAAAAATGAGAAGTTTCAGCATTCAACTCTACCATGATTAACCTACCATGAGCCTGCGCTGCATATTTCTTACATGAAATGGGCTTAATACATCTTAATTGCTCGCAATAAGGATGGATAACATTTTTCATAATGATTGTGTATTCACATTGCCCTTTCCCTTCATCTATCTGAATGTTCAGATATACATCAGAAAGAGAAGAGTAGACAGCCCAATGGGGCTTGAGTATACTCCAGACTACCCCTCCACAGTACATGTGGAGGCACAATATAGGCGTAGGATGACTGACTAAAAATCATTTATTAATACCCACGCCGTCTGCATGGGCAAGACAGGTGATGATTGATAACTCAGGCCACACAGGGATTTTAGGGGACAGAATCTAGAGCAGAGTCTTACTGTGAAAGTCTGATGAAAGGACTAAAGCTCTTTTGACAGGTGGGGACTGCTTCAGGCAGGCCATCGATTCAGGCTGAGACCTCCGCTGGCATGTTGCTTATTTAACCTCCCTGAATTCCAGGTGACTACACAGCTCACTGAAGCTACCTCACAGAAGTTTGACTCCTCTGTGAGGGTCACAAATAGAGAATCCTCTGGGCTCAGGCTGTCAACTCATCCAGTGAAGATGGCCAGAGTGGGAAGAGTGAGAAGGAAGGGGAGCCATCACCATGCTGGCTGAGGTGTGCCAGCTTGAATTGGACCCAGATACCAACACTTCCTGGTATGTCTGAGAAAAGCACAAGGCAATGAGGGTGTACCCTCAGCTCTGCTCTCTTCTCTTTGTTGGCATGGCAATAAATTAGTTTCACTTTTTATTTGCTTCTTTGAAAGTCCTTTCAATTCTAAGAAGCTCATGGAAGCAATTATTTTTGCCCCCAAACCCAAGTCCATTAACACACACTCTATATTTTACCATCACCTTCTGCCCCTATCCAAGCCAAGCAGACATTCATGTGCAGTTTGTCCTGTGAGAGGAAAACCCAAAGGTGTTTGATCATTCCTGGATGAGGGGGAGATTCAGTGAGAGGATGTCAGCCAGCTCACAGAGTGGTTGTCAATCTTGACCTTGCTGTCTTGTCAGGTCAACAGCAGGAAGACAGGCCATTAATAGGCACCTATAATAGAGTCCACCTTTAGCATCACTAAGAGCAAAAGCCTGAAGAAGCACAGGGTCCTTGAGCATCCTATCCTTTTCAAAGGCTTATTTTTACTATTTTTAAATTATGTGTATGGGGATAGGGGTTATGGTCCTGAGTGCAGGTGTCCTCTGAATACAGTTGGATCCCCTGAAGCTGGAGTGACAGGCAGTTGTGAGCCTCCCAATGTGGGTGCTGGGAAGTGAACTCTGGTCTTCTGCAAGAATTGTAATCCTGTCAACTGTGAAACCATCTCTCCAGCTCCAAAAGATTTAAAAACAATTTTTTTTTTAATGATGCGTATGCCTGTGTAGGGGTTTGGGCATGTGAGTAACAGTTCCTGCAGAGCCCAGAAGAAGGTACTGGGTCCCTGGAGCTAGAGTTGCAGGCAATTGTGAGCTGTTCAGTGTGGGTGCCAGGAACAAAACTTGGGTCCCCTGCAAGTGTAGTATGCACTGAACCCTACCCTTAAACACATATGCTGAGAGTCTTATACAGAGAAAGAGAAATCTAAAACTTCCATCTCACTTAAGAGCCAAGTGCTGCATAGGATGGGGGAATGAATAGTTTTGAAACTTTCCCAGTCGTCACCTCCCTTGTATTTTATTTTCCTTCCTATTTTCAAATGGGATCAACTGGGAAGACCATTAAGGCAAGTACTTGTGGTTCCCAATGAAGGACATCGAGGAAGACACAGATGGAATGAGTCATGTCCAACATAGGTTTATAGGGAACAGAAACCAAAGGACAGAATGAGTGAGCCCAGATCTAAGGAGAGAGGAAGTTAGAGTGAGACTGAGTTTTCTGGGAAGAAGTTAATGGAGGGAGTTGTTTTTGGCTTCAGGAGTCACAGCAAAACCAAAATCTGGGGAGCAGCATTGTAACCTGCCTGGCAGGGATAAAGATACTTTAAAGAGTCTCTTGTGTACCTCAACCTTATGATCATACTATTGTGACAATGGTCCCTAAGAAGCTGGAATTCACCCTAGGAACCTCATGCTGGGAGAAGGAAGAGGATGGGACTGGTGGCAGCCAAAGAGGGAAATGTCTCCCAGAAAGAGATCTCACACAGTTCTGACAACTAGTCAGACCACTTTGCTGGAGAGACTGAGCCAGACAATGATGGGTCAGTGCTGGGCAGGACACTGTGACCACGACCACTTCAATATGCATATACCTTGCCCTATATATGTATTTCAACCTCACTTCAGAACCTGAGGTAGGGGATAACTGGATCTCTTTGTCCTGCTCTCTGATATGGCTACATTGAACAAATCTCTCTTTTCTACTTTTACTATTAATTGTACTGCTTCAGTTGACTTACTGAGGATGGGTAGGCAAGCCTGACTTCTTGGGGCATAGCCTGTGAACCCCAAGTTCAGTAGCATCATGTCAATAGAAGCTATACTAGTTTTTTAATCTATACCTGCACAGTCAATGTCAATGTGTGACCTGCTCACTGTGGGTGGAGACTGAACACTTCTTATGTGGCTAGTTGGAAGGAAGAGCTTCTTTGGACTTAAGTATCCAGAGGAACGAGTCCATCATGGTAGGGAGGCATGGCAGCAAGCAGCAGGCCTGGAGGTCAAAGCCGAAAGCTGAGAGCTCACTCATATCTCCAATGACAAACAGGAAGTGGGGCAAACTATGAACTCTCAAAGCCCACCTCCAGGAATATACTTCCTCCGGCAAGGCCACACCTCTGTGAATCAAAGTTTCCAGAAAAAAACTGCATCTTCAACTGAACCCCCTACAAGGCTGGTTAACTGATGGTAGAGAGTTTGGAATGCTGCAGGTCCAGAGCCTGTTTACAATTTACCTTTGCCCCTAGATAGCCATTCCTTGCCCAACTCTGTCTGACTTAGCATCCTGTGACTAACAGACAAAAACCTTTTGGAATGTATTAATTTAGCAGACCACCAGCTTCCACCAACCTAAAGAAGCCTTCCAGAGGGCATCAAGGAATGTAGCAGAATTCTCCCTGCTTTGCTAGAACCCTCCTCTCTGATGTCCACTAATGAAGTGTCTTCATTAGTGGCTTCCTTTCTTCTGTTACTATAAAACCTTCATGAAACTGTAACCACATTGGAACATGGAATTGAGGTAACCTGAATCTGTGCTCTGGGGCCATGGTCACTTATATTTGGCCCTAGCATGTTATCTTATCCCCCTTGAAATGAGAGGTATGCTTTTGCATCTATACCGCCTAAACCTCTGCGAACAGTGCAACCAACTGGGGACTAAATACTCAAATTTATGAGCCTATGGGGGACATTTCTCATTAAAACCACCACATACCAGAAACCCCTTACAGTAACAGGAAGCTTTCCATAATGTTCCCCACCTCTGTGTGCAAACCTAGTGCCTCCTGGTTGTCTCTCTCACAAGATTATATTCCCATCAAGGCACATCTGGAGCCATACCATAATCCTAGTCATCAGAAAGAAAAAAGTTTCCTAGCAAGCCTCTGTGATGTAACTTGAGAGCCCTTAAATAGTAATCTATGTCTACTTCTAAGACTCTTACTTGTAGCTCCCCCTTAAGAGGCTCATACCCACACTTCAGCAAGTCTTATTCTTCCCTTGAGCATCGCTTTCCCTCTTGCTTAAAAATCTTTGTTAAAAACGTCTTAATAAATTCCAACTCTGCTTCACACTGACTAGTCCTGAAATTCTTTTCACTCTGTAGCCAAGGATTCTCTTCTGTCTGAGTCAAGGTCTTTGAAAGATTAAGGTTGCAAGGGACCATCATGAGGCTATGTCTCCGTCTCTTCACTGCTGATACTTGGTGCCCTGGGCTCTGTGCATATCTAAGATCTCCCTCAACAGCATGGCAGTGAGAGGAGATCTTGGCCCTGATCCTGAGAAACATCCTTAGAAAACCATCGTAGCTTTCATTGAATGCATTCAACTCTTCCTTTTGACTCCAAAACACACCTAACTTTGGAGGATGTCCAAATACAGGAAACAGGAAGCTAGAGAGAGGTGTCAATTCCCTTGTCTGCCCCAGTTGTTTTTGTTCTCTTCAAAGTGGAAATCTGCCTCTTCTTCCTGTTGCTATGACACAAACCAGGAAATCCATGGAAATAAACCCTCACTTATGGGAGGGAGATGCTGCGTGCCCTCCCTTTTGTGTGGAGGCCCTCACTGGGATTCATGCATCTCATCGCTGTCAGGACTGAATATAGACATCCTGGAACCAGACTTTGATCTATCTGTTTCCTTGATACCGAGTTTCTCCTTTATCCTATTGACTTATTACAGGAATTTACAGAACATTTTGTAAATTCTGTTTGAATAGGAGGTTTTAATTCAAAAACCTTTTTTTTTTTAGTTCTATGTTTTTCTTTTCAAAGGAAATCCATTCATCTGGTTAGCAAAACTAATGACTCATGCGATGTTCAGGCACCTTGTCAGATATTTTACTCTCAATGATCTCCTGGTAATTGAGTGAGACAGATTTGTTTAAGGAAAGAAGAAAAGGAGCTGAGGAGATGGCTCTGTGAGTAAAACCCTTGCTGGGCAAGCCTGCTTGCCTGAATTCAGCTTCCCCAAACCCACATAAAAAGCCAGGCACAGTAGTATACATGCAACTGTAATTCTAGTGCATTCCTATGGGAAAAATGGGAGGTGGGTCCAGGGGAACTGCCAAAAGTTTATGGGCCAGCTAGCCTGGTATAAGCAGTTGTGAGCAAGGGTGACCCTGCCTCATCAGAAGGGGAGGACTGACACCAGAGGCTGTCCTCTCACTGCCATATGTGTACAGTGGCACAAACACACACACATACACACACTCATCATATAGACACATCATATATACACACCCCAAATTTTTTTTAACAATTTCATGGTACCATGACAGAAATCTATATGGAACATAAAAGTGTATAAGGAAGAAGGAATTGATTTTTACTTTATGAGATCAAGAAAGTCTCTGGGAGCCCTACCCATCTCTTCTGCTCCAGATCTGAGCTTTGAGTCCTTAAGCTTCTGCATAGCTCCACCTGGGTGGCACCTAAAATGTGTCTAACCTTGTGTATTGGTTAACGTTCTCTAGAGGAACAAAACAGATAGGATTTAAATATAAAGAATTATTAAATCAGCTTACCCTGAAATAGTCAAAACAGTTGGCTCACACCTGAAAGGCTGAGAATCCAGTAGTCGCTCCATCCTTGAGGCTGGGGGTCCTCAGCAGCCAGGGTATTCCCACAGTGGCTGTCTCACATCAGAGAGGACAAGAACTTATTTGGTAGTTGCTCAGTCCTGGGATGTCGGCCTCAACAGTACCAATCTGGCACAGAAACCTACAGGGTTGCTGGAGAGCTCTTGGTCCTCAGTCAATGATGGAAGCCTGGAAACTGGATCCAGTGTCAGTGAAGGAATCAGCAACAGCAGCAGCAGCAACAGGCTGAATCAACTCAGCAGCTGGAGGGAAGGCCAAGGGAGCAAAAGGTGAATGGTCATCCTTCTGCCACACCCTTTTTTATCTGGGCTGCTAACAAAAGTTACCCCCCACATTTGGAGTGGGTCTTCCCATATCAAGTAAGGTAATCAAGACAATTCTTCAGTTGCGGCACCTTACTCAGGTGATTTTAATTTGTGGCAAGTTAACATTAAAACCAATGGTCACACTCTGTTGAAAAGCAATCAACAAAACATAAAACCCACTCTTGCCCACCACATTAAGTGCCCTAAGTACTCATCTCAGTTAATGGAACCTCTGCTCACTTGACTCCTCAACACTCGTTCACCATCACCCTTCTCTCTCCCTTTTCCGCCACATCAATCCTACCAATTCCAGGTCACCATCACTTCTCACCTGACTGGGAAGTATTTGTTAGTTTTTCTGATTCACCAGATCGACACTTCCTTCTTTTCCTTCCCCATTTATCCTAATTTCTATCTAGCAGCACACTAGGTGTGTTAGTTACTTTTCGTTGCTATGATAAAACACCATGACCAGAAGCAAGTTATGGAAGAGTTTATTTTGACTTAGGATTCCAGCAGGCTACAGTCTATAATGGTGGGGGAGGCATGGCAGCAGCCAGCCAGGGCAGGAAGATGGCTGATCACATTTCCATCCACAAGCAGGGAACAGAGAGATTGAACTGGAAGTAGGGTGAAGCTATGAACTTTCAAAGCTTACTGCTAGTAACATACACCCTCTAACTAGGCCACACCCCCAAGCCACCCCGAAGAGCACTACCAACTGGGTACCAAGTGCTAGAATATGTGAGCCTATGGAGGATATTTCTCATTCAAATCCCCACACCTGGACTTTTGCAAGCATAAATTGGATCATGTCACTTTCTTGCTTGTACCCTTTAATAGATCCTCACTGAACAAGAAATAAAGTTCTAAGTACTCTTGGACTCTGCAAAGATTTCTTCCACAGGACCCAGAAAGTCCTGGCTAGGTAGGGGACATAATATAATGGATTACTTGAAAGATTAATAACTTTTGTTCATCATAAAAAGAGTACAGCCAGGCATGGTAAATGCTTGTAATTGCAGCATTCAGGAGGGTGAGACAGGAAGAGCGACATAAGTTTGAGGCCAGCCTGGTCTTAATAGTGACTTCCAGATGTAATGACACTCTGTCTCAAAGGGGAGAGAGAGAGAGAGAGAGAGAGAGAGAGAGAGAGAGAGAGAGAGAGATCAATCTGTATCTTTAGGTTGAGGACAGGTACTTGCAAAACATATATCAGCTAGACCATAGAAGAACTAAATAATTCAAGATGTAGCAAACACAGTGATGACTCAGTAGAAGCATCAACCAAATGTTTTAACAAATGTTTGATAAAAGAGAATATTCAAATGTCCAACATCTGCACAGGAAGGGATTTGGCCCTGCTAGTCCTCAGGGACTAACTATAGCCACACTACACTGCCACTATAACCACGAGAACGGCAAACATCAAAAAGGCAGCTAGACTCATCACGGTTTGGAGAGCTGTGCATCGGCTGAAAGAAGTGCACACAGCTAGCAAGGATATAAATTGGTGCTAACTGGCTGGAACTGACTGGAAAAGTACTTGAAGTTATCCACTGAAGGTGTTCATATCCATTTCAACAGTGTTACCCTCAGGAATGTACAGTCCTCCCTGCTAAAACACATATATACATATGCCAAAAGCCAAGTGCAAGACTATTTTTCAACAAGATGATCCATAATCTGCCCAAAATGTAAATTAACTAAATGCTCATCATTGGCAGGTGGATAAATAAATTTTGGAGAATTAGTATCACAAAATATCTAGTAATGGTTATAAAAATGAAATCAAGCACAGAAAAAAAAATACAGTTGACTCTCACAATCATACTGTGGAGCAAAGGTACACAGGAGTGCATGTTGCATAACTTGTTTAAACTGTGTTCAAAAACAGGCAACCTTAATAAATGCTATTTCTGTGTTAGTCAGATTTTTCTTCCTTATAAACAACTTAAGGGAAGATTTCTTTCACTTATGGTTTTAGAGGTTTTGGTCCATTGCATCAGGGAAGTGGGGGTGTGGCAGTTCACCTAATGGCAGACAGGAAGTAAGTCAGTGACAGGAAGGAACCAGGGTAAAATAGAACCCCAAGGACACAGTTCCCAGTGACCTACATTCTCCAACTAGGACCCACCTACCTAATTCCACCACCTCCCAATGGTCTATTCTTATTTGGAATCCATCAATGAATTGAGCCATTCATAAATCAGCATCCTCCATTATTATTATTTGTTTGTGTGTTTGAGACAGGGTCTCCCTGTAGCCCAGCTGGCCTAGAACTTGCTATGTAGACTAGGGTGGCCTCAGTCTCACAGAGACCCCCTTGCTTATATCCCTATGATTTAATTGTCTCTGGAAACAACCTCACAGATGTACCGATTCCCTACTACTAATTCCCTAAACAGCTTTTAATCCAAGCAAGCTGACAGTCAAGAGTAGCCATCACATGACGTTAGAAACGTCATTACCCTGGCAGGAGTGGGGATCATGACTAGGAAAGAGATGAGGGGGTACAGCCAATGACTGTTTTCTATGTCTTTATTTGGGTGATGACACAGATATGTTGAATATTAGAAAATTTATAAAAAGTCTGCTTATGATTTTTATGCATGTACTTGAAACTGAAATAGACTTTTTATTAAAAATAAAACATTCTAGAGCTGGCAGATAGCTCAGTTCTTGTTGCATCAATGTGAGGGCCTGAGTTCAGATTCATAGCACCCATGTAAATTCCAGACAGCCATGGTAGCCCTTCTGTAATTCAAGCACTCAACAGGTGGAGAAAGGATTCCAGACCAAGCTAACTAGCCAGACGAGCTGAACTGGTGAGCTCTGCATTCACTGAGAACTCTAAGGACCTCAGTAGAAAAGGTGGAAAGTGATGAAGGAAGATACCCAACTTCAGCCTCTGCCCTCCACAGGTAAACGTGCATACACATGAACTCAAATTTGCACACATCCATGTGCCCACACCCATGCAAACACACACATACACACACAAATATGCACATACACATATGTGTGTCTGCACACATGCATTCACACCGCATGCATACACATGCGAAAAATAAGTTTGTAAAAGTTAGTTAATCGTGGGACTGGGGAGATGGCTCCGTGGTTATGAGTACCGGTTACTCTTGCAGAGGACCCAGGTTCAGTTCCCGACGCCCACATGGTGGCTAACAACCAACCATCTGTAACTCCAGTTCTAGGGGATCTGACACTTTCTTCTGACCTCTGTGAGCACTGAATGACATGGGTGCACTTACATACATGCAGGCAATACACTCGTACACATTAAACAAAGTAAAAATAAATTTTTAAAAGGTTAGTTATTGAAACAAAACATTCCAAATTTCTAACTACAGCCTTCAAAGCCCTTATGTTCTCTCCATCCTACCTCCACCCAGCCCTTTACCCGAGACCCTCACTGCGCCAACTTGGTGCTCTCTTTTTTAGCCTCTCATTGTCACCTTGGGTCCCTCACTTACTTTGATTTATTTTTACTTTATGTATGTGAGTGTTTTGCCTGTATATATGTAAGTGCACCATAAGCACAGAGGCCCGAAGAGGGCAATGGATCAACTGGAAGTGGAGTTTGGGGTGGTTATTAGCCCCCATGTTGTTGCTGGGAACTGAACCCAGGTCCTCTGCAAGAGCAGCCAGTGCTCATAGCCGCTAAGCTATGTCTGCACCCCGTCACTCACTTTGCTTCTGCACCATGAGCTTCTCCCATCCACTTCTCTCTATATCTCAGATTTTATGTCTTTTCTTGTTCATCACATTTGGAGGTTTCTATCTGCTGTCCTCTCCTTTTAGCTCATTTTCCTCTTTCAGGCGCACTTATCCCAACCTGTATTATTTTATTTGTCTCTGTAATTGGGAATGTGTTCTTTCTGGATAGAATGTAAGCTTTCAAGAGTGCATATTATTTCTGCATTGTCCACCAGAACACCTCAAACTAGGATGGCCAACTCATCCCATTTGCCCAGGACTATTCCATCTGTAAACTTTAAAAGATCCACATCCCAAGATGTCATGAGAAAAACAACACGATTGACCATTCAAAACGTTGCCTAGTGTCACTAACTGATACTAAGAAAACTAACAAAAGTGTTGCTCATCTGGACAACAGATGTAGTGGTAGACCAGAAATACAACAGGTATTTTCCAAGGTTAACATACAGAAAGAGTAGAAAAGAGGACAGGACTGAGGGCCTTGGTTCGTAAAGGGCTTTTGCAGTGTTTTCTGTGTTGGATTATACAGTGATTTGATGTCACAGTGTGTTGAAGGTCTTCAGGCTTTGTTTTGTGGTTGGTTTATAGCTCTTCTCCAACTCTTTTTACTTTGTGGAGAGGAAGCTGCCAAAAGACAAGGTAATAGCTGCTGCCTACAAACATGCTGGTCAAAACATTTCATTTCAGTGATTATTCCGTGTGGCATCCCCAGACAATGGAAGCCCTTCCAGAAACTCATTGTTATTCTGTCAGATAGAGCAACTTTTCAGCCTCCACAAGCACTGGGAACAATTTTCATTTCCTTCTCTTGTGCCCCTTTTGGAGGTGACGCAGCAGGTGAGAGACATGGTTCCTGGAATTGAGATGATGACCTACATGCTCCCCTCTATAGCTTTCACCAAAGGCTTTGTTACAACCTCCCATTAGAGTAACCACATCCTGACCTGGCATCCCTTACTACAAGTGCTTGTGAAAGGGATCAGCCAGCCAAGTTCAACTGAAATGAAAGGGCAGAAATATTTTGTAACTCAAAGGTAGAAGTCAGTCCAGTGGGACATTCCCAGGCATATAGTGCTCAGATACTCTTTATTTCTCATACTCCCCACCTCCAACCCTCAGTTTTATGTGGACTATAATTTCAATCTGATTTTATCAGAACATTTACAAATAAACACATTACATTACGTAACAGTCAGCTTTAATTTTCAACTTGACACAACCCAGAATCACCTGGTCTCGAAAAGAGTCTCAATGAGATTGTCTACAGTGTGTTGGCCTGTGGGCATATCTGTGGGAGATTGTCTTGGCTGCCTTAATTGAAATGAGAAGGCCCAGCCCTGAGTGTCTGTGGCACCTGCTGGAGGCAGCCCAGATAAAAGGATAAGGAAGAAGGAAAGCTTTGCTTTTTTTGCTCCCTTGCCCTTCATTCCTGCTGATGAGTTCATCTACCCTGTTGCTGCAGTGGCTGGTTCCTCCTTGATATCGGAATCAGCTTCTTCGTTTTCCAACATGCATTATAGATCAGTGGCTCTCCATGAGTCCTCCAGGCCTTCAGCGCCAAATTTGGACTACCTGAACATTGTGAAATAAGCCACTACTGAGTTCTCTGATGACTAAAGATGTTGAACATTTTAATAAATATTTCTCACCCATTTGCATCTCATCATCTTTCTATTCAGTTCATTTCCCCAATATAAACTTAAATTTTTTTTGTATTTATTTGTGTTCTATGTGTTTGTGTTTTGCCTACATGTATGTAAGTGCACCATGTACGTGCAGTGTGATCAGAGGCCAGTATAGGACATCAGATCCTCTGGAACTGGAATTATAGACAGTTGTTAGCTGCCATGTGGGTGCTAGGAATTGAACCCAGGTTCTCTACAAGAACAGCCAGTCCTCTTAATCACTGAGACATAATCCACAGTGACACAATGTGTGTTCATTCACACACCCATTCTTCAATGCACATTCTCTTGGTGTTTGGGAAGTACTAACCATAGAGACAAAACAAAAATGAACTGTGCCAAAATTAATTCTTTCCTCCATTTGTGTGGGGTTTAGTGAAAAGTAGAGGCAATTAAATGGATATTTGTAAATATGATGTAGTAATTTCTGTTACAGGAACTTCATAGTGCCGGAAGTAGCACTTAGTCCACATTGTGAGGCCCCATGAAGATTTTCTGAGAAATGATGTGTAAATAAAGACTGGAGGTAGGATCTGGAGCAAGGCTGGCTTTGTTAAGAATGTAGCAAAGCATGACACCTCAGATGTCAGATGGAGAAGGAAGGAAGGTTGAAACAGGAAAGCAGAAGATGCAAAGTAAGCAGCATCCGTGATTTATGGTGGTTGGGATCCAGCTGGGTGTTTCCAGGTTCTTGGTCTTTTATTCAAGGAACTGAAATAAAGGCACACACAGATCACAAACAGCAAGGAAACTTTATTCAAAAGCTAAGTAATAATACATATCAGAAATAAAACACGCTGTCAAAAGTAACAGACCACATGAGTAAGAGTACTCAGGGGCCCTACCTATTGCTGGGGCTTAGCTTCATGGTTTCAAGAGAAGGAGAAGTTTGGTTGCCAGGGGACCAGAGTGAGCAATGGTTTTCTATTTTGATTGACAGACTTGATTTACATGTTTTTTCTACTGAGCATGTCCTTTCCCATGATACATCTGATTTTAATCATATGTCATAGAAACAAGAAGCTCTCTGAGATAAATGCCTCTTTTAAGCCCCACTATTAGCAGTTAGCCACATCCCTATCTCAGGCCTGATGGAATGCCACAGCTTCAGAAAAGCCAGACAATCCACTCCTCTTGCCAGAATGTCCCTCTGCTGTCCTTGAACCCCTGTTATCAGCGGGCCTTCTGTGCCAAAAACACCTTCTTTGTTCTGTTCAAGCAAGCAACTCCAGGAAAAGGGCCCAGATTTCACAGTTCTGTGTGTCTTCTTTATTTCCAGCAATATAAAACTCACCTCCCACCTGCGCACACTTTACTATCCCAAAGAGGTTGCCACCTTTGCTGAATAAACCTTGTTCAGTCTACTGAAAGTTCTGGCTCTGGCCTTTTATCTAAACTTCATTCTTTCTCTTTCCTTCTAAATCTAACAATATGCACACCCAATTATGCTTAGGCACAAGATAGTAAATAGTGGTTTCTCCTAAAAGTTCACTCAGAGGACGCAGTTCGCCTTAGGCACTCAAAACCAATATAGGCCAGATCACTCTCCTGTCTCAGTCCTGGATACATATCCAGGAACATATTGTAGTTGATGGTTTCTTGTCAACTTGACACAATATAGAGTCACCTGGGATGAGGGAAAAGGGAGGGAGCATCAAATGAGGAATTTTCTCCACTAGACTGGCCCATGGCCATGTCTGTGGGGCATTTGCTTAATTGATAATTGATGTAGGAGGGCCCAGGCCACTATGGGAAGTGCCATCTGTGGGCAGGTGGGCCTGGATTGTATAACAAAACTGAGCAGGGCAAGGGAAGCAAGTCAGGAAGGAAGCAAACCTGCCTCCAGGTTTCCCCTTCCTTGAGTTCCTGCCTTGGCTTCCTTCAAAGATAGACTGTGAAGTGGACATGTAAGCAAGAAACTCTTTCCTCCCCAACTTGGCTTTGGTTCATGTTTTATCACCGCAATGGAAGCAAACTAGGATGATATTTGAACAGAAACTGCCCGTGAAAGTAAGGTGATTATCCCATGATGATTGTTAGAGATAGAGAAACAGTCCATCATTCAAAGCATGGTATACATGCAGTTCTATCTAGGTGTGGGTCCTAGGCTGTCATTTGCATCATTAGAAGAGGTGTGTGTGCACAGTACATGCAAGAGAGGGTCCTAGGCTACCGTGAAGATTGTTAGAATAGGGTATGGGTATAGCCCAAGCCAAGCGGCATTCCAGGTTGCTAAGATGTGTGCTATGCTTGTCTAAGTCAAAACTCACACGGGCCTGAGTCTAAGTTAACCAGCTCTCAAACAATACACTGAAGCATGAGTAAGGATCATATCACTGCTTGTAAACACTGTTTTTAGACAAGACTGTGGTTAAAGGAAAACTGAAGGAATTACATGAAGATACTACCACTGTGGTCACTCAAGCAGAGATCCAAGATGTCTGACTGGAAGTGGCCAGTGTTCATCTCCTCCATGGACAAAAAGCAGGGAAGTAATGAGTGCCTGTGTTCTGAGAATGGCTAAAGGAGAGCATGGGGACTCTGCATGGCAGAGACAAAAAGCCGGGGCAGCATAGAATCCCAATATGGGAACTGGGTGATGGTTCAGTGGGTAGGAGAGCTCACTGACCAAGCATGAGGTCATGGGTTCAGATTCTCAGCAGAGCGTGATTGCACATGCCTGTAACCCAATGCTGGGAGGCAGAGATAGTCAGATTCTAGGAGCTCACTGGCCAGCCAGCCTAGCTGAAACAGAAAACTCCAGGTTCAGGGAGAGACCTTGTCTCAAGGGAATAAAGCAGAAAGCATTAGAACACCCTGGATATCCTTCTCTGGCCCCCACATGAGAACAGACACACATAACCCCATTTACATGCCACATACACACACCCTCACACCTACACATGCCACATATACATACCACGCACACACCACAAATATCCACACACATAACCCCTACCCAACCACACCACATATATACACCACACACCATATACACACCACATACATACCACACATAATACATATACATACACACAAGCCACACATATCCCACATACATACACCACACACACACCACATATACACACATATACACAGACACATACACCCACCACATACATACAGAGAGAGAGAGAGGAAAAGGCCCAGGCCAGCAACATAGAAAGAGAACAATGTATTGAACGGCAACCTCAGCTGTGTGGCTTGGTGGGTTCCTTGGTGTAAGGAAAGGTAAACAGGAGAACCCCAGCCACCCTCAGGACTGCCATGGATCTGCAATCCTAACTACAGAGGCGTTCCCCAGTCTTCACAGACTTTGGATCCATTCTTCTCTCCCACTGAGTAATCATTGTTATCTCCCAACAATTGTCAGTCAAGTCCTATCTTTTAAAGACGCCACAGCCTTGACAACAGAACCACAAGGTAGGGACAAGCACTCAAAGCAGCCTATGGGGAACGTCTCAGATTCATGACACCCACTTTCCCCACTTTTGTTCAAAGTCATATTGGACATCTCAGCCAGAGAAATTAAGTAACAGGAAGAAATAAAGCCATTCAAATTAGAAAGGATTAAGTGAAATTATTGCTGTTTTCAGATGATGTGATTTTATATATACAAATCCTCCCCTGAAGAATGGTTGGAACTGATAAATTCCTAAGGTGCTAAGATCCAAAATTAGCATATAAAAATTGTGCATTTTATACAGCAATAATGAGCTTGCTGAAAAAGAAATAAAGACAGCAACTCCACCCACAGTAGCTATAGACACATAAAATATCTATGAATAGGTTTAATTAAATACCTCTACAAGAAAATTATAAAATACCCATGAAAGGAATTGAAGAGGACACAGGAAGAAATGAAAAGACATCTCATTTTGATGGATGGAAAGAATTAATATTGCTAAAATCGCCACAGTACCCAAAGCAATCTAAAAATTCAAGGAAAATCTTGTTAAAATGCCCGTGGTATTCTTTATAAGATTAGGGAAAAATGTTAAAATGCACACAAAAACACACACACAAAAATAACCAAGGTGATACTGAGCAAAGGAATGAAGCTGGGTACTTCCTACTGGCTGAATACAAAATTTACCAGGAAGTTAGAGTGACCAACAGCAACAGTATAAAAATGACCAGTGCTCATCTTCTCTAGGGGCAGAAACCAGGGTAGCAAGGAACAACTGTTCCTCCTATTACTTCCTTTTTGGTTGCTACGATAAAACACCATGACCAAGGCAACTTCCAGAAGGAAGAGTTTACTTGGGCTTATGGTTCCAGAGGGATGAGAGTCCATCGTGGCAGGGGAGGCATGGCAGCAGAGCAGAAGAAAACAGAGAGAAACCGGAAGTGAGGCCAGGTTATGAGCTCTCAAAGGCCGTCCCCAGTGACGGGCCTCCTCTAGCAAGGCCGCACCTCCTGAACCTCTACAAACAGCACTACTAACTGGGGACATCGTAGTCAGATATGTGAGCCTGTGGGGGACATGTCTCATTCAAACCTCCACAGATTACATTCTGAAGAGCCTGGCTAGGAGAAAGCATCAGTACTCATCACAGACAGGAAGTCTATACAGCACAGCAACTCGGGCTGGGCCTGGGGAGATGGTTCAGTGGGAAAGATGGTCCATTGCCAAATAAGTGTGAACAACAGACTGCTTACAGTGCCTAAGAGAAAACCTTCTCATTAGGCTGATGAGACGGCTCAGCAGGTAAAGATACTTGTCACCAAGCCACATGACTTAAGTTTTATCATATGATGGAGAGAGAGAACTGATTCCCACAAGTTGTCTTCTGAGCTTTATATGTATATAGTGGCACACACAATAAATAAATAATGTAAATTAAGATAACATAAAATAAAAATGTAATTAAAATAACAAAAAGGAAAACTCACTCATCTATGGTCAACATGATAGAACTCTCATTTGGGAAAAGGATAGTTTTCAATTTTATTCAATCAAGTTCACACATACACACATATACATACATACACACACACACACACACACACACACACATCAGGAGAATAAAAGTAGATTCCTGTCTCTCATCATGTACAAAACTCAACTCAAAATGGATCAAAGACAGGAGCAGCACATGAAGACCCTAACATAGGCAAAGATTTTTTGGATAAAACCTCAAAGCATAGGGAATTAAAAGAAAAAAAAATGTGATCACATCAAACTAAAGAGCTTCCACACTATAAAGAAATATTAAGGTAAAGAAAGAACTTACAGAATGAGTGGAAAGTACCTGAATACTAACCACCTGACAAAGGATTATCATCCAGAATGCACACAAGGAATTTTAACAACTCAGCAGGAAAGAAAGGATTAAAAACAGGCAAATGATATGAGTAGGTAATTCTTTAAAAACTCACAAGGAGCATATTAACAGTATCGCCTTGTGTTAAAGTATACACATACATGTGTCAATGGAGAAGTGAGTGTACAGCTCTTCCAGAAGATCTGAGTTTGGTTCCTAGCACCCACATTACACAGCTCACAATTGCCTGTAACTTCAGCTGTAGGGAATCCAATGCCTTCTTCTGGCCTCTGTGGGTATCTACACACATGTGGTAGATACACACACATACACATAAATAAAAATGCAAATGATGAATCTTTTTTTATAGCAGTATATCAAAAATAAAGACATATATTTAAAATAATATCACTAATCATCAGAGAAATGAAAATCAAATCAATGCCTGAGACATTATGTTAGAATGGTCATAAAAAGGACAAAAAAGAAAGAGGAAGGATAACAGATATTGGTGATAATATAGAGAAAAGGGAATTTTATATGCTGTTGGTGACCTTGTGGATTAGCACAGTCATAATAGAAAAGAACATGGAGATTATTTTTAAAAAGAAAAACAAAAATAGAACTAGCATATGATCCATTTCTGAATATATAGCTAAAGGAAATGAACTCTGCATATGAAGAAGACACCTGTACTATGTTCAGCACAATAGGCAAGACATGGAATCAACCAGTGTCCATCAACAGAGGAAGGGATAAAGCACGCTGCATATATACACAATGGAATGCTGTTCGTCCATCAGGTAATGAGGGCCAATCACATGCAGCAACATGGGTAGAACCAGAAGACTCCATGTAAGTTAGATAAGCCAGACAAACCCCACATGTTCTCACCCATCTGTGGGAATGAAACCATTGTATCTCTTACCCATACAGGGTAGGCTAGAGGCCATTAGATGCTAGGAGTGGAGGTGGAGAGAGAAAAATGAGATTGTATCAAAATATATTTAGATAGGAGGAATTAGTTCTAATGCCCTATTTTATTTGTTGTGATATTGTATGTATGATTTGTGTGTGGGTATATGTGCTATAGTGTTCATGTGAAGATTAGAGGGCAACTTTATGGAATCAGTTCTCTCCTTCCACATCTTCTTGAGTTCAGGAGATCAAACTCAGGTTGTCAGGCTTGTGTGCCGAGCACTTTTAACCACGGACCTATCTTGCTGGCTAATGTGCTATAGTCTAGATAAAGTCTACAACACTTTTTGATAGGGTTAAAAAATAACTGAAAGACTCCAAAGTTTCCTAATGCAATAAACAATGAATGTTTAAGGAGATGGAAATGTTAATCAGTCAAATATTATTAAATATTACTATTATATATTGTTTACCTGTGTTGAATTGTACTGTACTTAATAAATATGTACAAATACTGTATGTCACCTAAAAATGAAAGCCAGCAAAATAAGAAAATTGAAGTAATAAAAATTGTCCACACATGGCATATTGCTCTCCTGAGTCTCCTAACAGGTCGATCATTAATTTTCCATTGTCTTCCATGAGATTGGTAGCTCCTCTTTGTCAAACAAGGTATGACAGATCAGGAGACATTTACTGAGCATTTGTTATGTGTCAAGCCCTAACACTCAGAGATGAATGCACCACAGCATCCTGGCCTGGAAGAGCTTATGCTTTGAGTGGTATACATACACCTCCAACCCCACTTTCCTATAGGGTAAATGCCAAAACTGTAAAATTTACACTGTACTGTGGTGGGAAATGACAGTACCATCATCAGAGAGACTCTGTGCCTTGGTTAGAAGGCTATGCACTAAGAAGATGGAGATCCAGCTACACAGAGGTGATGCTGAGGTATGGACCGCTGCCTCACACAGAGTGGGCACATATTCTGACCAGTGGCATGTTGGACATATATCCTGTCCATTCCATCTTCAAACAGTTTCTGAGCAGCATGCTAGGTAATGTTTACAGAGATCATTAGGAAATGACTGCCACCTGACAGTGGAGATCTGCTTCACTTCAGGTTAAAGGAGAAAAAAAGTGGCTCACAGGGTCAGCTTCTGCAACTTCAAGCAGCAATAACCTGTGAGTTCTATTTGGCATAGTTCTCTTTTTTTATACAAATATGTTTAGATATAGTTTAATTACCATAAATCTCATCTGTAAGTATATAACTTGTATTAGTTTCTTCTCTGTTGCTGTGATAAAACACCATGACCAAGGCAACTTATAAAAGAAAGAGTTTATTGAGCTTATGGTTCTAGAGGGGTAAGAGTTCATCATGGTGGGAGACATGGCAGGAGGCAACCACAGAAAGCTGAGAGCTCACATCTTCAAGCAGGTGCAGGAAGCAGGGAGAGAAACTGAAAATGGGACGTGGTTATAAACTTTCAAGCCCACCCCCAGTGACTTGCTTCCTCCAGCAAGGCCACACCTCCTAAAGGTTCCATGACCCTCTCCAAATAGCACCATGAACTGGGGACCAAGTGTCCAAATACTTGGAGCCTATGTGGGACAGTCTCATTCAAACCACCACATAGCTAAATAAATTTTATTAAATTTACAGATTTGGAACTATTGCTCCAAACTCATATAAGAACACACTAGTAGTGATTCTTAAATCATCTGTGATCATCCTCTTTTCATTCACTAATGTTCTTTGTTATATAAGCTGTCTTTTATTGGTTATTTTATACAAAAACTAACCTATAGTTAGTAAGTCATCTTTTGTATCTAGGTTCTTCTTCTTAGCATGTCTTTGAGATCCAACTATGTCAGATTTAAAGAAATAATTTCCTGTAGCCAGCTCCACTTTACCCAGTAAAAACAGAACTAATGTGAGAAGATTATATGTAATTTATAGATTTATTTCCTCAACCAATGTGGCTCTCAAGGAATAGATTGAAGTAAATATAAAGGTTCTATTTTTCACCTCTCAGGTTCCTTATCACACTGGATAGCCAAGAACACAGAGACAGGGGCAGGGTGAGGGATGCTAGAGAGATGGCTCAGCTGTTAAGGGCACTGGATGGTCTTTCAAGAGGACCTGGGTTTGGTTCCCAGCACTCAGGTAGCAGCTAACAACCATCCTTAACTCCAGTTCCAGTGGATCAGGCCCTCTTCTGGCCTCCAAGGGCATTGCACACATGTGCTACCCATATACACATGTAGGCAAGGCCCTCATACACATAAAATAAAAATAAATAAATCAAAAAGAAAGAAAGAGGCTGCTGCAGATGGACATGACCCGATTAGCCCTTAGCCTCAAACTTAACAATATGTCCTATTGAAGTTGGAAAATTGTTCGTTGAGGAGTCTTGACCTTCAGCGTGGTACGATTTTATAAGGCTTTGCTGAACAAGAGCAAAACAGTTATTAACTATAGTGAACACTATAAAATTTGATTATCTACTGTACATTGGCCAGTTGTGACTCTCTATGTTAATCACCATTTGCCGCATAAGGAATCTTCTGTGAACTGCTTATACCTGAATAGGACACAATGTCGAACTGTTGCCTCCTGAGGCTTAGGGATCATTGTGGAAGATAAGGCAGAAAGGTTGTAAGAGGTAGAGGCGGTGGATGATCACAGGGAAACAGAGTTTTCCAGACAGCTGGGCAGTTACTGATATGAACTCACAGCAATGGCAACAGATGTACAAGTCTTACTTAAGTTCAGGCCAGAAAAACAATCCCAGCATAGATAATGGAAAAGTTGGTAAAACCCCCAACTCTACCTCAGGAATGATTGGCAACTATAGCTCCTGGAAGGGGGGATGATTGAGTCCCATGTAAGGGTAAGACTCTTGGCAGATTGGCCAGGCTCCAGTGGATGGATCCACACAGAAGGGCATTTGGAACACACATTTTACTCTATAGGCCTTATTATATATCTGATAGAGTACATAAAATGGGTAGGGGATAGTAAAGGGAGTATAGATAGGGGCAGGAATCTAAATACAATCAAAATATATTGTGTGGAATTTGCAAAATTTTGATTTATGAGTCAAAAAAATTTGACCATTTGAGTATTATCTTCTAAATAGATACCCATAGGAAAGCAACACACGATCTTAGTGTTTGCTTTGCAAGCCTTTTACTACTTTAATTAACAATCTAAGGAAGACAGTGTCATACATAGGTGCTTTGTCATTACATCACGATAGTGGGTCACAAAAAGCCGCTGATTTAAGATCTTATAAAATGGTGGACAGAAGAACATAAGCTCTACGTGGAATCGAACTTTGAGTATGTAATCAGTAAAGAGCATTGTCCAACTTGATGGCGACCTGTGGTTTGAATGGAAATGTCCCCTCTAGGCTTACATGTTTGAACATCATACTCAACTGGTGGTGCTCTTTGGGAAGGTTGTGGAAACCTTGGCGGGGGTGGAACCTCACTGGAGGGAGAGGCTTTGAGGTTTTATACTCTCTCTCTCTCTCTCTCTCTCTCTCTCTCTCTCTCTCTCTCCAGTCTTACATTCCCGCTGCCATGCCTTCCTCACCCTGATGGACTGTATCCCTCTGGAACTGAAATAAAGTCTTTCTCCTCTAAGCTGCTTTTGTCAGGTTATTTTTATCATAGCAACAGAAAGAAAATAATACAGGACTTCTAAACAATCTTAGAGACAAGCTGTGCCCCGCCCCCAAGCTAGGAACCATACTAATACTGCCAGATCTTGCCTGACAGATTCCCATGGCTAGTTCAGGCTCCATTGCTAAAAGGCACTATTCATCCTTTAACTGCACACAGGGGCCACCTATGACATCACTGTGGTACACTGAGACAACACATTGCTAAGCAGCCCCATACAAAATGGGTCACAGTGATGCCAAACCCAGTTCTGTAAACTGCACAAGAGGACACGATCTGCCAGTATGTTGGCTGAAAGTCTGAATACCAAACAGTCAGAGAGCGAGAAAGCAAGGTTTATATGGAATTGAATTCAATTGAACAAAGAAAAAGGAAAGATCAAACTTCATGACTGTAATATATCCTGCCCATTCAAAGCTGAGCAATATCAGCTGGGAGGAAAGGGTGGAAACATAAATCCACCCGAATCAAGTAGGCTCATCTTACAGAAAAATGGTGGCTAAACAAAGAGCATTCTGCTGAAGGATCTTGAAGTTATGTCTCTCTTTGCTCCATTCCCTGAGGCTTTTAGAGAACGCAAGGGCCTCAGGGAAAAAAAAAATCACTCTACATTTCCATGACTGTAATATATCCTGCCCATTCAAAGCTGAGCAATATCAGCTGGGAGGAAAGGGTGGAAACATAAATCCACCCGAATCAAGTAGGCTCATCTTACAGAAAAATGGTGGCTAAACAAAGAGCATTCTGCTGAAGGATCTTGAAGTTATGTCTCTCTTTGCTCCATTCCCTGAGGCTTTTAGAGAACGCAAGGGCCTCAGGGAAAAAAAAAAATCACTCTACATTTCTGAAAAGGTGCATACCTTGTGAAAAGGGGTGAGTGAGTCATGTTCCTTGGTCCACAGGGCACTACCACTGACAGTTTGCATAATGCCCTTTGATTGATTCCCTTTTAAAAAATGAATTATGGTAAAATTTATCTAGCATAAAATGAACCATTTCAACCCTTCTTAAGTTCAGTACAGTGGAGTTAAGTAGTCCTGTTGTTGCACAACAAATGCCCAGCATGCTTTGCATCTTACTGAACGGAAGCTGAGAAACAATGAATGGGAGACTACTCCTCTGGGCCCCTCCCATCCCCCTGTCCTGGCAACACACAAGCATGAGGATCTGAGTTCATATTCCCAGCACCCACATTAAAGCCAGGTATGATGGTGCATCTGTAACTCCAGTGTTGGAAAGGCAGAGACAGGCAGAGCTAAATCCATGAACTCTAGGTTCAGTGAGAGAGAGGGACCCTGTCTCAAAGAAAAAGGTGAAGTGAGATAGAAGAGCAGACCTAACAAGGAGCTCTGGCCTCCACACACATGTGCACACACCCACACCGACAAATACATAAACAGACAGACACACACACACACACACACACACACACACACACAGGTATCATAGATGAAGAATCATACAAATGTAATATGGTCTTTCTGTGACTGTCTTATTTCATTTAGCATGATATAGTCCAAGTTCATCTCTGCTGTATAACATGTGCTATACCGTCATTTCATATGCATACCTGTACTGATTATCCACTCTTCTATTCATGGTATTGTGGTAAATGAGACTGTCCCCCATAGGTTCTAAATATTTGGACATTTTGTCCCTAGTTTGTGGTCTTGTTTTGGGAGGCTTTAGGAGGTGTGACCATGCCAGAGGAAGCATGTCACTGGGGTCAAGTTAAGAGTTCCTAAACCTTGCCAGATTTCCAGTTTCTTTCTCTGTTTCCTGTGCCTACTTGAAGATATGAGCACTCTGCTCTCTGCTCTGGCCACCTCTTGCCACCATGCCTCCCTGCCATGACAGGCTCTGATCCCTCTGGAACCGTAAACTCACTCTTCCTTCTGTAAGTCACCTTGAACACGCTGTTTTATCACAGCAACGGAAAAGTAACTAATACAAGTGGGCACTCATTTTCTCCTCTCTCTCTCTCCTCTCCTCACCCCCTTGTCTCCCTCCACTCTCTCTGTCATGCATAGAGTTGTCTCACTCTCCTGGGCTTCCATGACCTCCATTCAGAAGGCTCACAGGTAACTCCCCATTCTACCTCGACCACCCTGGGATAGGGATGGACAAGTCCAACTGACCACTCAAGGACAGCATCGGGTGAGGCCTGGCTAATAAAGGCAGGGCTTCAAGGGCACATTAATTCAGCTGCAGTTCTCTAAAAGGAGAATTGCGGCTGTGCTGATAATGGTTAAAGATTGAAGGAAGACAGAAAACAGTTGGCAAGTGAGATTGTATAGAAGGTATCCAATGCCTGTACCCTTCCCTTGCTCTCTCTGCTGGACTCAAGCTCTGATTGCTGGATCAGCTTCGGGTCTTCCTCTTCTGGGAGTGACCTGCTCATGTCCCCGAGAACTGGTGAATAAGTCCCCACACAGCCCAGTAACCTGTATCATATGCCTAAGAATGTATGTCAAAGCCTGTAGTTCCTTACCCCTGAGGTGAGATCCCTATACAAGAAGGGATTTCTGTTTTGGCTCACACTGCCAAAGGCGAAAGGTCCAGGAGCCTCGCCTGGTAATGGCCTTCTTGCTGGCTGTGTCTCCGCAGCACAGAGCACCCCACAGGGAGTGCATGTGTCTATCTAGACAGCCTCTCTCACAGTCCACCAGGACTTCTGGAGGCTGCACTCTGATGGCCTTATCCAACCCTAGCCACATAGCACAGAGCACCCCACAGGGAGTGCATGTGTCTATCTAGACAGCCTCTCTCCCTTTGCTTATAGGGACACCAGGACTTGTGGAGGCTGCACTCTGATGGCCTTATCCAACCCTAGCCACACTCCAAGGCTCCCTGTCCCTACGTAGGGTCAAGAAAGACAGGAGACTCAGCATTCCTCATGAAGAGCACCCTACTTAGGGGTCTTTCTGGTCTCTAGGGCCAAACTCAACTTCAACAAAAGAGGTACTCCGTTTCTGTTGTTGCTTTACAA
Organism: Nannospalax galili; assembly: GCF_000622305.1. NCBI lineage: Eukaryota > Metazoa > Chordata > Mammalia > Rodentia > Spalacidae > Nannospalax > Nannospalax galili. The sequence goes on along the minus strand of NW_008349083.1, from coordinate 76,305 downwards.
GCCTGGTTCTATAACTTGGTCTATCAGTTTGTGTTACGCTATGAATATGTTGCCATCTTTCACACATGCACATACTAAGAAACAGTGAAATTGCTGAATTCTCATTATGTCAGGCTTGGGGCCTAAATGCTTAATATTTATAATTGCCGTTCATCACTTTAGATTCTCCCACATCCCAGCTACAACCCTTGCAGCAACCCAGGAAGAATCGTTACCTCCAACTAAATAATAGAAGAACTAGAGAGGTGATCAAATCATTTTCCCAGAGTTAGAAGCTGCTGGGTGTGAAGTTCAGATGCAGACGTTTCTGGAGCCAGACTTTGTTTAGCATCACAACACGATGTTTCTTTTTTTCCTACATGAGCGTCTATGTCTTTGAATGTGTTTACTGTCCACTGCTATCGTCGGCTTTGGAATCCAGGCTTCCAAATTGAGCAGTCACACCCCATTCAATTTCTGTTCTGCTGATATCCACCGAGGGGATAAAAGATTCCCCAGAGTGTTGGATGTCTAGTGTGAACGCTGAAGGAAATTCGCTGGACACAAATCCGATCCATGAGGAGGTTTAAATAACCAGGGACAGTGTGGAAGACCAGCAGTCCAGATAAACCCAGACAAAGGAAGGGATTGTTATGGAGTCTAGATCTCTGCGACTGTTCTTTCTCTTTGTAGGATTGTTTGGTTGATTTTTTTGTTGTTCTCAGAGACAAGGTCTTGCTATATAAACCTGGCTCGCCTGGTGCTCGCTATGTAGCCCAGGATGGCTTTAAACTCACTGCGTTTTTGATTTTTTTGTTGTTCTCAGAGACAAGGTCTTGCTATATAAACCTGGCTTGCCTGGTACTCGCTATGTAGCCCAGGATGGCTTTAAACTCACTGCGTTCCTCCTCCCTCAGCTCCCTGAGTGCTGCGATTACAGGAGTGTTCTACCACGCCTGGATCTGTACCCTCTTCTGAAGAGGAAAACAGCAGAAGAAATGGAGACTCTTAGCTTCCAAGATGACCGGGAGGCCCACACTATCACACATGCAGCCCATTGATGTCAGCACAGGGACACGTCACTAGCTGCATCTAGAAGTTACTGCAACAGAGTAGGAAAGGGACACCCTTGCTGAGAGGGTGGCATACACATGTGTAACCTCAACCTTTTGGAAGTGGAGGCAAAAGGATCAAGATTTCAAGCTCATGCTCATCTACATAGCAAGTTCAATGCCAGCCTGTACTGCATGAGACCTTCTTTCAGAAAAATTAAGAAAGAGGGCTGGGGGATGGCTCAAAAGATAAAGTCGTTTGCTGCCAAACCTGATAAACCAAGTTCAATCCCTGGGTCTTGCATGGTGGAAAGACAATACCAATTCCCCAAAAGTTGTCCTCTAGCCTCCAGATGCATGCCATGACACATGTATATACACATTCATACAAACACATACTCATACTCACTAAAGAAATAAATAATTTAAGAATTAAGAGAGCAAGAGAAACTCCAAATTCACAGGAGTGTGTGTGCACTACGTTTGACTCTTATTTTTCCCTTAGCTATTTGGCCTTGGAAATTTTGCTCTCTTTCCTTGACCTTTCACTTCTCTATCACAAAATGAGCTTCTCCTTGCAAGGCTGTTGAGAGTGTTAGGACTTTTCTTCTTTGCAAATTACCCATGGGAAGGTACGTTTCTTAGTTTTATAGTCAACTTGATATAAACTATAGTCACCTAGAAAGAGGGACCCTCAACTGAGGAATTTCCCCCTTCAAGTTGGCCTGTGTCCATGTCTGTGGGTCATTGTCTTGACTGATGATTGATATGGGAAGGCCCAGTCCACTGCAGGTAATGCCATCCCTAGGCAGGTGGGCCTGGACTCAGAAAGTTAGCTGAGCGAGTCAGAGGAAGCAGGTCAGAAAGCAGCCTTCCTCCATGGTTCCTGTCTCTGCTTCTGCCTGAGCTCCTGCCTGACTTCCCTGAATGATGGATAGTGACCAGAAAGCATAAGATGAAATAAGCTGTTTCCTCCCCCAGGTTGGCTTTGGTCAGTGTTTTATAGCAGCAACAGAAACCAAACCAGAACAGAGGGCTTTGAATAAGTTACAGTTGTATCATGATTACTGTGGAAAAAGGAGAGATAACATTAGGAGCTTGACTCTATCTCAGTAATATTTTGAGGTCATGGTTCAGAGCTGGGACACGGGTTCATGTGAGTTGGCCAGGCTGAGTAAAGGCTAATAAATCTTGTGTCTTTTTGAAGAAAAAGAGTTCTACCTTCCAGATTTCAAATCTTTTGATGAAAAAGAAATTTCCAATTTAAACTGACTTAAGTAATAGGGATTTTATTGGCTCACATAACTAGAAAGACCACAAAAGTGCTAGTTTCAGGACCAGTTGGCTTTGAAGCTTAGCTTCAGATATCAAAGATCACTCTCCTCTCCTTAGCTCTGCTTCCTATCCTCTGGGCTGGCTTACGGTAGGGCAGAACTTTAGAAGTGGGCGGAGGGAAGGCTGCTCATAACCACATCTTCACATGCTCTGGAGCCAGTGATATCATGAAAACACTCCCTGCCTGGAAAAGTAGGAGACCTGGGCTACTTGTATAAAGTTGTTTCCCAGGCGTATTCTTGAACTAATTCTCAGGTCCAAGTGAAAGAAACTGTATCAGTCCCTATACCCAGTCCCACCTAAAGCAAACGGCTAGTAGGTAAAGAAAATTCCTCAAGAAAAACAGTTTGGGGGCTGGAAGGATGGTTCAGTGGTTAAGCTGCTCTTGCAGAGGACCCGGGTTTGGTTCTCAACCTGCACATGGTATGTAATAACCATCTGTAGTTCCAGTTCCAGAGGATCCAACTCCTTCTTCTGGCTTCTATGGACATTACAGGTATGGGTGCACTTACATACATGCAGGCAAAGCACTCATACGCCTAAAAATAAATAAATAAATAAATAAATAAATAAATAAATAAATAAATA
>NW_008349083.1:65570-73254 GCF_000622305.1 Nannospalax galili | reverse complement strand
TTGTGACATGTACACTCTCCAGCGCACACACACACACACACACACACACACACACACACACACACACTCCCCACCACCACCACTACCATCACCACCACCAACAAAATAAATAAATAAATAAATAAATAAATAAATAAATAAATAAATAAATAAATAAATAAAATTTAAGGAAAACAGAATTGTTACTGACAGCAAGAGAAGAAAAAATACACAAACAACAGATAACTGACACAGCCCTAAATAACAACAGCATTGACTATAATCATCAATTCAACATTTATTGAATGCTTGCCACACTCTGAGGTAAGTGCTCTGCATTAATTACTTCATTTAATCGTCACAAAATAATGACATGCACATATTACTATTGCCACTGTCCCATTTAAGAGGTGAAGAAAGAGAAATACAGAAAGACCAGGTCAGACTTTTGAGGTCATGAGGCTAAGAAATGGCAACCTGGAATTTGAACTCAAGACACATCATGACTTAAGAGCCAACACCTCCTCTAGTGGGTTGAACAATGGCCAACTGAAAACATCTAGGTCTTCATATCCAGACCCTGTCAATGCTAACTTAGATAAAAAGGGACTTTGTAGATGGAGATTAAGTCCTGGATATTGAATAAGAGTGGCCATCCTGAGTTACTCCAGTGGGCTCTAATCTTTTTAAAAATATTTTATTAATTTTATGTGTATGAGTATTTTTCCTGCATGTACATTATGTGTAGCACATGTGTAATACCTGCAGAGGCCAGAAGAGGGTGTCAAGTCCCTTGGAACTGGAGCTATGGTGGGCTATAGTTAGCCATCATATGGGCTCTGAGAAGAAAATACAGGTCCTCTGGAAGAGCAGCCAGTGCTTTTAACCACTGAAACATCTCTCCAGTCCCTCCAGTGGAGCTCTAGATGTAATCACAGGTTGTTATGAGAAAGAGGCAGGGACTGTACCAAACAGCAGAGCGGGCCAACAGTGTGTTTTACTACAGAGAAGATTAACAATGGGATGGTAGAAGCAAAAACTGGAGTGAAGACGAAAGGAGGGGCCAGGAGCGGAGGAGAGCAAGGGACCCCAGAAGCAGGAAAGGAAAAGCAAGTGTTTTCCCCGAGAGCCTCCGTAAGGAGCCAGCTGCGGGTACCTTCACTTCAGCCTGGTGAGACAGATGTTGGTCTTCTCACCTCTTAACTATGGCAGAATAAATAGGTATTGTTGAAAGCCACTAAATCTCTGAACCTTGTTATTGAAGTTACAGGAAGTTAATACACCAACCAAGCCGATACACACACTGTTAAGATTTGAAAGCTGAAATGTCCTCCACTGGCTAGTGCTCTAAATGCCGAGTCCACAGCTTGTGCTCTGTTTTGAAAGCTACTGAGCCTTTGAGACACAGAGCCTGGTTGGAGGAAGTAGGTCACTTGAGGTTTTGAAGCCTTTGAAGGTTATCCCTAACCTGGGTCCAGCCTTTAAACCACCATGTTAACAAGCCATAGCACAGTCCTTCCACTACAGATGGACCTGCTCAAACTACCTGTCTCCTCTCCATGACAGAATGGAACTCCTCAAAGACCAAGAGACAAAACAAAATTTTCCTCTAATACTTTGTTTGTGCCGGGTATTTTGTAATAGCCAGTGCAAAAAAGTGTGTGTGTGTGTGTGTGTGTGTGTGTGTGTGTGTGTGTGTGTGTGTGTGTGCATGTGCGTGCGTGCATGCATGCATGTGCACATGAGGCCAAAGGAAAGCCTTGGGTGTCATTCTTTAGGTACCATGCACCTGGTTTTTTGACATAGCATCTCCAACTGGCTTGGTCTACCTCTGTGTAGGCTAGGCCAGCTAACCAGCAAACCCCAAGGATCCATCTCCCCAGCACTGGGATTATAAGCATGCACCACCATGCCTGGATTTTTTACAGAAGTTCTGGGGATCAAACTCACGTCCTCCTGCTTGAAAGAAGCATTTAGCCAACTGAGTAATCTCTCCAGCTCTATCTTTAGAGATTTAAGTGCATACGGCATTTGTGTCCTGTCTCTGCTTTCAGATGGAGCCGCATACTCCTGGAGAAACAGTGGTGGAGTGTTCTTTGTCTTTCCTTCGTTCAGAACTCACTTTCTCCATCTTTCTCCACCCTCTTCTATCAGAAGGTTGTTGTGTATGGACAATACCATTGGCATCCTTGCCTTCTGGCTTCCGGTGGCTGCCCCTGGTATGGGACCCCCACAGTAAACTGAGATGGGTGGGAGACATATGTTTGAGTGTTTTCTCCTAGTTTTCTATCTGGCTGCACCTGCTGACTGCACTCTGCTGGTGCTGTCTGCAGCCAGCTGCGTCCTGAAGCTTTCTGTAAGCCCTCTTTTCCCCCTGACAGGCATAGGTGACATGCCCACTTCAGCCCCCACCCCCATGTCCCTGACCAGTGTGCTATCTCTGCACAATTCATTCTTATAACACTGTGCCCTTGTAAGATCTTACCATCTGCCAGGGTTCCCACTGATCTGGCTGTGCAGTGCAGACAGCAAGTTGGATATCTGGACATATAGATGGAGGAAGGGAATCTGGGAAACAGGCAGGACTGTTGCTGAGGGACAACAAGGAGAGGGACTCCTGGCTGCACTTTCATGGCTAGATGACATTAAGGACTCTTCCCACTTCCCAGATCCTACCCACCTGCAAAACAAAAACAAATATCTTGGCCATCTACGACAGGCAAGGAGTACCTTAGGCATCTTTCCCCAGAAGCAGACCCTGTGAGTACAAGTGTTTTATTCCAAAGCTAATCCCCACAGATACCAACAAGAAAAAAGATGACAGAGGAAAGAGAGAAAGTGAGCTGACTGGTGAGGGTTACTCTGGTGGCCCACACCTATTCCCCTGGGGACTCTGGAAGCTGGTGGACAAACGGTGTATGCTTCCGGGTTTCTGCACTCGAGAGATGACAGGACAAGGATGATTCTGCTCCACAGCTCATCAGCCATTGATTGACAGGTGCTTCCAAAGGAACTCGCTGTGTGAGTTTTTCTGGGAAGACTTGAAGAAAGGTCTATTCATCCAGGAGAGATAGGGTATGGATGACAGTCCAAAGAAATGATTCTACCCAAGTCTAGCTGGAAAACTAGTGAGTTCACTGAGGTTACTTATCAGAGCAGGATTGGCTCAAAGGCAGCTAGCTGCATCACTGAAAAGCCCTGTCCAGTATGGGCAATGACTCACAAAAGCTGCATCCCAAGAGCTCCCTGTCCAACTTGAGGGCAGCTATGCTGGCCAGAGAGTCTACTCCTTGTGGTTGTTGCTTGTGTAAACTTGGGGTGGGGCCTTACGAATCTTGCAACTTTTTGTGTTTCACAAGCTAATGTCCTGAGCCTTACAAGCCTCTCTCCTCCAGGAGGGAATGTTTCAGTTGGGAAGAAATAACTATACACAGAACACAAAGTCCAGGACTCCAGTCCAGGGTGGGGCCAGAAACGCAGAGAGCAGCGCCAGCCCTCGTCACATGAGCACAGGGAGAGCTGTGGAGCGATGGTGGGGTGAGAGGCTGTGTACCCGTTGTGGCTGTGGCTACTTTCTCTGTTTCTGGCTGTGTGAATAAGCTGTTAGAGCATGTTCCCACCACCATGCCTTTCCACTGTGACGGACTGGAATCTCTGGTACCATGAGCCAAAATAAACCCTTTCTTTCCAAGTAAGTGTGGGAAAGCCCAGAGGCTGTGTGTGGGCAGTACATAGTGCATACCAATCTCAGACACGCTGCAGGGCAGAAGAAAGCAAGACGCCTAGCAATGACTGGGATCATTTCAATCGCTACACTGAAAGGTTCCAAAAAGAAATTTGTGTGGTTTATAGATGCAGGAAGAAAAACTCATGTAGCTGAGTTTGTGGATGGAGAATTCTCATTCAGATTCCTTTCCACTCAGTTACAGGAGACAGAAACCCACTCACACCAGCACACAAGATGGCAGGGAACTTCACTGTAGGTACAAAGAACTTTCTGTGGATCTCAGGGCTAAAAGCTGAACCTTACTGGGACCTGACTGGAAACGGAGATTGTACCAGGAACTAACGCAGCTGATGTCTCCTTAGATGAGGGTGAGGTTCTATTCTCTGGGGTTGCCCAGATTTGGCCTCATCTTTAGTCACTACCTCTGCTGTTCCATCTTGTCTCCCGGCTGCCTTTCCCTCTTCCTATTCCTCTCCCCTTCCTTCTCTTCTCTGCCCTCCCTTCTTTTAGATACAGAATTCAGACTAGTGGAAACACACCCATGGTTGCTGAAGCTGAACAGTAAAGGGGGGGGCCTCCTCTCAGTGCCTTCTGGGGTCTTTTCAAATTTTTAAGATATATTATTCATCCATTTATTTTTATTTGTGTGTGTGTTTATGTGTGTGTGCCCACATGAGTTCGTGTGCACCGTGTGTGTACAGGTGCTTGCAGAGGCCAGAAGAGGGACATCAGATCCCCAGGAACTGGAGTTACAGGTGGTTATTAGCCACCTCATGTGGGTGTTAGGAACTGAGCCTGAGTCATCTGTGAGAGCAGTATATGCTCTTAACCACTGAGCCACCTCTCCAGCTTCTGAGAATCTTTAAATTTCCAGAAATATTTTCACCACAGAGCAAGAACAAATACTTTTAAAAATTATGTATGTATATGTGCCTGTGTTGAGAATATGCCAGTTGTGTGCAGGTGCCCAAGGAGGCCAGAAAAAGGGGTCAATCCTCTGGAGCTACAATTATAGGCAGCTGTGAGTCACCTGATAGAGGTACTGGGACATGAATTCGAACCCTCTGGAAGGGCAGTACCTGTTCTTAACCTCTGAGTCATCTTTCTAGCCCAAGAAAAATACCATACAAAAAGTGTGCTAATGACCGCTAATCCAAAAGGAGCTGTGCAAAAGAGAGCCTTGAGCAATTTCAGTTCAGAGCCTAGGGGAACACTCCACCAGTGAAGTCTGCCAAACACTTTCTGCTTGAAGTTTAGAAAATTAAGACAGAAATGAGAAGACTGCTTTCCCTGAACTTACAGCCAAGTATCTCTGCTTTTGATTCGTGAGCAGGGATGAAGCCTCCCCAGTTGCAAAATTTTGTGAGCACTACCTGAAGCATCAGAATGCCCCACACCACCCTTGTTGAACACCATCCTTGGGAACCTGATGCAAATTAGAATTCCCAGAAAAAAGCTGGAACTACAAATGCTGACTGACTGATTAGAACTTCAATGACGAAAAGAGATTGGAATGTTGCAAGTCCAGAGCCGAATTGTTTTGGGCCATCATTTTTAGCCACCGTAATAGTCATGTATGGTCCTCCTCTGTATGTGACCCACCATCCATGTGACCATTAGGTAAGGCATTTGGAATGTACAAACAACCCCCTAGTTCCCACCAACTGAAAGGCTAAGAATGTAATCCGACAGCTTCTGACACCTAGCTGAGACTTGCCTGCTTTTCTGACAACCTACCTGAGGTTTCCACCAATGTGTTTAGAAAGTGTCTTGATTTATAAATTTCTTTGTTCTGTTACTATAAAACTTCATGAAACTGTTATTTCATTGGAATTTAAGGTGACCTGAATCTGTGTTCCCAAGTCATGGTCACTTATATTTGGCTCCAGAATAAACTCTCTTATTTACTTTAGGTAAAAGTGTTATACAAAATCAGGCAACAGAGAGTTGCAGAACTCACTTTTTATTATGCTAGCAGACCCAGATGAGCTAACCCTCTGAGACGTTAGGTCCTGATTACAGAAATCCATAGCTTTTATAGGGCTTTTTGTATCATTTCTTAACAGATACAGCTTTGGTGGGTTTAGACTATAGCCTACATGATTTTCAACACAAATGTGTATGTAAGCTGTTAGCAGAAACTCCTTCTGTGTTTAGATAGGCAGTGTGTTTACAGAAGATATTGTGGGCAAGGGTGAAGACACCCTCAGCTATGGAAGTTACTTCTTACACCAATATAATGGTTAACAGATACTTTTAAATCATTATTGTTTTTATTTTTAATAACAACATGATTAGAAGAAGCATTTTATTACGGCATTAACATATTCAGTAACACATTCCAGAGCAAGAGTACATCTCTTTCACAAGTGGCTGTAAGTTTCTAGGTTCACAGTTGAATTAATACAGTCGTACAATATTGAACTCAGTATACTCCCTGTAAGACATAAAATTAAATGAGTTTTTAACCTTTAAAAAAGATCTCCATTTCATTTTAGGATATATTGTTCCTTGCAGAAAGTCATTGTTTTTGCAACCAACACTGAGATGTTGGCGCATGCATCTCTAATCTGTGTGTATCTGATTATTACAAGTCATAATCGTTTGCAATCAGATCATTGGTGCCTGGGTATGTCTATAAAGTCATCGGGGAGATTTCAGTGATTATGTTCATCACCTCTACTAATTAACATAACATAAACTTTTATGCTTCCTCCTCAAATATAATACATTTTTAAAAATTTGTTGATTTTTTTTCTGTGTGTATATATCACACAGAACATCCCAAACCATCTTAGTCAACTATACACCCACTTCCCAGATGGCACCCTCCCATAGCCTCCTTCCCCCAACTAGAGCCCTTATGCTCTGTTATCCCTGATACTGTCTGCTGTATTGTCGCCACCCCCCAGCCGTTCTCCACTACTTGTCCATCTGGTGAATCTAGTCAGCCTATCTAGAGGTCTTTGTTTTAGGAAGGTCAGCTGTTCCTCATCTAGCAGCAATCAGTTGTCACTATTCCTTTAGATAAGATTGGGGTCTGCTATTTATTTTTCCAGTTCTATGCTGGGTTACCATCTAGGAGCCCCTTGGGCCACCCTGGCCAACAACTCAAAAGAAGATATCTCCTATCTGGCATTGTTGCTTGTTATGTAGCCTTTAGCTATATATATGGACTCTTAAAAACTTATATTGGCCCTTTTAATCTTTGGCTATACTTTTATTTTGGGTGTTTAAGGCCATACAGTGGACCCAGATAAACCAATTTAATTTTACTCTTAAGGTCATTTGAGAATCTATTAATCAGGGGTCACATGAGCTTGGGAGGAGTTCCTGGCTCCTTTCTTTTACTAGTTGCACCTATGTGAAGATAAGTCAAAGGTCCTGCTTGACCATGGTTGGCCTCGCTTGGAAGCATCTTTCTTTACTGCTGAATCATTATTCTTCTGTGTTGACCCTCCTCTTTGTAGACTGGACACTGGTTCAAGTCCATCTGGTCGGGTCTCCTCCACCTCCTTGATCAAGAGGACAGGTGACCCACCATCATTACAGGACATTTTGAGAGATGCTCATAGACCCCTGGAACTAGTTGACCTAGGAGGGCAAGGAGCAAAAAGTGTCCTTTATGTCCCTCTGACCAAATTATTATAGACCTCAAAAGGAACCTAGACATATATTTCTTGATCTGCTATGGATAATTTGTCTGTAGGTTGTTGGAGTAATATGGTTCCCTCTGATTTTTAAAACTAGCTAGGCATTATTTATCTCTCACTTTGTCTCACCCATCCATCATGGTTTTCCCAATTAAGGTACCCCATTTCCCCCCTTTTTCCCTTAATAATATCCTTCTCCTATAGTCCTACCTCTCTTGAGCTCCTTCTTTCCCTTTATCCTCTAGGTTCCTTGTATACTTGTCCCTCCCCCCTCCCTTTAACCAACCCAGTTTTTATCCCTATATCCCTTATTAAGGCCTGTTTT
>NW_008349083.1:61766-64450 GCF_000622305.1 Nannospalax galili | reverse complement strand
ATTTGGAATTGACTTTTGTGCAGGGTGAAAGATAGGGGTTTACTTTCATTCTTCTACAATCAGGGATCCAGTTTTTCCAGCACTATTTGCTGAACATGCTGTCTTTCCTCCAGTTAATTTTCTTGGCCCCTTTGTCAAATATCAGGTGGCTGAAATTGCATTTGCTCATATTTGGGCCCTCAATTTTGTTCCATTGATCTATGGGTCGATTTTTGTGCCAGTACCATGTTGTTTTTACGACTATAGCTCTTCAATACAGCTTAAAATCTGGTATAGTAATCCCCTCGGCATTGCTCTTAGTGCTCAGGGTTGCTTTGGCTATCCGAGGTCTTTTGTGCTTCCATAAGAATCTTAGGATGGTTTTTTCCAATTCTGTGAAGAATGTCATGGGGATTTTGATTGGCTTTGCATTGAATCTATAAATGACTTCTGGTAAGATGGTCATTTTTGCAATATTAATTCTTCCAATCCATGAGCATGGGAGGTCCTTCCATCTTCTGATGTCTTCCTCAATCTCTTTCTTTAAAAATTTAAAATTTTCATTGTAGAGCTCTGTAATGTCTTTGGTCAGGACTATTCCCAAGATGTTTATTATTTTTTTGCAGCTATTGTGAACAGGAGTGTTTCCATGTGCTCTTTCTCTGATTGCTTGTTATTGGTATATAGAAAGGCTACAGATATTGGTATATAGGAAGATTATAGACTTTCATAGGTTAATTTTGTAACCTGCCAATTTACTGAACGTGTTAATAATTTCTAGTTTTTGGGTGGAATTTTTGGCATCCTTTAGATATAATATCATATCATCTGCAAAAAGGGATAATTTGACCTCTTCTTTTCTAATTATTTCTCCTTTAATTTCCTGCTCTTGTCTTATTGCTCTTGCAAGAGTTTCAAACACTGTGTTAAAGAGAAGTGGAGATAGTGGACAACTTTGCCTGGTTCCTGATTTCAATGGGAATGCTTCTAGTTTTTCTCCATTTAGAATGATGTTGGCTGTGGGTTTGTTATATATGGCTTTGATTATGTTGAGGCATGTTCCCTCCAGTCCAATTCTCTCTAGGATTTTGAACATAAATGCATGTTGAATTTTGTCAAAGGCCTTCTCTGCATCAATTGAGATGACCATGTTGTTCTTGTCTTTGAGCCCATTTATATGATTTATGACGTTTGTTGACTTATGTATATTGAACCATCCCTGCAACTCTGGGATAAAACCGACTTTATCATGGTGGATGATCTGATGTGTGTCTGTATGCGGTTTGCAAGTATGTTGTTGAGAATTTTTGCATCTGTTCACTAAGGTTATGGGTCTATAGTTTTCTTTTTTGGTTGTATCTTTACCTGGCTTTGGTATTAAAGTGATGCTGCTTCATAAAAGGAATTTGGAAGTTCTCCCTCCATTTCTATTTTTTTTGAGTAAGTTAAGTAGTATTGGATGCAGATCTTTTTTAAATGTTCGGTAGAATTCTCCTGTAAATCCATCTGGTCCTGGGCTTTTTTGAGTTGGGAGGTTTTGTATTACTGTTTTAGTTTCTTTTTGTGTTATGGGTCTGTTTAAGATGTTAATCTCTTCTTGGTTTAGTTTTGGTGGTTCCAATGCCTTTAGATATCCGTCCATTTCTTTTAGGTTTTCAAACTTAGTAGCATATAGGTTTTTAAAGTATTCCCTTATAATGTTCTGTATCTTTCTAGTGTCTGTTGTGAAGTTTCCCATTTCATCTCTGATTTTGTTGATTTGGAGGTGCTCTTTCTTTCTTTTGGTTAACTGGGCTAGTGGTCTGTCAATCTTGTTTATCTTTTCAAAGAACCAGCTCTTGGATTCATTGATTCTTTGTTTCGATTTCATTAATTTCTGCTCTGAGTTTTGTTATTTCTTCTTGTCTGCTTGGTTTGAGTTTCATTTGTTGTTGCTTTTCAAGTGTCTTGAGTTGCAATGTTGTCATTTATTTGTGATCTTTCCAATTTTTTAATGTAGGCACTTAGAGCTATAAACTTCCCTCTAAGAACTGCTTTCAGCATGTCCCAGAGGTTTTGTTGTGTTGTATTGTCCTTTTCATTTAGTTCCAGGAATACGTTTATTTCTTTCTTAATTTCTCTTTTGACCCATTCATCATTCATGAGTGTGTTGTTTAATTTCCATGTGTTCATGTGGTGACTAGGGCTTCTTCTGGTATTGATTGTAAGCTTTATTGCATGTGGTCTGATAGAATGCATTAGAATTCTAGAATTATTTCAACCTTTTTGTATTTGTTGAGGTTTGTTTGCCCCAATATATGGTTGATTTTGGAGAAGGTTCCATGGGGGTGATGAATAGAAAGTATGTCCTTTGGTGCTTGGATGGAATACTTGGGAGATGTTTCTTGAGTCCATTTGATATATGGTATTGTTTAATACAGATGTCTCTCTGTTAACTCTCTGTCCTGTTGATCTATCTAATGGAGACAGTGGGGTATTGAGGTCCCCTACTGTTAATGAGTTGGGATTAATCTGGGTCTTAAAGTCCTGTAGCATTGTTTTTACAAAGTTGGGCACACCAGAGTTTTGTGAATATATGTTCATGATTGTTATATCTTCTTGATTTATTGTTCCTTTGATCAGAATGAAATGGCCCTCTTTATCTCTTCTGATTAGTTTTAGTTTAAAATCTATTTTGTCAGGTATTAGAACTGCTATGCCTGCTG
>NW_008349083.1:59631-61428 GCF_000622305.1 Nannospalax galili | reverse complement strand
TTTTGTGGACATGAATTCTTTCAGCCTATTTATGTCATGGAAGATTTTTCTTTCCCCTTTGACTATAATAGACATTTTGGCTGGATATAGTAATCTGGTTGGTATCTGTGGTCATTTAAAACTGGGAATTCTTTGGTCCAGGCTTTTCTGGCTTTTATAGTTTGCACTGAAAAGTCAGCTGTAATCCTAATAGGTTTTCCTTTTTATGTGACTTGTTGTTTCTCTTTTGCAGCTTTCAGAATTATCTCTTTGTTTTGTACACTTAGTATTTTTACTATGATGTGCCGTGGAGAGTTTCTTTTCTGGTCCTGTCTGTTTGGTGTTCTGTATGCTTCTTGTGTTTGTATGGGCATGTCTTCCTTTAATTTGGGGAAATTTTCTTCCACAATTCTGTTGAAGATCTGGTCCATGCCATTATCTTGGGATTCTTCTCCTTCCTGTATGCCTATGATTCGCAATTTTAGTCATTTTATGGTGTCACACAATTCCTGCATATTCCATTCTTGCGATTTCTTAAATTTTTCATAGGCTTTGCTTGAGTGGTCTAGTTCGTCCACTTTATCTTCCAGTCTTGATACTCTGTTTTCCATTTCATTCATCCTATTGCTGAGGCTTTCTCCTGTCGTTTCTAATTGGCTTACTGAGTGTTTCACTTCCTTCTTCATTTCAGCCTGAGTATTCTTCAATATTTCTAGCTCTTTTCTGAATTCATTCAGAAGTTTATCCCTATCTTCCTTCAGTTCTTTGATTTGTGTGTTCTTTAAATTCACTGAATTCTTTTATCATGTTTATAGTTATTCTTTTGAGTTCCATGTCCTGTATTATCTCTGGGGGATTCTCATTGTACTCCTCTAGAGGACTATTGGTATTGTTAGGGTCTATACTATTTTGATTTTTCATGTTATTACTTTTCTCTGTGACTTTGGCATGTGGATTTCTTTTGTAGATTCTGGCTCTTCTATGAGACTCAAGCTTTCCTTTGTTGAGTTTAGTTCTGCTTATTTTTGTAAACTTTATGTGCCTTTGTAGTTTACTTGTTGGACATAAAAAGCTGGTTGGTCTAGGCTTCAGGCTGTCCCTTTTGAGTTTATATTGGAGTGGCCAAATTGGTTTTGTCTTGCTGCTCAGTACTTCCCACAGAGGCCCAAGTTAGATGAGGATCAGCCACTTTCAGGCTTTCTCCTAAGGTCTGGATCCCTCCAGGAAAGATGCTGGCCTCAGAAATTTGAGGGATGGGCTGGCCTGGGAGCAGGGCCCAGGAAAGATGCTGGACCCCCGGGATGCAAAACTAGGTGGAGGTGAGGAGAAGCCCAAGGGCGGAGAAAACAAATTTAGCCATCATTTTAGAACAATAGCTGGTTGTCTCCCTTAGCTACAGGTGGGCACTACAGTACTGCAGACTAAGATTTGAAGTCTTACATCTGAGCAGCACTTTCTGTTTAAGAACAAAATCATTACTGAGAAATAAATGTCTAAATAACATTTTACCTGAACTTAAGTCTAATGTCTGAGAAATGCAATTTTTTTTTTTACTCTTAAAGAAATATACTTATTATTTTGATTTTTGGTTATACTTTCCTTTTGGGTGTTTAAGACCATATAGTTGGCCCAAATAAACCATTTTACTTTTACTTTAAGGTTGGTTGAGGATCTGGTCCTCAGGGGTCATATGGGCTTGGGGGGAGCCCTGGCTCCTTAGGCTTTTCTTTTATCAGTTCCGTCTATGTGAAGATAAGTCAAGAGGCCCTACTTGACCTGGGCTTTGCTTGGAAGCATGGAGGAAATGTTTCCTCTGTG
>NW_008349083.1:56739-58812 GCF_000622305.1 Nannospalax galili | reverse complement strand
AAAAGGGTGTGCCATCACACCTGGCCCATTATGTACCTTTAAATGTCTAAGAATAGATGTCTGTAATAAGAACTTAAGTTGCCCCAGTATTGTACAGTACCACTGAGTAAGCTGCACACACCTAACAAAGACTACAATCAGAAAGTGCCTTCTAAATAGCAACACTCTGGCTTAGAAACTTTTCTATCTCTATCAGCCAGGATGTGGTGAAATTGGTGATACGGACACCACGGTAACCACTGGTGACCTCTTGACACCACTCTAGCAGGGACTTGCTGGAGCTGACCAGGGCAGGTGGTGCCTGGCTGCCCAGCAGCCTCCTGTCCTCTTCGGGCTCCTCTGGGGAAGAGGCCCCCCCGAGGGCCTGGGTACCCCAGCCCCTGCCCCACTGGCCACCTGTGTCTCAATCAAGCTGGCTTCTGGGAGGCTTTCCTCAGCTTCTTTTCTCTTCTGGGTTCTCAAGACCTCAGATTCTGCTTTCTGGGCCTCAAAAATACCAGATTTATTTTCTAGGGGCTTAGAAACTGCTATCTCTGTTTTCTGGGGCCCCAAAGTCAAAGATTTGGCCTCTGCTTTTCTCAACACTCTAGCCTCTGTCCTCCAAAGCCTCAGAACTTTAGTCTCTGTCTCTGGTGTTCTGGATACTTCTGCCTCTATTGCCTGAGCCCCTGAAACTCTTTTTTCAGTGACTGTGAGAGCTCCCCAGTTCCCAGTCTCCTGGATTGCCAAAGTTTCTGTCTTTGCCTCCTCCAACTCTCAAACTATAGTTTCTGTCCACTGGGCCCTCAGAACCTCAGCCTCTACTGTTCCAGCTTCTGGCCTGGAAGTCCCGGAATCCCCCACCTCTGTCTTTTTAAGCCCTGGCTATTTTAGGTTCTATCTCTGGGATTTCTGAGCCACCAACTTCTATTTCCTGGGTTCCCAGCATCTCAGGCTGTGTCATGTCTATCCACAGAGCCCCTGATTCCCTAACCTCTGTTTCCTGGGCCTCCGATATCTCAGACTTTCCCATCTCAGCAGCTATCACTGGACCCTCAAAACCCCCTATTTCTGTCTTCTGGGTCCTCAATATTTTCAATTCTATTGTCTCAATCTCTGTTCTCAGTATCCTAGAACCCCCAGGCATCTCCTTGGCCTTTAAGAGTTCAGTCTCTTCTACCTCAGCTTCTGTCCCTGGCCCTTCTGGAGCCCCAGCTGAGATCTCCTGGGCTGGGGTGTTCTGGGCTCCCCTCTTCAATGGAGGAAGCTGTGGCATCTACAGCAGCAGCGGCAGGTCCAGGGGTCAGGGCGCTGACGGTGCTGGGTGCAGCGTGGACAGAGGATCCTGGGGCTGGAGTGGGATGGATGATGTCAGCTGGGGAGGGTGCTCCAGGGGTGGAATCCCAGCCCGGAACAGAGCAGGGCTGGGGAGATGGTGGGGTATGGCAGCCCTGTTTGGCCAAGGACATCTCCCCCAGCTGACTGCTAGGGTACTGGATCATGAGGATCTGCATTCGGACTTGGTGCTGCCCAGTGGGCACACATTCCAGGCCATCGTCAGGGCAGCAGCCACGGGGGTCAGGGCGCTGACGGCGCTGGGTGCAGCGTGGACAGAGGATCCTGGGGCTGGAGTGGGATGGATGATGTCAGCTGGGGAGGGTGCTCCGGGGGCGGAATTCCAGCCTGGAACAGAGCAGGGCTGGGGATGGTGGTGGGGCATGGCAGCCCTGTTTGGCTTCACAGCACTTTCCTTTTGTTTGGGTCTGCATTCACATTGGCTGTGTTCTTCCAAGGACATCTCCCCCAGCTGACTGCTAGGGTACTGGATCATGAGGGTCTGTATTCGGACTTGGTGCTGTCCAGTGGGCACACATTTCAGGCCATTGTCAGGGCAGCAGCCACCACAGCGTTGCACGGTCACACAGCTGGGCACCTGGGCAACACTTTCTTCTGGTGATCAGGGGCATCAAGCTGGGAGACAGGGGCCTGGGTGCCAGCCAGCTGCAGCAGTGCTGCGAGCAGCAGGCAGCGGAGTAGGGGGCTCATGGTGCCGGCCGGGGGCCGTGGTCCAGGGGCTCCCAAATCGCCCTAGCC
>NW_008349083.1:55371-55899 GCF_000622305.1 Nannospalax galili | reverse complement strand
TGGCCAATAGGGGCTGTAGGGTCCAGGAGTGGCAGCCTCTATTACCAAAGAGGGTATGGTGACTTGTTCTTGTTAGGGTCCGTGACTCTGTGGGTCTCTTCTGAAGAACAAATGCAAGAGTACGGAGATGCAAAAATCAAACAGAGTTTTACTAAACCAGCTAGCTAGGGCCGACCATCCTTCCAAGTCACGCAGGTCTGGTCAGAGCAATCGACCCTGAGACAATTTTAGGTAAAGATTATATAGGCTTCCACAACCGTTACACAAAAGCCCGCGTTTATACAGCCAATAGTTTCAAAGCAAGCATTTCACAAACCAATAACTTTAAAACAAGAAAAAATGTTATAGCTCCCTTCAGGTGTCTCAATTGGGAAGAGATGCTTGGTATGTGCCTCGGACAACTCTTTCTTGTTATCTTGTGTAAGCAGACATGACATGACACAGAACAGGTCAGGCTCTGGGGGTTATAGCACTTTGCCTCTATCTTTGGATGCGTGTCTCTAGTTGAGTTAATTGGTTACAAGCAGT
>NW_008349083.1:29470-55159 GCF_000622305.1 Nannospalax galili | reverse complement strand
TGGTCATGAAAAGCTGGTTCCTCTGAGCTTCCAGTTCTCTCTTTTGATTTTATATTGGAATTGCCAGATTGCTTTTGTCTTCAGGATTTCCCACAGAGGCCCAAGTCAGATGAGGATCAGATGCTCTTGGGCTTTCTCCTATGGTCTGGATCCCTCCAGGAAAGATTTTGACCTCAGGAATTTAGGAGTTGGACTTGCCTGGGAGCAGGGCCCAGGAAAGATGCTGGTCTAGGGCAGCTGGTGGCCTTGCCACCCAGAGATACAAAGGGAGATGGGGACAGGATGAGGCCTCAAGGGTTCCTTGGGACTGTACTGAGGAACTGGGTTGGTCTGGATGCAAAGGTTCAGGAAGAGGAAAGTGCAGTCCTGGCATCCAGGAAAGAGGCTGGTGTTGTGCAGCCCAGGGAAACAGAGGGAGGTGAGGGAGGGAGAAGGCCCCAAGGACTCCTAGGGACCAGAGAAGGAACTGTGTTGGTCTGGATGCAAACAATCAGGAAGCAGTGGTGGTTCCCCAGGGGTCTGGGGCACCAAGGCAAGGAATGAGACAGGACCCTGGCTAGGAGGAGAGACGGGCAGGGGAGATGGGAGGGTGAATGAGGCTGGGGGAGTCAAGGTGTGGAAGGCACAATTGACTTACCCCGGAGAGAGGCCTGTGGGTCAGAGAGAAGGTTAACAGATTTTTTTTTTTTTACCAGTTAATTGTAGTATTTGCTTCTGGCCCCTATTTTAGTTTAACCTTCTCTATCAGTATTGTTTAATATTTACTAGGAAAGGCATTACAAAGATTGTAGTGACTACCAGTTGTCCTAAAGCATAGTAAAGTACAAGAATCAACCATAAGAAAAGCATCTCAGACACACAAAGAACAATATTAAATACATGGGCATATTTCTTCTCCTCTTCAAGAGCTGTGTGTGTGGACTCAAAGTTGAAAACATTGGCTGCTCTTGCAGAAGACCTGGGTTTGATTCCTAGCACCCACATGGCACCTAACAACCATCCATAACTCCGGTTCCAGAGGATCCAACACCCTCCTCTGACCTCTGTGGTCATTACACAACACAAGTGCACTTACACACATGTAGGCAATCTACTTGTATACACAAAATAAAAGTAATAAATAAAATATTTTTTTCAAAGAGCAGCTTTTGTGTTGGCATCTGATTTTTCTCTGAATCCCAGAGGGTATAGGTCTCTCATTGACCATCCAGAATTCCCCAGTACTAGGCAGCCAGCCTAGCTGTAGGGAACACCCCAAGGCACATTTTAATAATGTTGTCATTTCCCATTTAAGAGTTAGCTGTTATTGCCCAAGCCTTTCCAAGCCAGCTTTAAAATTCACCTTGGCAAGGATTCTGTCTTGTTGGATGCTTCCCTCTGGCTTATCAAATGCAGTAAAAGGAATTGAGACTCAGTGGGAAATGCCTGCCTCTCTGTTGCTTTCTTAGACTCTGCGGGAAATTTCCCCCAGGGCTGCGCTGGCCCTCGGTTAATTGGACCATTTCATTGCCAGAGTGTCAGGGGAAACTAAAGGTGGTGTTTTATGGCAGCCTTCAGGCCTGGGCATTGTCCAACTATTTCCTGTGGTTTGAGAGAAGGGGAGAGGCTCATAAAACTCACAACAAAAGTTGCAAGACTCACCCCTCCCAGGTAGTAAATTGCTTGAGAACAGGAGAATCTTTGGTGGAACTGCCTGCAAGGTAGACCCAGACCTCCAATAATGGAACTTTTCTTAGTGGTCACTGATGTGAGGGTGGGCTTTTATAATTGCTGCAGCTGCCAAGACTCCTGTACTCCTGAAAATGACTGTAAACCCACGCTCTTGCATGTAACCCCATTAACCTTATAGGTTCACCAGGCTAAACCTGGGTAGAATTG
Organism: Nannospalax galili; assembly: GCF_000622305.1. Taxonomy (NCBI): domain Eukaryota; kingdom Metazoa; phylum Chordata; class Mammalia; order Rodentia; family Spalacidae; genus Nannospalax; species Nannospalax galili. Next base: position 53,281 of record NW_008349083.1, on the reverse strand, counting down.
ATTCTTTGCTCTGTCATTTGCCTGTTATTTGGGGTGATAGATGCTTGTTCATGTCTCCCTGGGTGAAGTCACACAACATTGGATCTTCAAGAGTTTGAAGGATCTGTATAAATCAAACAGCAATAGACTGTGGCCCTCAACCTCATCCACTTGCGTGGGTGCCTGCGGTGTGATCTGTAACCTGTAATCATCTTAAAATGATTCATATCAGTGTGTTATGGTGACAAATAGATATGGAAATTTTAGGTGTCCCTCCTCTACTCTGCGTACACAGGAGCTGTCTACTAGGCTTTCAAACTCAGTTCCCTCTACATGTCACTCTTCTTCCAGAGCCCGTCCTCGAACCCAGCTGAGCAAAGCACAGTGCTCTCTAATCAGTAATACCAACCAAGAGACAGGGTTACTGGAGTTAAGTGATCAATGACTCCATGCAGGAAAGTCTGTGGGCATAAAACTGCGCCAGAAAAAGTTTGTTCTATAATAAAATGGTGTCTAGATCCAGGAACTGTCCAACACCAGACCACCAAGATGGAGGAAGAGAAATCCAGATTCAGCCCTGACTGTATGTGATTCCAAAGTCCAAAGCTGTGCTATTCAAGTAGGACAAGCTGTCTGAGTTCCAAATCTTACATTATCCATCAAGAAAATTCACATAGGTTGTGGGTAGCTGTAGTCAGCTCTGGCAGTTCTAAATAAAGAGAACACAGCAAAATCTCAGGAGATTGAGGAGGGACTGCTTCCAGCTGAGGTGACTTCTAACAGCCATCTAATTCCCTTCATTCCCTGGCTCCATCAACCCCCTCACACCCCTGTAAACCCCTTGCTATTGTTGTAAAGAGTGTTAAAAAACAAGGACTTTGGACTCAAGCACAACTGAGTTCAAATCGTGAACTTGCTTTGCTTACTTGAGCAAGGCCCACATCTCACTCTTCCTTGGTTTCTTCATTCCCCTTATATTAGTCCATTTTCTGTTTCTATGGGGAAGTATCTGAGTAAGCAGGTCTTGTTATTAGTAAGAATTTTAGGGTTGGGGAGCTAGCTCAGTTGGTAAATTGCTTGCATTGCAAGTATGAGGACGAGAGTTCAATCCTTAGAACCGATGTAAAAACCAAAACCAAAATAAACCCTGGTATGGTGGCAAGTGCTTGTAATCTCAATGTTGAGGAGGCAGAGACAGGCAAACCCCTGGGGCTCACTGGCCAGCCATACTGTCTTACTTGGCAAGTCCCAGGCCAATGAGAGACCCTGTCTCCAAAATCAAGGTGGTGGGTGGGGCAGTGAGATGCCTTGTTGGGTAAAAGTGCTGACAACCTGAGATTTTTTGTTGTTGTTTTATTTTTTGTTTGTTGTTGTTCTAGACAGCATCTCTCTGTAGTCCTAATTGCTGTGGAACTCACTATGTAGACCAAGCTGGCCTTAATCTCATAGACATCCACCTACCTCTGTCTCCTGAGTGCTAAGATTAGAGGCATGGTCCACCACACCTAGCCTCTAACAATCCTAGTTTAATCCCTGGGACCTACATAGTAGAAGGAGAGAACTGATTCCTGCAAGCTGTCTTCTGACCCTCACACATGCACAATGGTGCAAACACACACACACGCACACAAAATAAAAGTAAATAAATAACTAAATGTAAAAAAATTGTTTTAAATCAAGGTAGACAGCACATGAGGAACAACTGCCAAAGTTGTCCCCTAGCCTCCACATGCACATGCATACATGTGCACACATACTTACATGCATATGTTTACCTATACACACATGAACATGCATGTACACACAAGAGTTATTTCACTTACAGTTGTAGAGGCTGAGGTGCAAACAGCACAATGCAGGCTCTAGTGAGGTCTCCCTTTCCTGCGCCTGCTCATGGTGGATGGTAATATTTAGAGCAAGCGGAAGAGGCATCCCGTGGAGAAAGAGTGTGCCAAAGAGACTACATTCCCATGATTCTTTTTGAGGACATGCCTCCAACTGACCTAAAGACTTTCCTTTAGGCCCTGGCTTTTAAAGTTCCCACCACTCCTTCACCATCATCAAACTGGGGACCAAGTGTTCAACCTTTGGGAAAGGAGTTAAAACTTACCCAAACCACAGCTCTCAAGTGGCAGGGAATGTGTAATTAAACCGGACACTATAGGCAGAGTGCCCTCAGTGACAATCAGCTGGGACAAATTCCTGTCCCTTCTTCTTTACCATCTTCTTAGCATCAGCTAAGGACACTGGTGCCATGTGGAAGGAAGAAGACAGATGAAGATTCACAACCATTCATCTTTTCCTAGTACTTAAGAACTGTCTGGTTAGGCCTATTTCATGAATGAAGTCTTCGTGTGTTTATTCCCAGTTAAAATGTGTATAAGTGTATTGCCTGTACGTGTGTGTAAGTATGTGCACCCATATTGTGCAATGACTGCAGAGGTCGGAAGAGTGTCAGATTCCCTGGAACTGGAGTTACAGATGGTTGTTAGCCACGATGTGGGTACCGGGTACTGAACCCAGGTCCTCTGCAAGAGTAGCCAAGTGCTCTTAACTGCTGAGCCATCTCTCCAGTCCCTGCACCTTTGACTAAGCACAGCGCTTCCTGTGAAGAACATAATACAGGAAACAGCTTCTTACAATTACATACACGCAGGAAAATTCAGCCAGGAAAAGAACAAAAGTCTTTAGAGGACCCCCCCCCACTCTGAACTTTAGAAGTTTGGGTTCAGTGCTCAGCATGTGAGATGTAGCTGTCTGTTAGACATCAAGCCTGGTTTGCAAAGCTGTCAGTCACTGCTGGGAATTACAGTCACCAAGTGACCTGGCCAAGACCCAGGACGGTTTCCATGAAATGAAAATTCAGATAAAGTCCGCCCGGGAGTCCCCAGAGCACTGAAACTCTTGCGGGGGAGACAAATTTGTGTGTGTGTGTGTGTGTGTGTGTGTGTGTGTGTGTGTGCATGCACTCATGTATGTGGAGGTGGGCATGCATGAATATTATGCATATCCATACCAGAGAACAAACACATGTGTTGTTCCTTAGGCACTGTCCTTGTTTTTGAGACAGGGCTCTTACAGGCCTGGGGTTCTCTGACTCAGCTAGACTGTCTGGCCAGTGAGCCAGGGATCCATCTCTGTCTACCTCCCCAGGACTGAGATTACAAGGGTGCAGCCTGCTTTGTTCGCATGAGTTCTGGGAATAGAACCCAAGCTTACAAGAAAGGTATCTTACTGACTGAGCCATCTCCCCAGTGCAGAATACTGGAAATTTTTTACATAATATTTATTTATTTACTGTGTGAGTGTGCGTGTGTGCATGTGTGCATATGCACATGCCACTGCATATGTGTGCAGGTCAGAGAAAAACTGATAGGATCTGGTTCTCCCCTTCTACCATGTGGCTCTCAAGGACCAAATTCAGGGGTTCAGGCTTGGTGGCAAGTAAGTGCACTTACCTGCTGAGCCAGCTGGCTGACCCCTGGAATTCTGTATAAACACTGTGGACCACAACTCTGAAATCAAATTATTGGTCTTCTTTCTTCCTTATCCCTACTTCCTCTCTCTCTCTCTCTCTGCTTCTATGTATTTAATTGTTTCTGATTCATTCTCTCTCTCTCTCTCTCTCTCTCTCTCTCTCTCTCTCTCTCTCTCTCTCAGAGATTTACAGAACTAAAGAAGTAGCTGAAAGAAACATTGAGCATAGGCTTATTAGAGAATTTTTATTTGCCTCAAATCTAAACCGTGAACTCACATACCTGGATTTCTTGTTTTCTTTTTTCCTCCTTTTCTGAGAAAAGGACTAATAGCTAGCTGATGTGCTAGATTTAATTTTTAAGATAAATTAATTTCAAGGGAAATACAAGTCGATGCAAATTCAATGTTCATCTATTTATCTACTTAATTTTGCATAATTCAATAAATCCTTCCTGAGCACCCAGCACAGACCTTGCTTTTCTATGTTCCTCTTTGCCCCAGATCAATTTCTTGACAAATTTATTCCATTCCAGTTTCCACCCGTGTTTAAACAGTACTCAGAGTCTTTCTATGACACTCAAGTCGGCATTTTCTCCTAGTCTCTACTCAGGCAAATGTAAATCTTCATAATTTACCCAGAAAAGCCCCTCCTCTTCTCCTTCAAGAGACAAGAGAAGCATAAGGCAGTATCCCTCAACAATGACTTCCAAGTGCAACTGTAGTGGTCACATGGGGAGGCAGTAGAATGCTTTCAGTGACATTCACCTGTGAGGAGGGGTGCCCTGTAGACCAGTCCTTCTTTGCATCAGGTCTTCACCTTCATTCTCCAACAGTTCTTCTGAAGTAATATTTAAATACATCCCAGGGGCTGGGAAGATGTTTGGTGGGTAAAGTGTTTGTCATGCAAACGTGGGGAACCTGTAAAATCCTAGCCTTGGAGAGGTGGAGCCAAGTAGATCCATAGAGCTACCTGGCCAGCCAGTGTAGCCAAGAATCAAGCTTCATATTCTCTGGGCATGGTAGTTGACACCTTTAATCCTAGCACTTGGGAGGGAGGCAGAGGCCAGCAGATCTCTGTGAGATCAAGGTCAGCCTGGACTACATAGAGAGATCCAGGACAGCTGGGGCTACAAGGAGACCCTGTCTCAAAAAGAAATAAAAGGTGGAAGGTGGGTAAGATGGCTCAGCACGTGCCTCCCACTAAGCCTGACAACTTGAGTTAGATCCCTAGGATCCATTTGGTGGAAGGAGAGAACTGACTCCTGACAGTTGTCTTCGGACCTCCACACACACTTTACACATGTGCACGCGTGCACGCGCGCACGCACACGCACACACACACACACACACACACACACACACAAATAAATAAATAAATAAACCAATATGTGAAAAAAACATGAGGCAAGCAACCAAAGAAGATACCCCACATCAATGGCTGGTCACACCTGGGGAAGACATCCCACAATGACCGCTGGTCACACCTGAGGAAGACACCTCATACTGACCGCGGGTCACACCTGACATGGGTTTTCAAAACTGCTGAACAATATAAAAAATGGCAAAATGAGAAGACTGGAGAGTTGGCTCAGTGATTACGAGCTCTTGCTGATCTTGCAAAGGACCTGGGTGTGGGTGCCAACACCCACATGGCAGCTAACAACTGCCTATAATTCCAGCTCCAGAGGATCTGATGCCCTCTTCTAGCTATTGTGAGCACAAGGCACATATGTAATACACACACGAACATGCAGGAAAACACTCATACACATAAATTAGTATGTGTATTTTAATTTTAAGTAGTAAAATGACCCGGGCATGGTGACACGTGTTTATAATCCTAGCACTTATGAAGTTTTACAGCAAAAGGATTGCCACAAGTATGAGTTCAAAGTCACCTTGAGCTACATAGTGAAACTCTGTCTTAAAAAGTAAAAGAGGGCAGGTGAGATGGCTCAGTGGATAAAGGCACTCACCACTGAGCCTGATGATTTGAGTTCAATTCCCAGAACCCACATGGTAGAGGGAGTGAACCAACTCCCATAGGTTTTCCTCTGACTGCCACTTGAGTGTCGTGGTACATGTGTTCACCAATTTACTCACCCACAGAAAATGAATAAAGTGTGTGCAGGGGGGAGGTTGTTTAAGTGAAAGAGAAAGAAAGGAAGGAAGGGGGAAAAGGGAGGGAAGGAAGAAGGAGGGGGAGGGCAGAGGAAGGGAAGAAAGTAGAAGGAGGGGGAAGGAAGGAAGGGGGGAAGAGGCGGGAAGAGGAGGGGAGGGGAGGGGAGGAAGGGGAGGGAAGGGGAGGGAAGGAAGGGGAGGGAAGAGGGGAGGAAAGGAGGGGAGGGGAGAGGAAGGAAGGTTTATCGGAATGAACTCACATATTCCAGAATGAATGCTTATAGTTCCAAAACTAAAATCTGACCTCATCACCTACTGCTTGATGGCCCCCCTTTGTGCTGAGGACTCCCTATGGATTCTGTCCCAAGGTTGTTATGGCTCTCCATCATTTCCCTATCCACCGCACTTCCTCATTCATCAGCCTAAAATCCAGATCATAGCAAGCTATCTGTGTCCCTCCCAAAATGCTAAGTGCCCTCTCCTCTCCGGGCCTTCCTACCTTGGAGGAGAAGGGCATAAAAGGGAGGGAAACTGCCCAAGTACAAGATGGGGCAGAATAAATGTGGAGAAGAGTGAGTGGTGAGCTCTTAAAAGTCAGGTTCCAGCTTATATTGTGCAAATGAGACTCTAAGCTTGGAAATATATTTAAATGCAGCTTTCTTTCACTGCTCTCTACAACTGAACTTGACCATCATGCCTTCAAAGAACCTCTATCTGAAAGGTAATGAGGTACAAGCCCTGTATGTTTTGCATCTCAGAGCTTCCTAATGTACTCCAAGGAGAGTATATAATTTGCAGGGACAGAGGATTCTAATTCTCCCAGGCTCCCCTGATGCCCCTTTCAGGGGATAAAGGTGATCTTTGAATAGAAAAGAGAAGAAGGTCAGTCACTTCAATTAAGCTGCTCTTTTCATGCAGACAGGAGGAGCATTGGAAGGGTTCCTGAGGTCCTTTTGTTTTATGGAGGTAGCTAACAGAAAACCAAGAAGCAAGAGAAGTCTTCCCACTTCTGTGACAGCCCTCACAAACTGTCTTAGTTTGAAGAGATGCTGGTGGCTTTGTTGTGTGTTTTCTTTTTTGCTACCCAGTTATGGTAAATGATGCTTAGAAAGCACTGCCATCGTAAGCCAGACTTCTCTTCATTTAGTATGCACTGGAGATACCCATGTCCATAACTGCTTGTTGGGCTGGCAGAAAAATTAGCCAAGTACCAGCATATTGTTCATCCACAGCACAGAATTGTGTGTGTGTGTGTGTGTGTGTGTGTGGTATGTTGTGTATACATGTGTGCAGGTACAGGGTATGCAAATGTATGTGGAGGTTGATATCCAGTGTCGTCTTCTATCACACTCCATCTTATTTTTTTGAGGTAGGGTCTCTCACTGAAACTGGGCTGGCTAGCCAGTGAGCTCCAGGGATCCTCCTGCCTCTGTCTATCCCGGGCTGAGATTACAGGTGTGTTACCATGCCCAGCTTTTTACATGGGTGCTGGGGATCTGAATTCTAGTCCTCATGCTTGTGCAGCAAGCACTTTACCAACTGAGCCATCTCCCCAGCCTCTCAATCAGAATTATTTGTGTAACAGGTATCCGGAGAAGAAGAAAACGGAGTGTCCAAGTGAAATATTCAACCACTAAGTTACGCCGTGATTGTTCCAATTTCTGTGGATGACTTGAGAATTTCTTTTCTTCTTGAAGCCAATGTTCTTTAACTGATCACACTTCTACTTCTACAGAATTTTGCAATATGTGAAAAGCAAATCAAAGGGACTCATTGATGACATAATAATAATTAATAATAATAATAGTAATAATAATAATAGTGAAGGAAATGGGGAGGAAAGCATGCTTGAGCTCTGAGTATGTATCTGGGATTTTTGTTTGGGAACTGACTTTTTTTTTTAGTAAGGTGTGAGAGCATTTATCCTGGAACATAACTGACTTCAATAAAGTGTAATATTTTTAGTGTTGTCATCTCAATTATGTAAAAAAATACATTTCCTTTTAGAACAGGTGTTTTGGAAGAAATTAAACGTGTATCAAGATGGATATTTTAATTTGTAATGGGAAGTTAACACAGATGGCTATAATGAGGGATCTAAATTATCCTTTAATTCATTACCGAGAGCTCTATATCATCACACATCACTCCCAGCATTTCCCACCCTCTAACCACAGTTTTGAGATGCTCCATTAGAATGGAACTGACACTTTGAACTACATGGCTAGGTCCATAAAAGACTGATGAAAATGCGTGTTATAAGGGGAATGTCTGGGGGACAGTGTCTTCTGTATGGTACAATTTATACTGTACCATGAGGCACATGTATAAGCATACACACACACATGCATGCATGTGTATAACACATGTTCAAGAACATTACAGAGGGGCAATAAGGGAGTTGAAATGTTGTGAGTTCTGGCTTGTCGTTAGAAACAACACTGATCAGAAGGGATCAAGCTCCTCCCTTGGATGGATACAGTGACTACCATGTGATTAGCATCAGCTGCGTGCTCCAGACACCATGTGCTGTACAAAGCAGTAGTGTGAAGGCAGGCGCATGTTTCCATTGACTCCTCTGAACAGCCACACTCAGGGTCTGGAGATATGACTCAGTGGATATAGGATTTGCCTCATAAGAATGAGGTACTGAGTTTGGATCCCAGCATTCCTGTAACCAGTATGGTGGCATAGGCATGTAATCCCAGTGCCATGCGGTGGAGCCAGGTGGATCCTTGGGCCCTTGCTGGGCAAACAAGCCAGCCAATTGAGGAGGTCCAGGTTCAATGAGAAACCTGGTCTCATAACGTAAGATGGAGAGCAAATGAGGAGTATATCCAGGATCAATCTTTGGCCTCCATAGGCACATGCTGGAATACACACACACACACACACACACACACACACACACACACACACACCTACCTCGTCTCTCTCACATGCAGACTGAACAACTGTATCAAACTCATTATAATGCCATACTGTACCCATAAAAAGACATCAGTGTACCTCATCACACACTACCATGTGTTCCTGGGATGAGATCAAGGTCATTTGTACCTATACTTCTTTTGTGAAGGCTTTGTAATGTCATTTGGAACTGAAGGTGATTTTATGACATCTGTTTGTTTATCCTGAGGAATTTATCATTGAGATACAGAGAACAGTAGGTCTTTTATTTAATTATGATATGCTTTCCATTACAAACATATGCTTTATTTTAAGAATTGAGGATAAGGAATGGAAATACAACTCAGCCCAGTTCTTGCCTAATATGCACAAGGCCTTGGGTTCGATCCCTGGCATTGCATAAACTGAGTATGGTGGCACAAGCTTGCAATTCCAGCACCTGGGACGTGAAAACTGGAGGCTCAAGGTCAATCTGGACTACATGAGACCCAGTCCCAAAAAAGAATAAAACAAAAAGAAGATACAGAAAAAGGAGAGAAGGAAGGAAGAAAGAAAGGAAGGAGGAAAGGAAGGAAGGAGGAGAAGGGAGGGAGGGAGGGAGGAAGGAAGGAAGGAAGGAAGGAAGGAAGGCTAAGGATAAACATTGGAAGTGTGACACAGTACAAGGTGTTAGAGATATTTAAGGATGATTAAAACAAGGCTAGAAATACAATCTGATTCATTATAACAGCTCTGTGTACTTATCACCTTCAGGAAGTTGAGCCTTATCTGAAGTCTGAAGAAGAAGCTTTGAAGCACTTTCATCAGAAACTGATTAACTCCATTTCTGTCTCTAGGTCGAGGATAGCTTCATCACAGTCTTTTGCTCCTAAAACCTTCCAGAATTTTCAGCCTCACCAAACATTAAAAGTTTAATCTAGAATAGGAAGCTTCTGGTATCTGTGGACTCTCCTACCCAGCCAGCGAGCATAACCCTCTCTGCCTGCCCTCTGCTTGGTGCTCCAGGTCTCCCAGCTCAAGGATGGAGTCTTGATTTATACAGAGCAAGGAGGAAAGATGATAATCATGCGGCACCTGCATCCGCAGCCCCCAACACTAATCAGCTTTTGTGATGTATTTCTCCCTAGAACACCCCCACTGACTTTTAGCTGTTCTCCCTTGAAGCTAGAGCTTTACTCTAACTTGAAACTACAAAGTGCAATGATTTTTAGCAGACACCACTAATCCTAGATTAAATTCAGACCTGTTTCTTTTTCAAAATTTAAAATTACAAGCATGTTACACAAGAATATTTCCTTTAAAGAACACAAAGGTCCTCTTTAAAAACTCGTCTAGAAAGTGTGTGCCCCATGTCACTCAACTTTCAGTTAATGATAAGAAAATACCCAAGATCGTGAACTTATAAAGAGCAGAAATTTATTTTGGAGGTTTCAGGCCATGGTCCATTGGCTCTGTTGTTTGGGGACTGTGTTAGGGCAGCACATCTTGGTGAGCGTGCCCAGCAAGAAAGTTGCTGGGCACGCTCATACTACCCAGGAAATACTATCCATCTCATACTATCCAGGAAATTGAAAGAGCAAAGGCTCCAGGATCCCATTATTCCCCTCAGGGGCACACTTTGAGTGACCTAACTTCCTCTCATTCAGCCCCACCTTCTAAAGGTTCCATCCCCTCCCAATACTGCTGACAACCAAGACTTTGGGACTCTTATCTAAACATATCATCTCCTCAGAGCAGGTCTGGACAGAGAGATTGATCCTCAGGAGAAAGTAGATGATGCTTGCAGGATAAGACAACTAAAAAAATATATTATCACATGCATACACATTCGTGCATGCACAGATACATGAACATATAAACATGAACATAAGCACACATGCACACATATATACATATGTGCATACGAACACAAATACACTTATGCACACATGCATATACATAGGAAAATGAACACAAACATGCACATGCATATATGTATGCACAAATGCACACATATGTGCATATGTGCACCTGTGTATGTGCACACATGCACCCATGCATTCATGAACATGCACATACATATGTGAGTACACACAGGCAAATGCACATATGTACATGCATGCATATGCACACGCACACACACTCACATCTTTCTGTATTGGAAGACCCAGTGGTAATGGAGAAAGTGTTTGCAAGGAGTCATGAAATGCCTGAGTGAACACCGCCATCCCAAACAGTTCAAATATCACCCAGAAGAGATTTCACCAGCAAGCACTGCAGTTTGCCATGGGCAGATGAGGGCCTCTAATTCAGAACATAAGCTGCGCCTCCACCTATAAAAATTCTAGGAGAAGCAGCATGCCCTGGCTGGAATAAGGATGCATGATTTCTGGCTGAAAACATTCCATAGCTCAACAGATGGCTCTCTTCCGGGGTTTGAGACCAGCAGGCACTGGGAAATATCCTGACAAGAGTGAAATACTAACCCGAGGAGAAGAAAATCAGAGCCCAGGGAGATGGAATGAATATCTTGTGTGAAGATACCATTCTCTGGGCGTGTCCTCCTGGAAACTCTCCCAGAACACAGTAACAAAGCCGTTGCTTTGTTTCGGAAGGCTGCCATAAACAAACCATCTTGGTGTGACTGAAATTCCACGAATTATTTTTACTGCCCTGAGATATTTAGATTTTGTTGTTAGTCTCTGCTTTGCAAAGCTTATTGTTGTACATCTAGATTTGAAAGCAAAGCTTATCCTTCTGGCATATTCTGGTCCGAATTCCTTGTTTTCCTAGGGTAGCTTCTCTTCTGTAATTCTGTAGGAAGGATTAAAATAAACCTCAGCCATGCGCTCATGATGAGCTTAGCTTCATGCTGTGATCAGTCATCCCCAGCCATCCAGACAGGCACTAGTTAGTTCCTTCCAACAACATGGCATGCATTTGCAACCCCAAAACTCAAGTGACCATGCTGGAAGGAATGAAGATAAACAAAAAGACACCCGTGCCTCCTCCCTTTGACTACCAGACTATTGAGACACATGGACCCCAAGAAATTGGAATTTCCTCAGGACTCTCATGTTGGGACAAGGAAGAGACTGAAGCCTAGGGCCAGCCAGAGGAGGAGCTTGTCCCTCAGAAAGAGATTTCACACAGTTCTGACAGTCTAGCAGACCACCTTGCAGGACAGACCAGAGTCCAGACAATGAGGACGGCAGGACTGCATCCTGACCCGAACTGCTTAGCTATGCAGTTCTACTGAAACCTAAACTTCAGGTCAGGACCCAGGCAGCAGGGAGGAATCACTGGATTGATTTGTTCTTCTCAAGATGGCCACACTGAATAAATCACGTTTCTGCTTTTCACAATTACTTGTCTCTTTAATTCCCCTATTGAGGATGGTGGCAACACCTAGCTTGTTAAAGTTGCCAGGGCCCAGACTTTGAGCCTAACAACTCCAGTAGCACCCAGGGTATCCAATTCCGAAATCACTGTTCTCCCTCCAAAACCCAATTCTGTCTTCCCAAAATGATAAGACAACCCCAAACGCACTCCAGTGTTCTAACCAAAAATCTACATGTCTCCACTTCCTCCCTCACCCTCACATCCGTGGCCAGTAACTGAGCTCAGTTATTCTGACAGCCGAAACCTCCCTCCAATCTCCTCTCCAGCTCCACATCTCCCTCCAGTGTCAGCTCCTGACTCAGCTTAGATCCTGTTTCTCCTCTTTAAAGCCCTTAAGGTGGCAGTCTGTGGCTTGGGAGACAAATTCCTTGTCATAGCTTAAGGGACCCTTCACATGGCTTTGTTGTCTGTCTTTTGTCTGCAGCCTCATCCCGGGCACTCCATGTTCTAATCCCTGTGAACACTCTGTGGCGTCCCCCAAACACTGTGTTCTCTGGTCCATTGGTCGTCTGGCTCTTCCCTGTAACTAACACATACATTTTCATCCTTCCTCCTCTTGTTTTTGAGCTTCAATTTGGCTTTCTGAACCAATGGAATGGTTCCCTTTTCTCCCAAGATTTCTTTAGGTGCCCTTCCACATGTCCTCTTTCCCGTCATAATTTCCCACCGTTTTGGCGTATGGGTTCTTAGTATTGTATGCTAAGATTTAAGCATGGAACCTGGAACATATTTAATGCTTAAATATTTGTTGAGTGAATGAATGGCCACGTCTTAAATGGTTGATGTACTGAATTAATCAACCACAGTCCTATTATTTTAGCAATAGACAGGATATTCTTCTTCCTCTCTCCTTCATCTGACCACACTCCCTTTCCCGTCTCTTACAGCATTTTGCACTGATCTGGTCCTCTCTGATTCTTAACCTAGTCCCTTCTCAAATCTTCTAGACTTTGCAGAGTTGCGTGATGTCCCTGCTAACCTGCAATTGGCTTTGCTGAGATTCTCTGACTTTGCCTCTGTTCCCTGTCCTTCGGATTCGGCAAGCCATATAGAATCAATTTTTGACCCAGTCATCTTTGATCAGGCATGATCAAGGCATGTGTGTGGAACAGTCACCACTTCTTCCCCACCCAGCCAGGGGGTGAGGACTCAAGTATTTGAATGTATAACCATACTTCTTGGAGTCTCTCTTCAAGACTCAAACAGAATCATACTATTTTTGTCTTACTAAATTGGGGTTACAATACTAAGGAAGGACACAGGCAGCTTTTGGTGGACCTGTCCTCTGTTGGGCCAGGAATGAAAGTTCAAGCAGAGATGCCCACTCACATCTGACCATAGAGGCCTCCAACTCCCATGGCCTTACAGCTCATCCCATCTTCCCACTGACAAGTCCAGTGGACTTAACACAGAGTTTTCACCATCCACAGATAGCCAAGTCATCTCAAAATCTTGAGGAAGCTCTTCTTATTAGCCAAGTGATATGGGGTATAGCCAGAGAAGATCAGGTTATCCCTGCAGAGATCTATGGCAGCTTCCTAGCCGTTCATCAGGAATATTCAACAGCTCCACTTACCATTCTGTTTATTTCCTGGAATCACAGGTGATATTGTTTGGACATTGCATCAGAGCACCTCTGGGCTAGAATGTCCTCACACAACACTGAACTCGAAGTCCTGACCATCCCCTCCCCAGGTCCTCTCCCATCCCAATGCTCCAGACACAGTCCTATGCCACTTCCATACATGATTTCTGCTCACGCTGGTCTTGATTTCTGCCATGTTGACTCCGGTCTTGTTCCCACCTCTGCCATGCTCAGTCTGGTATCTACACAGACCCTTATAGATGGCTAAGGCTTATTTTCTGTCCATGGTTCTGATGGGCTGGTTTCCTCTCCAGCACAGCACTCCAACTCCATGGTATGTATCTATGAAATGGCTGAAGAGAAAGGGGGACAAGAGAATCAATCAACTAACTGTTGCCAGCATTCCCTGATGGGCAACATACATTGCTTGGTGCAAAGACACTTTGCCAGAAACTTAATGCAGATAGAGACTTAAGGCTAGTGGTGGATGCTAATTTTCAAAGAGCATCATCCCTGCTAACCATGCCACCTGTAGACACCCTACTGTCCTTCTTCAAGGCATTTTTTTTTAGAATCTGAAAAGGACAAAATTCTTAAAACACACAGGTGGAACTGAAAAATATCATGTCAGACATCACAGAAACCTGGGCCAGCTTTTAGGGTGATAGTAGGAAGCCTGATCTCAGAAACTATTAAAAGCATCCTTTCTCCAGGCCCTTCACCTGGCTACTTGATTGCTTTTAAATAAAGATACAAGTTCTCAAGGAGAAAAGGTTGCAAAATAGAATGCATTTTTTCCCTTTCTGCTTTTTCCCAGATAAAGGGTGAAGGAGCCTCAGCAGGTATAGACAACTAGGGTAAATGAAAGGTCTAAAGCCTAGAAAAACCTGTCTCAGCTCCTTCTCCCTCTGGCCTCCTCCCATTCGTACCAAAAAAGTCTCTAGCAAATTCAATTTCTATCACCAATTTCTTGGTGGAACATCCTTTGTTAAGTCCCAGGCCTTTGATTAGGGAGTTTAAAGTGCTCCCCCTTCCACCACTCAAAGCTGAACTGCTTCAGATGCTGTCTTTGATTATCATAGTAATATGGAACCTGTATCAGACTAAAGGGATCTTTCCTGATTGTCTAAGACAGAGGCAACATGATTTTTAAACAATCTCAGAGATCATATATCTACCTCACCATGGTCCATGGTTTGATTGACTTTGGAGGAAATCTAAGCCACAAAATCCATAATATAAGAGCAAATGTTCTGAATGTTTCTATGAGTGAATTTAGAACTTGGTTTTAAAAAATACAATACAGGGACTAAGGAGATGTCTCAGTTGGTAAAATACCTGCCATTCAAACATGAGGATTCATGCTTTGATTCCCCAGCATCCATCTAAAAACACTGGGCATGGTGGCACAAATTTGTAATACCAACAGTAAGGAGGCAGAGATAGGTGGGTCTCTGGGGCTTGCTGACCAGCCAGTGTATTCTAATTGATGGGCTTCCATTTCCAGCGAGAGGGTCTATTTCAAAACCTCAAGGTTGATGGCCCTTGAGATATGACACCTGAGGTTGACCTCTCGCCTCCAGGTGTATGCACACATAGACATATATATGTACCCACGCAAATGCGAACACCATTAGCCAAAGCCTTGGAGGAAGATAATATCTTAATAGCAGTTTCATCTTCTAATATATTGCCTTCTGAAGATGAAAGAACTTCTAAAATCTTGTCTTCTATTTCTTTTAACTGCCTGGAATGAAACAGTTTTCTCAGAACAAAAACAAATGGCTTAAAAATCACTTCAAATATGTATCCTTCTATAAGAAACAAAGAGCTTGTAACCTTAAAGAAATGCATCACTTTGTGACAAGTATCTGTAACAGGGATGTTGTGTAATTAATTTCTTATCTTGTAAAATGTCACAAAGATGGGCCTTCCTGCTCCAGTTTCCTCACTAATGATCATTTATGTGATACCTTGAGAGAAATAGGACAAGCCAGTCTTCTCTGCCAGCCTGTGCCTCAGCTTGGAGCGAACAGAAGTGCCGCTCCATTTATTTTCTAAAATGTTACATGACCCCTAGAACTTCACCCTCTTTACTTACAATATAGATATTATGAGCAGAAAATGGGATGCAACATTCATACTTTCATTCTACCATGCTCCAATGAAAACACAGAGCCTCCGTCACATAGTGAATACTTTGGAGCAAAAACTTTGCTGAAGGATTGAAACTGTGTGCTGTGTATGCTGCAAACTTTCCATTTCTTCTGGTGTCTAAGAAACAGACTCAGGAATGCAGTGTTGTAAATTAATGCAGAGGCTCTGTAACCTCCTGCATTTAAAATTTCCCATTTGGGGGCTGGAAAGATGGCTCAGCAATTAAGAACCCTTGCTGCTCTTGCAGCGAACCTGGGTCCCAGCACCCACAGTTCCCATCAGGAGGCTCACAACTGCCTGTAATCCCAGTTCCAAGGGGCCGTATGCGTTTCTCTGGCCTTTACACAAATGGCACACATACACACACACACACACACACACACACACACACACACACGAATAAAAAAATACAAAATGTGACAAGTATCAAGACCTTCTTCTGTTTAAGATAATAGGAATCAAATATACAAAGGAAAAACCCAAATCATCATATCATTTGATTGAGCTGCTCTGACCAAACTGGTGCACAAAGCCAGGAGACAGAAAGCCAGGGGGGCATCCATCACAACTGATGGCTACCTGAGAAAAGGAGGGCCCTCAAGAGTCCCCAGCACTGTAGCTATGGTGCAGGATCTAGAACACCCCCTAAATAAAATGAGATG
Source organism: Nannospalax galili (assembly GCF_000622305.1). Lineage (NCBI taxonomy): Eukaryota > Metazoa > Chordata > Mammalia > Rodentia > Spalacidae > Nannospalax > Nannospalax galili. The sequence continues at coordinate 37,009 of NW_008349083.1, read as the reverse complement.
TCTACTACTGTGTGAAATGGATGCGGTTATGCTATGGGTGCAGAGGGAGACAGAGATAGAGAGGTGGAGAGATGTGAGCATCTCTGAGCCTCTGGATTCCAACAGTCATACCTCCTGCAAACAGTCCTGAAATGACCTGTTTCTTACAAGAACATAAGTGTAATGTTAGAATCCAGACCAGACTGCTGCTCAGGGCACAGCGCTTGCAGTAGCCCTGCCCTTCTCACAGAGGCTGGCCAGTACCACTGAGGACATTGTTGGTGAGTCCCCAGCTACCAAACTCCCAGGTGCAAGGATCTCTGGGGCAGTGAGCTTACATCAGAGCAAGGGTTGGTGGTCATACATCCTGCTCCCCACCACCCTCCCTGCCTCCCATCTGGGAATCAGGGAGACTGACTGCAGGCTTGTCCTGTAAAACCTCCCTCATCCTCAGAAAGGTATGAGACCCCACTTCTGCTATGTGATCCCTGATTCCTCTCTTCAGAGCCCCATCATGCTGTATATCTCTGGTACACTCCTCAGAGCCCATCATGCTGTTGTCTGTCTGTTCTTGGCATTAATAACTCTTCTAATAAACTCTTTATCCTCAACAATCCATCTCAGCGTCCCCTTGAACATCTAAGATCTTACCTGAACTTGCTGAAGGGGTGTCTGTGGCTTCTCTCCAAGAGATGCCTGCATGCCCTCCATGGGTTCCTTTGTTCAGATTTTCATTCTCCGGGGCATATCTTTCCATATCTTTGGGTAATTATTATGTATTTCATTAAAAATCCAATTTTTCCCAATGCTTTAGATTCTCTGGTTTGGGGGTGATGGGATTTTATTACACAAATTATAAGGTTAGAAACCACATCCTCAGTTCTGTAGAATCTGTAACAAAGCAAAGCTTAAGTCAAACATTTTTTCAGTGAAGAAGGCAGAAAAAAAATGAGATGTACCTACTGAGAGAGTGAAATTGATGTCAAAGGCCCCTCGCAACTCTTCTTTATCCTCTACATTCTTCCCAATTTTCTGGAATCTTCAGTGATTTCATTTTATTTTATTTTTGTCTGGCAAGCAGTTGGGGAGCTGAATGGGTGTTGCAGAAATGTTGGGACTGGGATGTGGGGATCAGCTGAAGTGTCTGACATCAAAACAATAAAACTGTGAAGAACTCGCTTCCCTTCTCTGTCCTCTGGAATTGAAAACAGCACCACACAATCCAGTGCATCCATGACATGTAGCATTCAGGAGCAGGACCACAATGAGCACATGTGGCAGAGATGGCTCTTTGCAGGCTTTGTTCTTTATGTCCAGATCATAAAAAGGAAAGAAGAGAAAAATAGGGGTTGGAGAAATGGATCAGTTGATAAAGTCCTTGCCATGCAAGCATGAGGTCCTGAATTCTGAGTCCTCAAAGCTCACGTAAAAAGCTAGGTGTGGCAGTGGACATTGTATTCACAGCCTGGGGAGATAGGAGGAACCCTGGAGCTGAGTCTCTGGCCAGTCAGTCTAGCTGAATCTGAGTCCAGGTTCAGTGACAGACCCAGTCTCAAAACAAAGTGGAGAGGGATAGAGGGAGATAGAGGAAGACAACCTATGTCAATGTCCACACAGGTATCTATGTGCATATGTACACCCTCGTGCACACACATACACATGAGAGGGGGGGAGACAGAGACAGACAGAGACAGAGACAGAGAGGAAAAAAAGTCTCATTATTGAGAACTCATGAAATTCCATTAGAACTCATTAAAAAGTTTCATTGTGTGAAAACTTTTTTTGTAAACTCCATGATAGGAGGGGAGATGCTAATCCAAACAGACACTTGCACCCTCCCTTCAGTTTTCTACCTGTAAAACAACAAATCCACAAGAATTTCAGTATCCCCAGGAATCCCATGCTGGGAGAAGGGATTCTGAAGCCCAGGTGCCAGCCTGGGGGTGGATCTTGTGTCCCAAGAGGAGATTTTACAACGTTCTGACAACTATCAGACCACTTTGCAGGAGAGACCGAAGCTGAGACCAGTGATGGATCAGTGATGGACAGGACCACACCTTGGCCAGGACTGCTTATCTATACATACTTCTTGCCCTCCATTTAGACCTAAACCTCACATCAGGGCCTGAAGATGGACTTGGTGGGGATAACTGGGAATCTTTAATGGTTCTCCTTCCCACTGTGGCCACATAGAAGAGCTCTCTCTCCTTTTCACAATCAAGTCTCTCTAATTGGTACAGTAGAGATGGGTGGCTGAGCTTACTAGGACTGTCAGGGCCCAGGCTCTGACCCTAACAATGCCAGAAACATGTTTCTAAAGACATTTTCGGAGCTTAGTTGTTTTGATGTGATAGGTAACAGCTGTGGAAGGGAGGCCTTCATGAAGTTAGTTTAGTGCACACATAAGACACACACGCGCATGCACACGCACACCGCAGTGCTGGACATTCAGTGTGAAATGGAGCCATCAGAAACAAAAACTTTTCTTTCTTCTTTCTTTGGAATATTTTAATTGATTCTTTGATAACTTCATATGTGTATATGACGGATCTTGATCATGTTCAGGCCCAGCCTCTCTCCCACTCTCCTTTCCCCTCAGTACCTCCCTCTTTTACCTTCATGTCTATTTTGTTTGCAACCTATTAGTGCCACCAGCATGTGCATGGGTGTGGGGTCACCCGTCTGGGTTGTGGACAACCTTCCAGCAGCCAAATCCTGCAGAGAAGTGCCTCCCTCCCCCAGCAGCCATCAGTGCCAATAGCTCCTCAGCTAGGGGCAGGGCCTTGTGAGTTCCTCCTACATCCATGCAGGAATGTTGACTGGCTTGATCTTGTGTAGGTATTCTGTAGGCCACCAAGGCTGCTGTGGGTGGCACACAATTTTTAAATAGGGCTTTTCCTAGTGTGGCCAGAAAAGCTATGGTATACTTGGTTAAAAATGAATTTCAGATAAATAAGACATACTACATGAGACATTACACTAGAAAAAAAAATCATTCCTAAATCTAGCAAACTTCATTTACTCTTTTGCCTGGAACATTCTATGGAAACCCCACTGGGTTATAGAGGCCTCAATATTCCTTTAAAAAGTCACTAGACACATGTGCCTTCAGTTGAGATTCTGGTTCTTGTGTTTGAAGTTCCTTAATTCTACATATTTTATAAGTCCTTGCCAAACTAATCTAAAATTCCACTTTCACATCTGTCATCCACTGTAACCTGGAAACTCCTTCTTGCCAGGACTATGTCCTTCTGATCCCTGCTTCCTCAGAACCTTGAGAACACATGGACTGTTAATAAATGTTGGCAGAGATAGAATGTTTGCTCCTGGTCTTGTAGATTTCAGGCTTTTCTCCCTGCCCTTGAGAGCTTTCCTAATCAAAGTTCAGCTGGAAACCCTCAACTTTCTATTCTCCACATGAGCCCCCATTGAATTCTCTGAAGCTTTTGCTCTTGTTTCCTTAGGAGCTCTATCCCTCCTGCCCCCTATGGGGCTCACAGGGGTACCCATCACGCGGCCTTGCTTCTGCTCTTTGAACACTGATAAGAACATTACTGAAGATATAGTTCAAAGGCCCATATCCTCCAGAAGGCTCTTGGATCATTCCACACGATGCCATTTCTGTTCCATGAAATTTCCATGTTGGAGGTCAAGTCACAACACAGCCACTTTTTCAGTGATTTTGTGTCAGTTCTGACACCTCAGCTCTGAGGTCCTGTTTAAATAGAGGACTGTTTCACAGTTATCTCTTGTCTTCCTACCACCCCTAGCTTGTCTAGTAGACAAGCTTTACAGACAAGCATTTGATGGTATTCCCATCACTTATAGATCCTACTATGAAATCAACAGAGCACAATGCCAATCTATTACCTCCAAAAAACAGCTATAAATCAGAGCATGAGAGGCTCACTTTGGTCAACTTTTCAACTCCTCCCCACCCCACACCTATCTGCTCTACTTTAGGCCCAACTTCCAGGAACTCACACCAGCAATGCCTTCATTGATGGTTTTCCAAAAGTGGAACTCTGCCCTCAGAGGCTGGAGAGATGGTTCAGCAGCTAACAGCATGTACTGCTCTTGCAGAGGACTGGATTTTGATTCCCAGCACCCATGTCAGGAGGCCTGAAACTGCCTGAAACTCCAGTCCCTGGGGAGCTGTTACCTCTGACCTCTGTGGGCATTGGCACTCACATGCATATACACATAATTAAAAATAGTAAAATGGGAGCTGGAGAGCTGGCTCAGTGTTTAGGGGCATTTGCTGCTCTTGCAGGGATAGTGGCTCACAACCACCTGTTAACTCCAGTTCCAGGGACTCCAACACCCTCTTCTGATCTGTACAGGCTCCTGCATGCATATGGTGCACATAAATTCATGCAAGTAAACATACATATGCATAAAAATTAAATAGGTAAAAATTGTAAAATAAAAACAAATAAAATAATAATTTTAAAAATGTTCTGCCTCAGGACTTAGGAGGATGGCTTAGTGTGTAAAAGCAGTTGCTTCACAAGCATACATGAAAACCCGGGTTTGAATCCTCAGCACCCACATAAAAAGCCAAGTGTGGCTGGGCCAAGGGTGGTTATATCCCCAGCACTGAGATATTAAGACAAGAGGATTTCTGGGGCTTACTGACTGCCTACCTCATTTCTGGATCAGTGAGAGCCCCTGTCTCAAAGGAATAATACAGAGAGTGATATAGCAGGGCACCTAAGTCTTCCTCTGGCCTCTCCATGCACATACACCTGCACACATGTGTATATACAACACACACACACACACACACACACACACCCCAAAGGGAAGTCTATATTAGTCAAAACAAAGCCTACTAAACTGTTTAGGGGACAAAAGAAACAGCATGAGGCTAAATCTAGGTCCTTCTATAGATTTCTACTGATCCAACAAATTCTTTAAAAGTCACCCCTCATTTTGAAATGGATTTTTCTTATTTTACAAGCTTGAGTTTTCACCTATCTCAGATGCTGGCATTCCTTCTTTGTCCACTGACCAACTAGCATAGTTGCATATATTTTGGGTTGGGTTCAGTCTGGAATCCAAGCTTGAGATGCAGTGTGGGAAGTGTGTAGCTTAGGGTGGTCATTGACACAACACTGTTGGATAAGACAGACCAGGAGTGTGGTGGGTGTAACAATCCAACTAAGCTTGTCAAAAAATATGAATTTCCATAGTTAATTTTCCAGAATTATCCATTTAGCAATGGCCAAGTAAATCAGAAATGAGCAATTTAAAACCTAATCTTAAGCCCTCTGCTCACATTTGATGTTATAGGATTTTGTTGGGATAAACTAAATCATGTTTCCAAGAAGCAAACATATTGGTAAGTGGGAAATTTCCAGAAGGCAATATCAATAAAGCTGTGCCTACCACGCCAGTTGAGATGGAGACAAGCCTAGCACAGGATAATGGCTGCACTGGGTTCTGGGGAGAGCTGATAGTGGTCCAAAATAATGAAATCATAGCATCTGCTCCACTGGGGTATAAATTGCTTAGACCAATTCTCTGACTACTGGGCCAAAGTCAGCATTACCCACTGCAGATTGGAGAGTCAGAAATATTGACATCAAGTTCCACATTAAGCAAAACAAGGCGTGTTGTAAGTCAAAAAACTGCCACAGTAGCTGTCAAAGGAAATAAGTTTTAAAGATCCTGAAAGGTTAGAGTAGATACAGACTAGCCATTTGCTCTGGCAAATATATCACAACATGAGTTCAAGCCGATGTGTGTAACTGATTCAGTCACAAAAAGATTCTTCACATTTTCACCAAGAACTGCATAAACAGGACTCAGACCTATACTGGTGGCCCATACATGTAGGAGACGAGGCAGGAGGGTCTTTGAAGGTTCTGTAGAAATTTACTCTGATTTAAAGCATTTCTTCCAGGAAGGAGACTCATGAGACCCAGGAAGTAAACAACTCACAAACTCCAGAAAGTTCCTGAAACTAACAAAACCCACAGGGCCCTTCCCAAGGTTTTGGAAGTGGTAATCAACTGCTGAGGGAGGAGACACTCCAACCAGCCCAGCTGCCTGAAGAGAGAGGCTCTGAACTGTTGAACTGCCCGAAAGTCATGCAGAAAAAGCCCTGAGGATGCAGCTTTCATGAGTCAGAACTCACAATGGAATGGTTTTGAGTCATCCCTGCTCCTGTAAATAATCCCAAGTCATATTCCTGTAAGGAACCCAATAAACTCATTGCTTTGCCAACTTGGACTTTGGTAAAAGTGTTTCTTCGGTCTGCCATAGGTGCCTTATTTAGGGTGACTAGACATTTGTTCACATGTTTCTAAGAAAAGTCTCACACAACAGAGGCCATAGTAAGACCCAGTCTAAGGATAAACACAAAACAAGAAAAAACAAGACTCTGCAAGGAAAGATCATGATCTGGCCCTTATCTAGGAACTGTGCAAGCTCTGTCTGTTTCATCATATATCAGGAAAGATGGCCCTGCAATGATGGTTTTTAAAAACCCAACCACTGTGGGATCTCACTTCGACGCTGAAATCTTGGAACATACACGAGGCAAGAGGCTACCCAATAATGTTCACCTCATCATCTCCAAAAGTGATGGTAAAAGCTGTAATGATGACAAAAATGATGACATCAGGAGTTAGCAAATGTTAGGCGCCTGATTTACGTAACACTGACAATTCCAGAAAGCAGTGTAGAAGTCTTAGGGAGTAACTCTTCGTTTGATACAAATTTTCCAGAGATTAGCAATGACCAAGAGAATCAGAGATGAGCAATTTAAAACCTAATATTAAGCCCTCTGCTCACTTTTGCTGTTACATGATTTTGTTAGGATAAACTAAATCATGTTTCCAAGAAGCACACATTGGTAACTGGGAAATTTCCAGAATACGGTATTAATAAAGCTGTGCCCGCCACTCCAATTGAGATGGAGGCAAGTCTGGCAAGGGATAGTACCTTCACTGGGTTCTGGTAGAGTTGATAGTGGTCTGAAATAATGACCAGCTGTGTTGTGACACATGCCTTTAATCCCAGTACTCGGGAAGCAGAGGCAGGTGGATGTCTGTGCAATTGCAATCAGCCTGGCCCACATAGTGAGTTCCAGGCCAGCTAGAACTACAGGAAGACCCTGTCTCAAAAAACAACAAAACCAAATAAAATAATGAACAAGACCAGTATCCTGGTTGCCCTATAAAAGTCAATTCACCCTATAAGTGAACTCCATTTAATTTTTTGTTAGTTTTTGCTTTTGTGTTTTGATTATTTGTGCTTATTTTATTTTAAATGCATTTTATTGAATTTTTGTGTATTTCATACAGAACACCTCAATCAGTCTTAATCATCTTTATACCCCCTTCCCCACTGGCACCCTCCCATAGCCCCCCCACTGGAATTCATACATTCTGTCATTTGTGTTAAGGCCAATTGTGTCAGGTTAGTGTCCCCAGATGTTCCTCAGTGCAAGTTCATCTACTGAGGTCTAGTCAGCTTAACTACAGTCCCTTGTTTTAGGAAGATCAGCTCTTCTTCATCTAGCAGTAATCAGCTAAGATTGGGGTCTGCTGC
>NW_008349083.1:0-29191 GCF_000622305.1 Nannospalax galili | reverse complement strand
CTGCTGTCCATTTCCCCAGTTCTATACTGGGTTTTTGTCTGCTTGAGTTTGCATGGGCCTTGTGCATGCTGATTTCTATACTGGGTTTTTGTCTGCTTGAGTTTTCATGGGCCTTGTGCATGCTGACGCCATTGCTGTAGATTCATATGAGCAAGGTCCCAGGAGCTTGTAGAACTCTATTTCCATAAGGTTGTGTACCTCATCTCTGGCTCTTACAATGCTTTTCTACAATGCTCCCTGAGCCCTGGGTAGGTAAAGTTTAATATAAGAGTCCTGTCCATGAACCAGCATTCTTCAGACTCTTAGTCTCTATGCTTTGGTCGTTTGTGACCCTTTATGTTCCTGGCCCTCTGTTGCATAAGGGAGCTTCACTTATGAGAATTGAGAGATTCATTAGTGTACTCTTTAGCCCTGTTCTATGTTCTATGAGCCATAGGTGTAGAGGTTGCACTGTAGATATGTCACTTAGGCCTGGGCAATTCTTAGACAATGTCTGTATGTGACCAGTTGTGGTACTTGGTAATAGTCTCCATCTGGTGCAAAAGAAGTTTCTTTGATGAGAGGTAACTAAGGCTAGGATATTTGTCTGTAAATATAAAGATAAATATTTTGTACATAGTAAAAAATTATATTAGTCTAGGGATGTGACAGTCTTGGGGTTTTCTCTAAGATCTATGACCACTCCAGCCATGTGTATTTGGTTATGTTTACAGTACCACACTTGAGTTTCCTCCCACCGAGTGGGCATTTAGTCCAATTAGGTAGCTGTTGATTGCCCCCAAGATAAAAGTGCCACTACTGCATCAATGCCAGCCAGTCATTGATATGGTTATTTGGTCTTGAAGCTGGTGTTGGACCATTGATTGAGGTTTTCCCTTGGCACCATCATAGTGCTCTCCAAAGCTATGAGAGGAGCCTCCAGGGAAAATGGTATTTGAAGTCAGTTCCAGCTCCATTGCTCCAAATCCTGTGTCTGAAGTGTGTTCTGTCTTCAGCAGCAGAGTCTTACCTTCAGGGAAAGAAAGAACCTGAGAGAGAACAGCCACTAAGGGAGAAAGGGTTAAAAAAAATAGGGGTATTGAAATGGGAAAGGGGAGGGAAGGGTATACAAGAAAACTTGGGGATAAAGGGTAAGAAGGAGCTCAAGAGAGGTGGGACCATAAGAGACTGGTATTATCAAGGGAGAAATGGGGGAAACAGGACACTTTAAATGGGGAAGCTATGGTGGAAGAGTTAGACGGAGAGAGAGAGAGGAGAGATAAAAAATGCCTAGTTTTAAAAAAAAAACAGAGGGAGTCATATTAGTCCAACAACCTAATGACAAATTGTACATACAATATCTCTACATAAGTCCATGTGTATAGCTAAAGGTTACATAACAAGAAACAGTGCCAGATAGGAGAAACCTTCCTTTGAGTTGTTGGCCAGTGTGGTCCAAGAGATTCCCAAAATTACACAGGCTATTGTTTTGATTTTTGCAGTGCTGGGAATTGAACTCATGTCTTCATACACGCTAGGCAAGCACTCACTATACCACTGAGCTCTATTCCCAGCTCTCTCTCCCTCCCTCCCTCCCTCCCTCCTTTCCTTCCTTCCAACAGAATCTTATGTAGCTCAGGATGACCTTGAACTCTTGATCCTCCTGCCTCCACCCTCCAAGTGCTTGACTCACACACTGTGCACCACCACACCCAGATAATGAACTGCTTTAAAGGCTGACTTCCAACACTTCTAAACTGGGTGTTCTCACAGATTTAAAGAGAGCCTGGCAGAAGTGACCTGCCGCAGAAAATCTGGTCCAATACACAGAAATTGTTCGAAGGTCTTGGAAAGGCTCCAAAAAATCCTTGTTTTTATAGTTCCTCTCAAATACTATTTTTAGGATTAACTTCTATCCTGCCTGAGTGACAAATGGAAAAATAAATTCTTGAATTTTCTCTGAAAAACAATCACCAAGCTTTGTCTTAGCATAGCAACTCAGAGAGCGGCAGTTCTAGTGTCCTAGTCACGGACGTCTTCATTCTGTTTTGGGAAGTAATTAAAACGTATTTTTCCTTTTCTACGTGAAAAGTGGATTCTGTTCTGAGGAGATGGATGATCTATCTGTTTTATAAGGTAATTGTCTTCTTCAGTGTTCTTTTGGTCTGTTTATTCTGTGAACTTTGAGTCTGTGTCTGAGGACCTCTGGTTAAAAGCTGTGTATTCGGTGTTAATTTGTGGCAAGGTACATTCCATTTTCTTTCTCTGTGATCTGACTTTCTTATTTAGTTAATGTAATTATGTTTAAGTAATTGTAATAAAATAATAGCATCATAAGATAAGTGTAGGGCTTTATGATAGCTATAACTCAGTTGGTGGAGTGTTTGCCGACCATACACAGAGCCCTGGATTTGACACATCACCCTCACCCCCAATATCACATAAAACTGAATGGTCGTACATGCCTGTAATCTCAGCACTCAGGAGACAGAAGCAGGGGGGTCGGAAGTTCAAGGACACTCTCTGCTGCATCATGAGTTTGAGGTCAGCCTAGATTATATGAGAGACTACCTCAAACAAATGGAAGGAAGGAAGGAAGGAAGGAAGGAAGGAAGGAAGGAAGGAAGGAAGGAAGGAAACAAAGAAGGAAGAGAGGAAGAGAGGACTATACAGAGTAAAGCCATCTATTGCTGAGACTTTAGTTGAAAGTGAATGTGTTCATTCAGGTTTTACTATAATTGGGGCAGGATCCTTTATAAAGAAAGGATGTTGGGGATGGAGAGATGGCTCATTGTTTAATAAAATAAAAATTTTATTTTATGTGTATGAGTGTATTTCCTGCTTGTGTGTAAGTGCACCCATGTTATGTTGCGCAATGTTCACGGATGTCAGAAGAGGGCGTCAGAGTCCCTGGAACTGGAGTTATGGATGGTTGTTAGCCGCCATGTGGGTACTCTGAAACTGCTCTTAAACACTGAGCCATTTTTGCAACCCCAGTAAAAAGAAATCTTTTTTTTTTTTTTTTTTTTTAAAGAGCCAGGTATGGTGACACATGTCTTTAATCCCAACACTTGGGTGGCAGAGGCAGGTAAATCTCTGTGAGATGTGAGATGGAGCCTAGTCTGATCTACATAGCTAGTCCAGGCCAGCTGGGGACCCTGTCTCAAAAAAAAGAAAGAAACAAACAAACAAAACAACCAAAAAGAAAGGAGGTCTTCTTCTTTGGCTCACAGTGCTGAAGTCACAAGGTCTGGGAGCCTGGTGATGCCTTCTTCCTGGCAATCTCCAGGACACACAGAGCATCCCATAGGGAACACTCTTGTCTGTCTGAGAAGACCTCTCTCCCTCAGGACTCAGTCATGAAGTTCCGCTATGATGAGCTGATCTGCTCCCCCAGGACTCAATCATGAGTGTCCCGCTGTGATGAGCAGATCTAATTCTAACCACAAGATTTCATCTTTCAACTCCTTAACTGGATTATTTCTGCCTTCTTAATACCATTAGCATGTCTTTGGGGGATTAAACCCCTGAATGAGTTCAGGAAGGCAAACCCTATATAGACCACAGCCATAGACACCAAACAGGGATCTCACTAGTTAGTGGAGCCTTCATTCCTTGATGCTGAGGTTCCCGAGCTCTAGATGGAGAAAGTAGCATCACACAGACAAAGGCTATGTGGGTCTTGAAGGCATGAAGTACTAGCACTGGCTTGCCCTAGGGAACAGGCAAGAGCAGGCTCTATACCAGCCACTGGCTGAGGTCTTCTGTGGAGCTTACAGCTTGCTCATTTGAGGTATTTTTCTCTGAGTTTTTATTTTGAGATAATTATAGATACTCTCTGTAATTGCCTTACATTCCAATTCTGCTACATTCACAGTGAAAAAATAACAGGGACGGCTTGAACTCTCTATTAACCCAGGTTTTCCCCAAGGCAACATCTTGTGTAGCTATAATATAACATCACAATCAGAAAACTGGTGTTGATTAATCCATCAAACTTAGTTTCGTTTTACCAAATCTACATGTACATGGTGTGTGTGTGTGTGTGTGCGTCTGCATATTTCTATGCAATTTTATCATGCGTATGTATATATGGGATTCCCACTGTCAAGATATCATGTTCTAGATCTTTGTGATTCTCAACGGTTTTATGTAAATGGGAGCCACACATCATGACCTTTCCAGGTTGACATTTTTCACTCAGCATAATTTGCTTGTGGTCCATCCAAGTTGTTGTATGTACCAATATTTCATTCCTTCTCATTGCTCAGTAGTATTCCATGATATGAATGTGCCACATTTTACCTAATCACCCGCCCAATAAAACACATTTGGGTTGTTTTCAGTGTAAGACTATATCATATAAAGCTGCTATAAACATTGATGTACAGATTAGTAGTGAATTTAAGTTTTCGTTTATCTGAAATAAATACTCAAAAATGCCATTTCTAGATTGTATGTATACTAGTTACTTTTCCTGTGGTTATGATAAAATATTCTAGTAAAAGCAACTTAAGGAAGAAAAAGTTTATTTTGATTCACAGTTTGAGGTACAGTCCATCATGACTGGGAAGTCAAGAGTGTTGGGAGTGTGAGTTAGCTGGTCACACTGCATCCACAGAGAGAAAGGAGACAGAAATGGGTGCTGATGTGCAACTCAAGGTCTCGTGTTTGGATTCGGTCTAGGACCCCAGTCATCCACATTTAGGATGGGTTCTCTTAATTAACCCAATCTAGAAACTCCTCACAGGCATGTTCAAAGGCTAACCTAATCTAGAACCCCTCACAGGTGTAACAAGAGGCTGCTTTTCTAAGTGAGTTGAGGTCCTGTCAAGTTGGCAGTCACTACAAGCCACATATTGATGGGGGCAGTCTACATAAGGATGAATGTATTTCAGGACCATACACATTCAAGGTTGTTGACCTCAGTGGCAGAGAGAATCCAGGAAACACAGGCAGCCACCTTGCTTAGGTGTCCATATTGAGATGTATCAGCGATCTCAGAGGCAAAGCTCCCTGGACTGTGAGCTAAGGACTAGTTTATACAGCTCTCACGAGGCTAGCCTGCCTTCAACTGGTTTGAAAACACTGATGTTTGTGTTTACATAGGAGAAATGGAGAACTAAGAGAATGCTGAATTTTCTAATTCTCCAGTGATTTTTCTCAAGCAGCAAGAAGATTCATCTGTAGGGCAGGGAGGGTTGGGAGACTCTCAGTTTTGTTATCCTGACTTTTATCTTTTGTTCATTTTCTACAGGCGTGAACAGTTATTTATTTGTATTTCTGTGAGTTAATCACTCTTGAGGGTGTTTATTTGCTGTTGTTTCTTTCTGAGGGTTTTAACCCTAAAGCCTTCCCTTTTGAACCAAAAGTATTGACAATCAGCATTCCACACCTCCCCTGTGTGCTGGATTCCTTTGTTTGTGGCTTTTGTTCCTGTTTTGCCTTTTGTCCATGTGCAGAACACAATCCCAGGTGTGGACGTGTGTCTGCTGCAGTGTAGGAGAATCCCAGTTGACAATGCCTGCCAGTTACCACTCCCAGACCTCCCAGCACAGCCTCCTCAGTAGAACATGCAGCCACAGCACACAGGAGAAACTATGAGGCCAGCCAATCTGTTTTGCCATCTGAGTTCCTTGAATCTGCATAAAACTGGATGCAATAGCACATGCTGAACACCCCAGCACTCCTAAAACGAGATGGGAGGCAGAGGCAGGCGAATTGTCCTGAGCTCATGGGACAGCTAGCCCAGCACACACAGGGCAAAACAAAAGATGTTGTTTAAAGGTCAAAGGTAAGGACTGACACTTGATGCTGTCCTCTGAGCTCCATGTGTGTGCCACAGCACACATGTGCATGCATGCATGTGCACACACACACACACACACACACACACACACACATTGTAGTAGGAGACTAGGGACTGAAACATGAAGGGCTGGAAAAATGGCTCAGCAGTTAAGAGCACTGGGTGCTGTTGCAGAACACCCAGATGGTGGCTCACAACCATCTATAACTCCAGTTCCAGGGGAGCCAATGCCCTCTTCTGGCCTCCACAAGCACTGCACAGGAGGGTGCGCGCGCACACACACACACACACACACACACACACACACACACAGCGCCCGTATATGAAGGCAAAACACTGATACACATAGAAAATAAATTTTAAAAATGTTTAAAGATTAATATTTGAAAGAATGGCTTGGCAAAGGAAGACTGGAAGCCCTGCCTCACTTGCACTTCATACAACAAATAGCATGCTCAGGCAAGTTTATAGGGAACGACTGGAAGCCCTTCCTTACCTGGGCTTCATGTAATGAAGGAAACATGCTCAGGAAACATGCCTGTGCTGTACAAATGGGAAAGGAGGGTACTAGTGCCATGTCCTTTAGAGTGCTGTGCACCTCATTACCTGCTACTTTCGGGGAATTCTTCCTCAGTTCATTGGGCTGCTCTTATTCTCAGAGGTGCTTTCCTTTCTTAATAAACTGTCTATATTTCTATTCTTAACCATGTGTCCCTGGTGCAGTCCTTAGTTTCGGGACACAAGCCTGAAATGAGGTGCCCTGTTAACGCAGATCTGTGGACTGGCACTAAGCATGGTTTACCTCTTTCCTCTCTCTAGTTCTTTTTCATATACTGGCTAAACAAAAGCCTAGGTGTGTTTTCCCTAACCCTCTGGACTTTCTCATTCTTTCTGAACCACCCCCCATCCCCCAACCCCCATGTACCGGTTCCACCACACAGCTGCCCTCCATTGCTGAACATGCCGGCCTTCTGTACCCTAACTCTAAAAAGATGATGCTCCCTGTCCTCTTCTCCATCTCCTTTCTCCAGACAGCCTGACAAGATTTATAGCTTGCCTGCCATGTTCCAAGTCCTTTGTTTCTGCCCTGCCCAGGCTGCTTTATCAGCAACACCTGGTCATATTGTCAAATGTGGGTGTAATGACACTTAGCTCTTCCTTGTTGTCTTAAAATGCTACTGGGGCTGTGGGAGGCCGAGCCCAGGCCCTGGCAGCCCTAACAAGCCAGGCTTGACCACCTGTCCCCTTTATGCCAATAAAAGACACAAGTAAATAGAGCAAGGAGATGTATTCAACCCCCACACTGGAGAAAGCATCAAAGCAGTTCAGTGACCCCCCAAGTCCAACTTCAGAAATGCAGTGTCCTGGCATGATGTTTAAGTTTAAATAAAGGTCAAGAGGTGTGCATAGCTAAGCAGTCTTCGTCGACATGCAGTCCCATCCATCTTTGTTTCAACTCCAGTCTCTCCTGCAAGGTGATGTGCCAAGTTGTCAGAAATGCATAAAATTGCTTTCCAGAAGACAAGCTCCCCCTCTGACTGACACCAGGCCCAAACTTTTCCTTCTCCCAACATAAGACTCCTGTGGAAATTCCAGTTCCTTGGCACCCATTGCCTCAATGGTGTGATAGACAATGGGAGTACGATGTCTCTTTAGAACGTCTTCATTCCTGCAGATGTACTGGCTCATGGTTTTAATCCCAGCACTGGGGGGAGACAGGCAGAGGCAGGCAGATCTCTGTGAGTTTGAGGTCAGCCTGGTCTACATAGTGAGTTCCAGGCCAACCTGCTGCATAGTAAGACCCTCAAAACAAAAAGCAAACAACAACAAAACCCAACCAACAAAGAATAGCTTCATTTCTGACAAGATGCCTACAAAAGTGCTGCAGAGAAACCGTGCCTGAAGACATGAAATTGTCTATGCCGTGGGCCTGCTTTCTGTTCATTCAGTTGCAGTGCTAGGGGCTGGCTTTGCCAAGCTCTGGTGAAAAGCTGGCTGCTTCCCTTCCTGAATTAAAAAGGGAACAACAAGGTCAGCATGGGATGGCAGAGCTGCCCATTCAGACGCGGTAGGTGTAACAGGAAGGGAAGAACTGTGTGTGGAGGGAGTATCCCTGACCACAGCATCGAGGTGTACAGGGGAAGATTCAGCCGAATTGTTTTCAGGATGTGGGGAGCACATGTGGCTCGACCAGAGGAATTTATGGCTACAACTGGCATCTCCTGAACCATAAAGCTGCGCGGAAGCCCCTTTTCGACTTCGAGGATCCAACAGCAAGATTCAAATCGGAGATAATAGAATAGCAACCGTTGCTTAAGAGGGAGTAGAAGATAAAAATAATTTGCTACACTTCACTGGATTCCACTCCATACTTTTATCACAGCAGTCCTCAGCAGTTAATTCATTAGGATGCGTGTGGTTGCCACAGCCAGGAAAATCACCATCGGTGATGGGGAAAAAAATGCAGGCAGGTGATTCTCAGCTGGCAGTTCCGCAAGAATAAGAGCAGAGGCCAGAGAGCAGACTGCAGGCACAGAGACAGATTAGAGGATGTGGACAGCTAGTGTAAGAAGGTCCCAGTGCCTCAGATCCGGAAAAAGAATCCATGTAAATCAATCTGTATTTAAAATTCATTATTACTTATTATTTACTTAAAAAATTAAAGACACTGGGGATAGAGGTCAGTGGTAGAATACTTGCCTAGCTTGTGAGTCTCTAACTTTGATTCCAGGAGAGGGGAGAGAGAGAGAGAGGGAGAGAGAGAGAGGGAGAGAGAGAGAGAGATTTTTAAAGAATTTCTTTTTAAATTAATTATTTATTTATGTGGATATTTTCCCTGCATGTATGTAAGAACACCCTTGTCATGCAATGCCAGCACAGACGAGGGCATCAAATGCCCCTTGAATTAGAGTTTATTGTGAGCCATATGGGCACTGGGAACAGAACCCAGGTATTCTGCAAGAATAGCCAGTGCTCTTAACTGCTGAGCCATCCATCTTTCCAGCCCCTAAAATGAAATTAACCTATTTTCTTTTTAAAATTATTTTATTTATAATTTTTATTTTAATTTTTATGTGTATGACTGTATTGCCCTGCACGTATGAAAATACATGCATGTCATGCAATGCCCATGGAGGTCAGAAGAGGGCTTTTGGATTGCCCTGGAACTGGAGTTATGGACGGTTGTCAGCTGCCATGTGGGTGCTGAAAATTGAATCCAGCTCCCCTGCAAGAGCTACCAGTGCTTCTAACTACTAAGCCATCTCTCTAGCCCCTAACCTATTTTCTATGTAATATGAGACACAAATCTCCTGACCAATACAAACACATTCCCTCCCCAAGGTTTGTTGAAAGAGCTTCCTGCAGTGACCCTTAAAACTATTTTGAGAACTATAGTCACAGAAATGCAATCTTAAAGCTGACCAAATATAAGATGGCAAGATGACATTTCTAACCTCCCCTCTTTGTCAACCCAAAAGAAATGTAGAATAGGGGAGAGACAGGTCAGCTGAGAGGCTCATAGACTTGGATGTGGGAAACTTTAATGAAGAGAAGAAAAGCAATTGGAACCAGACATGGTGATTATACCTATAATCCAGCACCTGAAGGCTGAGGCAGGAGGATCGGTCCAGGTTATTGAGCAAGGTTTTATCTCAAAAAGCAAAACAGAACAAAAACAAAAACAGACAGGAACTGAACTCTCTATTCAGATGATTCCTCCAACAGTCCTTTCCTGCATGTTTGCTCTGCTCCTCGGTACATGCAGGAGCAACTGACAGACACTGGGATCAGTGTGTGGATGGCAGATGATAAACATGTGTTCTCGAGAGCAGTCTAGGCTGAGGGTGCAGCTCAGTTGGCAGAAATCTTGCCTAGTATTCATGAAGTCCCCAGGTTGATCCTCAGCACTGCGTAAACACGGCTTTGTCGTCCACACCTATAATTCCAGAACTCAGGAAGTAGAGGCAGGAGGATCAGAAGTTATGGTCATCTTCGGCTACACAGTGAGTTGGAGGCCAGCCTGGGATACAAGAGACCCTGTCTCCAAAGGGAGGTCAATAAAACAATCTATGGGGCTTTGACTCAAAGTAATGAATAAATAATATTAGGAGATTCAGTTAAAAATAAATAAGATAAAACACTCCTCCCTTTTTTCTGAAGTCCTCTTCCCTAGTCTGGAAAATAGCCATGCATGAAAGAAATGTTTTTATCAATATGTCCAAATACATTATTCAAAGTAGGCTTTTATGTGAGATAGCCCCAGGGAACTTTCTGGAAGAAAAGTCTACCTCCAAATTAGTTGATGCACTAACATACATGCAGGCAAAATACCCATGTACATAAAAATAAAGAATTTTAAATAAAGAAATAGCAAATAGGAAAGACAGTGTCTATCCCCCAAAAGAAAGCAACACCCAGACCCTTGAGCTGCTAGCTGCCAAGTCGCCCAGCAGAGAAAGCAGGATGCTTTTGAATTTTCAAGCGTCTCAGTCAATGGTGGAGATGGAAGGGACGTTACAAAAGAACAATTGGTAGAAAACAGAGGGGCGTAAAGGAAAGATCATGTCTGTGCCCAAGACCCTCTGACACTGAGTCCACAGATAATTGAACAGAAAAATCTAGAACCAAGAGAAAGACAGTCATCTCTGAGCAACAAAGCCACTTATCCATACTGTAGTCCCAGGACTGGACTTACAATAAGAGAAGAAAATTCAGGGACACATAGGTAAATACCAATACATGCACTCACCCAGAGGCAGAGAATCCTGTGGTCTGGGTATGGGCAGTGGCCATGGGAAAACTAATTTACAAGGACTTTTTAATTGCTTTGTGTTTGTTTTTCATCTTCTCTCTCGAATTTCTTCTGATGGTGATTAGGATTATATTCTGAAATCACGATCCACCACCACAGCACTGTAATTACATCAATATGGCATTATAAATGAAGGTTAGCACCAAAAATAGCACAGCTCAGACGGGTGCAATTTATCTTTGTGGATGCAAGTATATGTGTATATGTTTAAGTACCTCCATTTACGTGGCATTTGGAAATCATTTGTTAGTCCAAGCAAGGAAGGGGTCTTAGAAAGTAGGAAAAGAAAAACCCTCAGCCATCTTTCTAACTTGACAACATAGGGCCAAGAAAAGACAAATTCTTCTGGTCACAATAAATGAAAATCAGGTAAGGAAAGAGCTGGATTCAAACTGTGCTCACATCCTTAGGAAGGCTAGCATTTGTCCAGGCCTAAGAGGTTCTACCTGTAGGCTGGAATCTGTGTAGGGCAGCCAACCATTAAGAGACCCCTGGATCTCAGGCACTGGATCTCAGGCACTGGCTCCTGCACATCTTCCTCTCTAGTTGACACATTCCTTTTTAGGCAGTATAGCCCAGGTTGGCCTTAAACTTGAGATCCTCCTGTCTCAGCCTTTCCAGTGCTAGGATTACAAGCCTGCAACACCATGCCTGGCTCATTCACTTACTCTTTGAACTAACTCTCTCTCTCTCTCTCTCTCTCTCTCTCTCTCTCTCTCTCGTTTCTCATGTATCCCATGCTGGCCTTGAACTTTATAAGTAGCTGAGGATGACCTTGAACTTCTGATCCTTCTGCCTCTACCTCCCAAGTGCTGGGATTACAGGTTTATGCCACCAAATCTAGTTTTATACAGTGTTGGGGGTCAAACCCAGGGCCTCATGCATGCTAGGCAAGCGCTCTACCACCTAAGTTACTTCTGCATCTACATCAGCTACGCCCTAGTTCACTCATTGTTGTTCGCAAGGAGTCATCCAGAATACTCAACCAATAGTAATGAGGCGTGGTAGATAACTCAGCTTCTTCCCCTCCCAGGAAAAGAACTCTTTTGAGGAGTGTTCCTTAAGTTTCACTCAGAGTACGTAGCAGTTCAACCTATGTTAAATCTTTTAAATTTTTTCTTTTAAAGGGATGGAGTCTGATTATCATCTCCCCAAATGTAGACTCTTCAAATGACCAGAACAGGACAAAAGTGCTTCCTGAGGAATCCTCAGGATAACTTCTGGAGAAAGCCAGCACTGTGAGAGGACAGCCCTGTGAGAAGACAGCAGTCAAGCATCTCTCACAGAAGTCCACATGGCAATGAGCTGAGATTCTCAGCTAATCTTCAGCACCAGTTTACCAGCTGGTGGCTTAGCCATCTCAGATAAAACCTCCTTTCTTCAGCTGAGCCTTCAGATGATCAGCATCCTACCTGAGAGATTTTTGAGATCTTTCATACAGTTGAGCCACTCCCAAATTCTAAATATGTGAAAATGTGTGTGGCAAATACTTGTTGCACTGAGCTACTTAATTTGGGGAGTGATTTGTTACACAGCAGTAGATAGCTCATACAGAGTCCTGATGATACTGTGGACCAGTGACGTGCATGCAGCTGTAGGCAGCTTATCAGCCCCTCACTGTGTGAGCTGCTTTAAGTTACTTCCAAAAGGAGGAATCCAGGCTCCACAGTCTCATCTCGGGGTTCTTTTGGGGTTCTAAATCATATCAAATAAGGTAGTTATGATTATTATCTGCATCTTAGGGATAAGAAAAAATGAGGGACAGCAAGCAATGGCAGCTCATCTCCGTTCACACCTGACTCTTTGTAAACCTCCCTTCTGTCCCAGGAGCAGCTCAGATACAAGGTTCATTCATTCAATCACAAAATTTAAAACTCAGTAATTAAAGAGGGATTCATAATTTCTTAAGTCAAGCATGGTTTTCTATCTTCCTTTTTGTGTGTACATGTATATTTTTGTGCTTATGTGCACATTGGGGGTATGCATGCCTGTGTATGCACATGTATGTGGAGGCTAGAGGTCAGCCTCTAGCACTGCTCCTCAGGATGCTGTCTACCTCGGGTTTGAGGCAGGGTCTCTCACTTTCACCTAGAACTTGCCAATTCAACTATGGCGACTAGCCAGTGAGCCCCAGGGATCCTCCTCTCTCTGCTTCCCCAGTACTGGGATTACAAACATGCAGCAGAATACCTAGCTTTTTACATGTGGGTTCTGAGGATCAAACATGGGTCCTCATGCTTTAGCAGCACAGCACTCTATGACTGAGCTAGCACCCCATCCCATTTTTCTTACTGATGCTCATGCACAGCATGAGGCAATGGTTAGAAAAAAAATTTTTTTTCAGTTGACATCAACATGAAGTTTCCATGTAACTACCCTGTTCTATCTTGACTAGTCATGGTTGTCTGAAACTACTGTCCAGTGTTGCTTGAATTTATTGAAACTCTGAACAAATGACCATGCTGCAGGGTAAGAACTGGAGGGGATGAAGCCCATATGTGCCGTGTTTACTGTTTGGATCAAATAAAATGTCCAGCCAATTCATCTGTCAGACAGTTAATCATAATAATTGTTGCACTATGTGGTAATTAGGCATAAATGGACATAAATGACTCTTGTTAGCACCACTGTATATATCAAACAACAAATTAGGTATTTTCCCTGTTCAATAGCTTTCAAGTTGTCTCATCGCTGTGGTAAAACACCAGACAAAAGCACCTTGAGGAAGGAAGGGTTTATTTTGACTCAGAGTTCCAGGAAATACAATCCACCAAGTCTGTGGGGGAAGGCTTGGTGGCAGGTGGAGGTGGTGCCTGGTCACATTAAATCCACAGTCAGGAAGCAGAGAGACATGAATGCTGGTGCTCAGCTCACTCTGGCCTTTGTATTCAGTCCAGGACCACAGGCCATGAAACTGAACTGCAACATTTAGAGTGGCTCTTCCCCCTTCACTTAACCTGATCTAGGTCACCCCTCACAGAAACTCCCAGAGAGTTTTTTTCTGTAATGATCTAAATCCTATCAAGCTGACAATCAAGTTTAACCATCACAACATCTCCACCCAGTCAGTTGCTATAGATGGCTTCCTCTGTGTGGTAGAAAAGAATGCTTGTGAGCTCTGAAATTTTTCAATACAAAATGCAGGTCTTACCTTAAAGAGAATAAGAAATAGCTTATTCTGTAGTCAAATAGGAAAAACTGTAAGTGGGGAACATGGATTCAAGATGCCCAAATACCAGGTCCCAACATAGAAATAGTTTCATAGTTTTTGAAAATTATAAAGAAAAAGAACGCCATAAATCAAGGTATTTATCAAATACATTAGTGGGAACATCAGGTGGGTGAGTTACAACAAAGCAGGAAAATCTTTGAGATTCTATCTGATGACATTCTTAGTTTTCAGGTTGGTGGAAGCTAGTGATCCATTACTACATTCCAAAAGGATATAGTTTAAGGACATTGGGTCAGATTTGGCTAGAAAGGGGCTAAAGATAGCCCGAGATGATTTGACTCTGGATTTACAGGCTTCTGTAAATCACAGTGTTCTGATCAGTCAGTCAACCTTGTACTGTCTTTAAGCCATAGGTGTGGCTTCTTTTTTTTCTAGGAACTTTAGTTCACACACCAAAAGAATCCCTCACACTGTATGATGTTGCAGTCACATTGCATCTCTGATCCTCTTTCATGTAATTGAAATGAGTGCCTCCCAGAAAGATTGTGATGAGCAGCAGATCTAGCAGGCAGTATAGAAGCAAAGCTTAGCTACTTGAGTCTCTGGCTTGGGCTACATGCAAACTCCTCTCTCCTAACAGCACACCTAGCAACCCATGACCCTCC
The DNA here is from genome assembly GCF_000622305.1 of Nannospalax galili. NCBI lineage: Eukaryota > Metazoa > Chordata > Mammalia > Rodentia > Spalacidae > Nannospalax > Nannospalax galili. Next base: position 14,753 of record NW_008349083.1, on the reverse strand, counting down.
CCTAGATCAGACTGCATTTATACCCTACTTCAAACAATAGAGTAAGCTTCTCCACCTCTAGCAGCCTCTTGGTGACTCCCCCTTTTATGGAGAGATTCCATTCACAAATGCTCCAGAATATATCTTGGAATGAGAGGTGGGGGCCTGATTGGGCCTGACCTGGTGTGAGGTGCAAGCATAGTAGAGAAAACTGTGTTCTCTGAGTTAACCCTTAGGGAAAACTTCTTATTTATTGTTTTGTTCCTATGCATAACTGGGCACAAATATGATTAAACTCAGATATATCATGGGAAGGGGCATATGCATTGAGCAAAGGCTTACATAATACAAGCCCGTCTCTGTTAAAACAGAGAACCACCCATACTTTACCACTTAACAGCCAACTTCTTCCCCTGGAACCCATAAAAGGAAGCCCCAAGCAATAACCTGGGTCCTTGCATACTCTAACTCAATGAGCCCACATTCTCTTGCAGTGTATCTGGTCTGTATTGTAAGAGCCAGAGGTGGTGGATGAGCACAAGGAAATGGTTTTCCAGACAGCTGGAAAGTTACTAATATGAACTCATATAAATGGTGACAGGATGCACAAGTTCCATGCAAGCTCAAATCAGACAAAATTCCAGCATAGATGTGGGGAAGTAGATAAGAAACCCTAACCTTACCTGAGGAATTATTAACAATTGATGACTGCTAGGAAGGAGGAAATCAGTCTCTTTCAAGGATGTGACTCTTGATAGGTTAACCAGACTCCACTGGGAAGACACACACTGAAGAACCTTTGGGGACATAAATACACAAATTAGACTTTACATTATCTATCTATCATCTATCTATCTATCTATCTATCTATCTATCTATCTATCTATCTATCATCTATCATCTATCTGTCTGGAGACTCGTGGCCACAGATCTCAAATTTACCTCTGAAGCTTTCAATCTTACCAGTCAAGAATGACTCAAATATAACAAACACAAGGATCACTTTCAAAATAAAAACACTGACATAAGGCATATAACAGATGCAACTGAGGCAGGCACTCTGCTAAGAGTGGGTCTCTGCCCTGGAGGGGCAGCCAGAGTTGTGGTCCTCAAACCTGGCCAGTCAGAAGTATCCCCTGGAGGCTTCTAGAAACCCCAATACCCACTTACTAATGTATTGATAATTCTTCTATACCAGTTAGCATACTCTAGGAAGAGGACCAGAAAAAATGGTGATGAGTTACTCCACTGTGTGGCTACAGGAGAGAAACTTCATTAATATAGAACCCAGAGTTTCTTTCTTTTTTTTTTTTTTTTTTTTTTGATCTTTTGAGACAGGGTCTCCCTGTAGCCCTAGTTGGCCTGGATTTGCTATGGAGACCAGGCCCGCCTCGAACTCACAGAGATCCGCCTGCCTCTGCCTCCTGAGTGCTGGGATTAAAGGCGTGGCCACCACACCAGCCAGAGTTTCTTTTTGAAAAATATTTTCTTTTTTTATTTTATGTGTATGAGTGTGTTGCTTGCATGTATGTAAGGCACCCATGTTGTGCAACGCCCATGGATCTCAGAAGAGAGCATCAGACCCCCTGGAACTGGAGTAACAAACAGTTGTTAGCTCCCATGTGGGTGCTGGGAATCAAACCCGGGACCTCTGCAAGAGCAGCCAGTTCTCTTAACCGCTGAGCCATCTCTCCAGCTCCCATAACACAGAGTTTCTGGAGAGCACTGCCTTAAGCCTTGATCAAAAACACTGATATTCCCTGGGAGGCTAAATCAGGAAGATCCCAGGTTGAAGGCCTGCCTAATTACAGTGAGTTTGGAGCCAGCCTGGACAACTTAATAGACCTCATCTCAAAAACTGAGACAAGGGTAGAGCACTTGCTTGGCACGCATGCTCAAGACCCAGAACAAAAGAAAGGGAGGGAGGGAAGGAGGGAGGGAGGGAGGGAGGGAAGGAAAAGAAAAGAAAGAAAAAAGAAAGAGAGAAAGAAAGGGAAAAGAAGAAGATTGGGCCCTGATTTTTCCTAAACCAAGTCCTGGGGAAATGAATTGAAAGTATTCATTTTTTTTCAAGAACCTAAAGATTTTTTATGAGTATACAAGTTGAGTAGAACCTCATATTGCCCTCAAAGGAAAGAATCAATAAGGTGAAAGGCAATGTGTAGTAGGTGAAGACATTTGCAAACCTTGTATCTGACATAGGGTTAATATCTATGATGTGTTCAAAATAAGTATAATTCAAGATACACACACAGAAACACACACACATACACACACACACACAATGAGAAGACTTGAGTAAACAATTCTCCAAAATAAATAAACAAGTGGGCAACAAGGATATGAATGGATGTTGAAAATCACCATTCGTTGGAGAAATCAAATCAAAACCACAATATCACCTCTCACCCAATAGGAGGGAGGGAGGGAGGGAGGGAGGGAGGGAGGGAAGGATATTGGGAAATTGGAAGAGTTACACTCTCTTTTTAGAATGTAAAGTCATTATAAAACCAGTATAAAGATGCCTCAAAATGTTAAACATGAATTACCATATGACCCCCAAAATCCCACTTAGAATTCAGAACAGAGTCTTGAAGATATGATTACATACCCGTATCCATCACAGCCTTATTCATAATAGTTATGAAGTAATTGCAATTCAAATGTACTTTCTGGATGAATGAGCTTTAAAGACAATGTGATACATACATACAATAATATTAGTCAGCCCTTTAAAAGGATGCTCTGTGGCACGCTATACGAGTCATAAGGATATGCTACTAGGTAAAATAAGCTATTGTTAGGTAGCTAGACAGGGATTCGTAGCCTCGTATGTCATTGAGGATGGAGGATGGTCAGCTTTGAAGCCCACATACCATTTTCCTGATAACACAGAAAGGAAAACATCACAACTGCCCCTCCTTAAGTCTCCTGGTCAAAAGAATGGAATATTATTGGCCCTAAGTGGAGACATGACATGCTGATCTACCCCCGCCCCCCCCCCAATTAAAAAATTACATACTGTCGTAGCTTCAGCTGTTAAATGACATATAGCAATACCTGGGAAGAGGGAACCTCGATTGAGGAATTACCTCCATCAGATTGGCCTGTGGGCATGTCTGTGGAGCATTTTTATTGATAACTGATGTAAGAGGGGCAATCCCACTGTGGGTAGTGCCGTCCCTGGGCAGGTGGGCCTGGGCTGCATAAGACAGATAGTTAAATGTGAGTGTCAGAACAAGCCAGTAAGCAGCATTCCTCCATGATCTCTGCTTCAGTTTCTGTTTCAGGTTCCTGCTTGAGTTCCTGCCTTGACGTCCCTTAATGAAGGTCTGTAGCCTGTAAGATGAAATAAACCCTCTCCTCCCCCAAATTGCTTTCAGTCATGGTGTTGATCACAGCAATAGAAAACAAACTAATACACATGCTGTTGTCTTCTCCTTGAAGTGTTGAGCTGGGTCTGCTACTCACCTGGCCAGGTGTCCATCTCCAGGAAAGGGTATATACCTGAAAATTTGTGAAGAATATGGGAGGAATAATTATCCCCTCAATGAGACCATGTATTTATCTTTCCCAGAATTCTCTCCTTCTGCTCAGCCACTTGTAGAGCCTTATCATGTAGCTCTACTAAGCCTTACTTTAAAAGTAAAAGCATAAGGGAAAAAAGAGAAAAAGAAAAGGAGATGGAAGATGGCATACCTAGTGTAACTAGGATTCCATGTTGGGGGTTCTGCTGGGAGACAAGATATTCTAAAGAGAGACACTTGCACTCTCCCCTTTGGCTGTCAGACCATCACCTTTCTCACTTGAGCTCTGAAGACAAGGTACAAAAGGCTTTTTCCCTATACCTATTGGAGGAATGCACCCAGGAACAAAACCCTGCTGGGCCCAGAACTGGTGGGGATTTCCCATGCAGCATCCCATAAAAATCCCTTTCAAAAATAGTGGACTTGTACTGGAGAGATGGCTTAGTAGGTAGACACTTGCCACCAAGCCTGAGGACCTGAGTTTGATCCTCAGAACCCCCATGGTAGAAGAATAAAAGTGACCCCCAAAAGTTGTCTTCTGACCTTCACATCATGTGTCATAGCATGCATCTATGTGTGTGAGTATCAGTGTGTGTCACACACACCAAATATTAAAAAAAAAAATAGTGGCGTCCTTAAAACAGAATTTATAACCCACTTTTCTCAGTTTCAGACTATCCCTTTAACAAAGAATGAAGACACTGGAGTCAACCTGAGGCACAGTCATCTGTCTTTCTCCAGGGAAAGGATCAGTTAAAATGGCTTGCACCTAAATTTACATACTTCCTGGCCTTTGTCTCCTGGTTTTCTGTAACTTGTACATAGGGTACAGGCAAGTTAGGGAGAGGAAATTAGACTTCTTCCTCCAGGCCCTGTGGTTCACTCAAAGTGTAACTAAATCATTTTCCTTTACTGTCTTCTGTTTCCTAATTTCTTTTGAAATACAGGGCGCCTCAGTAGCCATTAAGGACCTAGGTACTTATTTATACAAGAAAGGAGGATTCAGGAACCTGCCCTGCCCTCTGTGGGGCAGGAATGGTTGTCAGGACTTCTGTGGATCCCAGGGCACTCTAGAATGGCATGCACATTAGGAAGAGATGGAACTTTACTGAAGACTATCTAGTGTGTGACAACCACCTTCCACCATGCTGTCTCTAAGGGTTTTTGTTCGTTTGCTTGCTTGTTTTGGTTTTTTTATGGTATTGGGACTAGAACCTAGGGCCTTGCACATGCCATGTGAGAGCTCTAATGCTGAGCCACAGCCCAGCCCTCTATGCTGTCTATAGTTAAACTCATTGCTCACTCACCCATCCATGTGACAGAAGTTTTCTGGGACCACTGAAGACTTGCTCCACACTTTGGCTGGCATGCATGGGGCTCTAGTAGATGCCCAGCCTAGTTGTTCATTCTCTTTCTGCTGCACCCCTTTCACTGCCCTATACCTACTGGGGTAGGTGCATTCTCTGCCCTCCTCCCATCTGCTCTGAGTCCCAGATGGCCACAAAAGGCTTCTGGCCATCTTGCTTCTGACAGGATCAGACCAGTGGGGACTATGAGCAGGAAAGGAGAGGCATGAAATGAAGTCCCAGAAAAATGCCATACCTGTGTTAAGATTCTGTGATTGTGGGGAGTTGTGATGCTGCAAATCCAGAACCAAATTATATTGGACTCTTTTTAGCTCTCTTAGTAGCCACTCATTGCCTAATGCCCTTGTGTCTATCAAGTGAGAGCTTCTAGAATATTCTAATAGACTCCTCGCTTCCCCCAACCCAAAGTAACTTTACTAAATTCGCTTATCAATTCTAACAGGTGTTTTTTATTGTTGTCTCCTGACTTTCCCATAGATAAGATCATACTGTCAGCAAATAAAAATGATTTCATTCCTTCCTTTCCTGTTATTGATATGATGTCTTTGGTTTCTCTCGTCTAATAGCACTAGCTAGGCCTTCCAAAATGAAGTTGAAAAGAGGTGCTGAGTATTGGCATCAACACAAAATGTTGATGATGTTGAATTTTGTCAAATGCTTTTCTACATTTATTGAGAGGACTATATGACTTTTATCCTTCATGTGCTTAATGAAGTTTATCACATGCTAATTTGTAATCATGGTAAATGGTCCTTCTAATGTGAGATTGAGTTTAGTTTGTTAGGATTTTTGCCTATGATTTTTGCAACTATGTTAATCAGGGGTATTGGCCTGTAATCTTATTTTCCTGTAGTATGCTTGCCTGGATTTAGTATGGGGTAATGTTAGTCTTATAAAATGAATTTGGAAATATTTCCTTTACTTTGATTTTGAAAAAGTTTGAGAGGAGTTGGCATTAGTTCTTTAGCTGTTTGGTAGACTTCGATAGTGATACCATTGAATATTGGACTTTTCTTTGGTTGGAGATTTTGTTTTTATTACTGTTTCAATCTCCTTATTTGTTATTGATTCATTCAGGTTTTCCATATCTTCATGAATCAATCTTGCTAGGGTGTATATGTCTAGGAATTTACACGTTTCTTCTAGCTCACCCAATGTGTTGGTGTATAATTGTTTGAAGGTGTTTCTAATGACAATTTTCTCTTCAACACACAGCAGAGAGTGGATCCTCCTAGAAGTACCTAGAGGGCAGAAGTATGAAGCAAATTAACAATGGGCAAGAGGATGACAGCTGAATTGTCTGCAACCACACAGGGAAATGGGGTTCAGCACTAGAGTAACCTACCAGAAACTCTTATTTAATCTTCTGAGTTTTCAGGCTGAGCTTAGAATTGGTTGTATTTTCCAGGATAGGTTTGCAGCAACATCATGGGGAAACGTTATAAAAAGTCTTCTCAAAGCCTTCTTGGAAACTGCAAGGGTCTCTGAACAAACAACAGAGGCAAAAGCACTGTAACCAACTCCTTCCTCATAGCCAACTTGTCTTTTAGAGGCAGAGGTCTGTTTTCTCACGTGTCATCAAGGACTAGAGAGGTCCAGGGAAGGATAAGAAAATTTGGAGGGGTCTCTTATAGGAGAAAAGGCAATTTCAGAACCTGTAGGGAAGAAAATTGCTTCACCTGAAATGAAAACCCGAGAAAAGAACCCAATCCAGATTGTGGCCAGAAAATGGACAAGAGTGGACACGGGCAGATGCAAGATGCACAGGGATTAAACTGACCTTATCCTGCATACCAGTCCCATCTCTGGAAGCCACTTCCTTAGCACCCATTTTAGTCAAAAAGGTTAAAAAGGAAGGCTGGGGGTGACTCTGTGCTGTGGAATTAAAGCAGCATCTGCAGTCTTACTAGCTGGGCTGAGATATATAAAAACTATCTCTTTTTCTGCTCAGGGAAATGATTGCCAAAGACAGGCCACTTTCTCTCTCTCTCTCTCTCTCTCTCTCTCTCTCTCTCTCTCTCTCTCTCCCTCTCTCTCTCTCTCTCCCTCTCTCTGTTCTGGCCCTGTGTTCAGCACAACTAACTAACTGCTTGTGTGTGGGAGAAGACTGAGAGAGCCGTTGGTGCCCACTTAAGCCCAAGGCTGGGAGCATAGCTGCCTGCCCACAAACAAGAACCAACACCCCACTAACATCGCTCATGAGTGGAAGTATTCACACTTGGGAAAGGCGCCTCTTAAGTGTTTGGGAGACTGCAGAAGCCTACAAATCCTTTCCCTGAACAATGCTTTTAAACACATAAAGCATAACTCAGGATTGCAAAGGAAACCAGTTATGTTGATATATGCTGTGATGGTTAATCTTTCACTTTATTCATTTTTATTATTTTTTATTTATTTACTTATTTATTTATTTTTATGTGTATTTTTGCCTGGATGCATGTAAATGCATCACATGCATGCAATGCCTACAGAGACCAGAAGAGGATATCAGATCTCCTAGAACTGGAGTAATGGACAGTTGTCAACCACCATGTGGGTGCTGGGTCTTCTGGAAAAGCAGCCAGTGTTCTTAACTACTAAGCCATCTCTTCAGTCCAAATTATTTATTTTTGAGATCTGGTCTTCCTGTGTGGACTGGCTGGCCTGTAATTTGCTATATAGTCCAGGTTGGCCTCAAACTCACAGATTCCCCTACCCCTGCCTCCCAAGTGCTGGGATTAAAGGTGTGTGCCACCATACCCTTCTTGTGATGGTTAATCTCGATTGCCAACTTGATGGAATTTAGACTCACCATGAAAACTAATCTCTGGGCATGTCTATGATGGGACTATGTAGCCTGGGTTAGTTAAGGTAGAAAGAACCATTCTAAAGGTGGGTGGTACTGTTCCATGGGCTGGGGTCTTTGACTGAATAGAAAAGAAAAGGGAAGTTAAACAAAAGCACTCATCTATCTGTTGCCTGACTGTGGATGTAACATGACCAACCATCTCCTGCTTCTGTGGTCATCCCTTCGCACCATGATGGACTTTACTCCTGGAACTGTAAACTAACATAAACTCTACTGCCTTTACATTACTTTTGTCAGATATTTTGCCACACAATGAGACAAGCAACGAAGACACATGGTTACCAAAGTATTTTTAACTTAATGATAAAGTAACAGTTGTGGGTGTATTTCAAAGATTAAATGGTGAGATCTATTAGTGGGAACAATAACTCAGAGTCACAAAAGTCATGAATATCTCAAGATCTCTGCAACAATAGCAATGTGATGTGAAAATATCTTCAGTGGTTATTAATGTTAGCACGTTAAAGTTAATAATGATGTTAACTAGTGTTAATTCTACTGTGGGTTTACCAAGGAAGAAGGTGTTAAGTTTTATTTAGAGCTTAGTAAAAATAAGAAAAAAGCAGCATTTTTCCCCATCCAACTTTATAGATTCTTTCAAGTGCTTTGAGTTAAGAACTACTATTCACAGTAATTTAAAATGGCAGTGACCTTCTATGCTCAGTGTGAGGGCTACAAGAAAGCATGCATCCATTCACCTTTTAAATGAACTGTGCTCCATGCAAATCCTTTGGACAACTGGCCTTGAGGAGTCTTGAATCTGGAGTGAAGGCAAAGCATACAGACAGACCAGCAAATCCTAATCTCTTCAAACTAATTTTAAACCATCCCTCTCACCTGCTGTTCCCCAACCTCCAGAAATAAGGAGTCTGACCAGAGTCTGACCCCTTTTTACTAGGGTCCCCATTTAGATAGGTTGAACAGATGGTCAGTGTGTCCAAAGAGCTCACCCAAGGACTATGGACAACCTAGGACTTTGTGATGGCTATCTCAATGCTATGGCTGATACTGGAGTTGTTAGGGTTAGAGTCTGAGTCCTGTCAGCCCTAATAACCTAGGCTTGGTTACCTGTCCTCAAAACACCAATTAAAGACAAGTAATGATGTAAAACAAAGGAAGGGCTACTGGTCAGACTCTTAATTCCAGCACTCGGGAGGCAGAGGTAGGTGGATCTCTGTGAAATTGAGGTCAGCCTTGTCTGCATAGCAAGTTTCAGGCCAGCCAGGTCTCCAGGGAAACCCTGTCCCAATCCTTCCTCCAAAAAGAAAGAGCTCTTCAATGGAGCCACATGAAAAGAGGAACAAATAAAGAAGTCCAGTGATGCCACAACCCAGAGTACATTTTTGGGGGTCCTGGTATAAGGTTTGGGTTTAAGTAGAAGGCAGGAGATACACATAACTAAGCAGTCCTGATCAAGGTGTGGTCCTGCCTACCACTGACTCATTGTGTCTCAGCTCCAGTGTTTCCTGCAAGGTCTAACAAGTTGTCATACTGTGTGACGTCTCTTCTTCCTGGAAGACAAGTTTCTCCTCTGGCTGGCACCAAGGCCCCAGCCTTTCCCTTCTCCTACTGTGAAATTTGTGAGAAAATTCCAACTTGGGGGGCACAATTGTCTCAGTAGTCTGATAGCCAGAGGGAACGTATCTTAGCCTCATTTCTGTTGCTGTGATAAATCACTCTGACCAAAAGCAACAGGGAGGAAAGGGTTATTTGGCTTCTAGGTTATGGTTCATTACTGCAGGGAAGTCGGGGAAGTGCCACACCCACTGTCAAGAATAGAGAAAAAGGATGTACTCATGTGCCCGCTTACTCACTCTCTAGTTAGTTTTCCCTCAGTCTTCCATTCTTATATAACCCAGGACTTCAGCCCAGGAAATGGTGCTTCCCATAGCGGGCTGGATCATCAACAATCAAGACAATCCCCCACAGATATGTCCACTGTTCTAGATCATCTCTCAAATGAGGCTCCCATTTCAAGAGATGCTGGGTTGTGTCAAGTTGGCAGTTAAAGCTAAACAGCACAGAGAGGCACACATATCTCTTTAGACTATCTCCATTCCTGCCAGGAGGATTAAATGACCAGGTTTGTAGTTCACTCATAGTATTGTATCCTTGTCTAAGTCACCACCCATGCTTGCCTGAATAGTTTTAGTAGTGTGTCGGCTGACTCTGCTTCATTCTTCCTAGCTGGCAAAATCTGACCTGAACCTACCTTTGTGTGGCCATGGACTAAAATAACTTGTGGAAACTTCTTTTTGTTTTTGGTCTATAAATACCGTTCTAATAAGTTTTTCCATTCTGCCTTGTGGTCCATGAAGCTTAAGTGTTTATATCTGGCCTTTATATAGGAAAGATCTGCTAACCTTTGCTACAGTGTATCAGGCAGGCCTAGCCAGGAAACTTGGCAGTGTTCTAGGCCACTCTAGTGAGGGGAGAGTCATTCTAAGCCCAGAGATTAGCAGGAAGCAGCTATTGTCTACCCTTGGAGGAGAGAAGAGGGATTGTTGTAACTGGCCACCCAAGAAAGCAGAGGGGCTGGGAAGAAAACCCTGGGTTCTCACTGACACATCCTCAATTTCATGCCACTACATCCTATTAGCTGGAGCCAACCAGAAAGTTATCAGTAAGAGAGCCTAGAGAACATAGTTTCCTACAAGATAGAATAGAGCAAGAAAAAGGGAAGGGCAAGAAATGGCTTTTAGAATCTGGGTGTGGCAGCTCACCCTTTTAATCCCAGCACTTCAGAGGCAGAAGCAGTCAGATCTCTCTGTGAGATTGAGCCCAGCCTGTTCTCCACAGTGTTTTCCAGGCCACCTGGGGCTAGAGGGAGACCCCGTCTCAAAAAATAAAAAAAAAAAAAAAAAAAAAAAAAAAAGCAAAGCAAACAACAACAAAAGAAATGGCTATTAAAGCAGTCAGGCCAGTGGGCAGATCACTGTTAGGGTCTGGAGCCACAGCAACTCCCTTCCCCAATGCAGCCTGCTACCAAGGGTTCACAAGCCCCTGAGAATGCAGGGAAGGCATTAATGATCACCCTGGTCTTTGAAGTCAAGAGAAGCAGATTTTTCTGCACCTTTTGGCCAAAGGCAGCAGGCTTTCCCTTTGATGATCTTGAAGGATAAATAGACACCTCTTGACCCAGATCCTGGCTGAAGGACAGAAGGGGGCGGTTTTTAACAGAAGCTGTCTGATAAGTCCTGGGGTCCCCCTTCCCTGCCCCCCCAACCCCCGCCTAATTTTTAAAAAATATGTTCCCACCTTCTGCAGCCCCCTATAAAGACCCCAGCCCATGACCTGTAGGCTGACATTTTCCCTACCCAGAAGGGAATCTGTCCTGTGCGAATTTTCCTTTGCTAATAAACTATCCTGCTGGAGTTATTATCTGTGCCCTGGTAATGCTGGGTAATGCTTACTTTTCAATTTGATGTGATTTAAGGAAGGTATCCATATCATGGCTGGAGCCAAGCATTCAATATTATCTCCATTTGTGCTATTGCTAACTTCTGCCCTCTAACCAGTTGGATTCCTGTTGGGCTGTCTAACCTGAATGTATAGGTACAGCAAAAGATGGCTGTATTGGTTACTTTTCTCATCGCTGTGACAGAATATCTGGCAAAGCAACTTACAGAGGGAAGGGTTTATTTGGGCTCACAGTTTGAGGGTACAGTCCATCATGTAGAGAAAACCATGGCCACAAGAACATAAGGCAGCGGGTCTCACTGCATCCACAGTCAGGAAACAGAGAGATGAATGCTGGTCCTCAGCTCACTTTCTCCTCTTTATGAGGTCCAGGATCCCAGGCCATGGGATGGTGTTGCTTATATTCAGGGAGAGTCTTTCTGCCTCAGTAACTCAACCTAGAAATTCCCTTACAGACATGGCCAGAGGTTTGTTTCCATGGTGATTCTGAATCCCATCAAATTGACAATAAAGATTAACCATCACAGTGGTGTTATGCTTAACTGACTTGGCCTGGAAGCTTTGAGTAATGAAATAAGACCACACTTGTGACCCCCAAACATGCCAGGCAGTAGACCCTGGAGCTTCATCAAGCTCTTTCTTCTGCACAATTAAATCATCCACACCACTTACCACATAGGCCAGAAGGATCCAGTTTTCTGGACAGAATATATGCCCATGATGCTTTATGTCAGAGGGGATTTTTTTTTCTCGAAGTATGTGTGTGTGTGTTGTTAGAGTTGCATTTCTGTCCACTCCCACAGTGTTCTTCCTTCCCTAGAACTGTCTGCTGTGCCAACCTGTAAAACCACAAGCGTAACAGCTTCGTTTAAAGAGCTTCCTCTTTTAAATGCCAGCCAATGAAATCAATGGCGAATGTAATAACATGAAGAATGAAGCCGGTATGGAAAGTTTTTGTCATCTTAAATGTCACATGCAGGGATGAAAAGGTGCCATAGACTAATATGCATCACTGGCTCAGTATGCCATCCAACTGGAGCCCCAAGAGCTGGCTGCTGGGAGACTGATTATATCCAGACCCTGCCCAGGTGAATACTGAACCCCAAGCTTATGAGGCTCTGGAGGCTAGTTGAGGGCCTTTTTTACCCCAGCTACCTCCAAAGTGGGTGTCCCTTTGCCTCTCCTCTCTACACAGCTTGTCAGGGTTCAAGGTGTGATGTAGGTGAATGAAGGCATTAAATGCATGCATGATTTGGTCTTACAGCCCGACCTTCCTTTAATTCTGCTCCCCACAGCCCTGTTTCTGAGTGAACATTGTCAGTTTATAAAGATAGTTAGAGCAATCCATCAACCTTAAGTGAAAGTAATGCTTCCTACCCAGTTCCTGTATTTCTCCACAGAACAGTCTCTCACAAGAGTCTTCAAGGACACACTGAGCTGGAGGTTGGCTTCTGGGGAACTAAGGTAGAAGGGAAATGGTTGATTCTATCCAGTGTGACTCAGACTTCAATTACTCTCACAAAATTGGAAAAAATATTAGATCCGAATGTCATCTCTACACTGATTTACTTAACATTTTGTTTTTAATTGACTTGCAATTTTTATTCAAATTCGCTTTGAAAAAAACCTTTCTATTAGTCACAAAAAATGAAAAATTAGTATAATTTACCAGAAATAGAAGATAACCAGGAAACAAAATAATGTTATTATGTGCCTAAGAAGTCCCAGAATCAGAGACCCACTCTCTATGTAAAAAAGGAGACTTAGCAAACGTTGAGAGGACTGGTAAAGATGTACTGGTATGGGTCAGCCAGGTGGTTCAGTGGGTAAAGGCACTAGCCTTGGCTAATGGAAGGAAAGGGAGCCAAGTGAAAGGTCAGGATGAGTGAGGTAGGGTAGAAATGTTTGGCCAGGATCAGAGAGGAGAGGGTGATAGGCTTCTGCTCACCACATGAAGCTCTGACAGGGTTCCTGTATTGCAGTGTGGAGGTAGGGGTGGATGAGATGGCTCTTTACCCACCGCTGTTGTCCATATTCTTCCACTGAGACTGTGAGGCTCAATGATTTCCAACAGTTCTTCCAGCTCTAAGATGCCACTCTATAAATTACCTGCCCAAGTGTGATGTTCTTGACCACCTGATTCAGGAAGGACAGATCAGAACCCTTCCCTAATAGGCTTCAGCCTTAGGGGAGAGAAGGGCTGTCTATAGTAACTCTATTAGAAGATATTTAAGAAAATATAAAAAGAGGGGCTGGAGAGATGGCTTAGCAGTTAAGAGCACTGGCTGCTCTTGCATAAGACCCAGGTTCGGTTCCCAGCACCCACATGGTGGCTAACAACTGTCTGTAACTCTAGTTCCAGGGGATCTGATGCCCTCTCTGGCCTCCTCAGGCATTGCAAAACGTGGGTACACTTAGATGCAAGTTAAGCATTTATATATAGAGAATAAAATTAAATAAATAAGTAAATGCAAAAAGAAAATTATTAGGGGACCAAGTGTTATCTTAATTAATAACTGTATTATACTGAGCACCTATGAGATGTCTGTATTCCTGTGTCTGACAATACTGTGTTGATAATTTACACAGTTATTAACTCTTATGTTCCATGGTATATGTAGCCAGCTTCATCATGAGGGGCATCTTAGCATAAGTTAAAAAACCAGAGCTAAATAATTCTTCCCATTCCAAAACCTGTTTAGAAACACCAGTCAGAAGAACTAAGCCAACAACACTTTGTTATTCTTTTTTTCTGAATATCCAACAACGTGCATTTAATGTTCTCAGAAACCTACCCCATGAGGGAAATATTATTTCGGTTCTTCCTTTACAATTAATAAACCAAGGTTCTGAAAAGTCATGTGATTTTCCCATAGGTATACCGAAGCTGGAGTTTATATCTAGATCCTAATTACTACACAATTCTGATGCCCAGTTTAGAAGACATAACACCAAACGACACTCTAGAAAAGCTGCCAGAAAGAAGTTCCTGGGAATCCAGTTTCTTAGTTTGGATTCTCCCCACAAAGTCATAAGTTTCTCACTGTGCAGCGGCAGCACCTTACAGGCATCCCTGGCATGGGGGAGGTTGTAACACAAAGCAAAGATGCAAGCCAGGTGTTCGCAGCCAGGCCCAGAGGTGGATAGTTAGCAGAAAGTCACTCTGGACTGATGATCCAGCTCTGTTGAAATGAAAGAGGAGCCAAATGCAAGAACTACGGGATCCCACTGAGCCAAACACTAGGAAAGACCCCAACAGAAGACAGTGGGCCCAGGACTGGAGCAGAGACTGAACTACGCATGTCCTGTGCCACTGAGTGAACTTACCCTGCTGTTCCACCCACAACACTGCCTTGCTTTTCACCATAATGGTTCACAGTTTTTCTCTTGCAAAGAAATAAAACTCTTAGAACTAATTAGTATACTGATGGAGAACCACTCTTGATGTGGGAGGCCGAAGGCAGGTTCCCCTCTGCCCACCCAACCACATAAGAGCAGTCCTCTGGCTGAGGAGTACACCACTAACTCTGGTTCCTGGTAGTTTTAAACGCTGGTGGTGTGACATTGAGACTGAATATGTGGGCCATCTGTGTGTCCTTGGGCAAGCTATTT
>NW_008349082.1:1355779-1364559 GCF_000622305.1 Nannospalax galili | reverse complement strand
CACACACACACACACACACACACACACACACACACGAAACCAAGCTTTGTTCTTAACGTCTCCCCTTGCCAAAACAATAGAACAGCCTTGTTGCCCACATCAAAATTCTTTCTCTATCTTCTCTGCCAGTGGGAAAACAAATCATTACAACAAAAATTAAGGAAGGATTTGGAACTATTTATCTAAGTGTCTGAGCAGGTCTATGGACCAAATTACTTAGTGTTCAGAAATATAGCCTTCAGGAAATACCTAGAAATGCAAAATAAACATCAGGCAAAAGCATGTTTACCACAGCAGTGTTTATAAAATAAAATATGGAAACAATCTAGATGTTTAACAACAGGGAAGGTAAGTAATTTATGACTCACATATTATAGGCCAAGCATTCCTAACTCACAAATTGGAAATCAGAAATGTTCCAAAATTTGAAACATTTTGTTTGCTTGCTTTTTTTTTTCTGACAGTGTGTCATGTAGTCCTGGGTGGCCTTGAACTCCTGATGCCTCCACTTCCCAAGTTCTGGGATGATAGGGATGTTACACCACACCTGGCTCGTTTTTTGTTTTGTAATGTATTGTTTTTAGGTCTCAGTTTGTAGCCTAGGTCAACTCAAAATAATCTCCCTGTTTTGGTTTTGAAAGTGCAAGAATTACAGACATGAGCCACCACACCCAGCTCAAAATCTGAAACTTTCTGAGAACCAACGTGATGGTAAAAGCAGAAAAATTCCATCTTTGTTGCAACCAAGTCTCTTTGACCTCCTCCCCGCGGGGGCAGGGGATAAGTAGGCGCGAAGTCAACAACACAGACTCTGGGACACTCACTAGGCAATGTGCAAGCTCGTTTACTGTGAACACAGGCGTCTCGTTTATACCCCCTTCCCTCCTCCCATTGGTCCCTTATGTCCCATTGGCATCCTTCTATTGGAGCTGTGGATGTGTTGTTGGTTTCTATCTGCTGGGGCAGATTTCCGGTCAGTGTCTTCCAGCTCATCAACAGGAAGCAGGGTGCACCTGCGCTGTTGGTCTCATGTAGCCTCCTACACATCTTGACCTCTTGTAAATATCAAAAAGCCAGTATAAAACACAATTTATTCAATATAAAGACCCTCTTAGCTCCCTTCAACTGCCATATAACTTTTCCACTTGTGCCCCAATTCTCCCTTCAAACATGCCCACAAATGGGGGTAAAACCACATGTGTGTAAGTCTAGCACAGCATTGGCAGGTAACAGGATGCCCTGCGTGGGGCCATTGTCCACCTGCATCGCTCACTGTGTGCTTTTGCTTATCCTGTGCTGTGCAGAGATGCTGTTCAAAGTGTCAAAGGGGTCAGGCATGGTGATATGAGTCTGGAATCCCAGTATTTAGGAGTCGGAGGCCAGAGGACAGCAAGCTTGAGGTCAGCCTGGCCTGTACAGCACGATACTGTCTCAAACACATGAACAAAAGAGAAAATGTCAAGAGGCTTGCAGATATATCTGTCCTTCGCTTAGCACTGGAAGAAAAGGAGGAACTATTTTTGTATATTTATAACACAGAAAGTTAAGCAGTCAGAGAAACTGGACAGAGGTGTGTGAAATGTCCTACAGAAGAATGCAGCGCTGGAGTGACCATCACACAGGACTTGAAGAAATAGACAGGAGGAAACATGTTCAAGTCCCATGTTTATATGATGGATAGAAGTTAACGAAAAATAGAAAAACTTCATAAAAATAAATTAATGATTTGTTACCAGCATTATAGTGAACATAAGCCATTTACAGTATGTTAATCATGAAAGAAGATTGATGACTGGCTGAAAACAGAGGCCTGAGGTTATTCAACAGATTTGTGCCAGAAGTTCAAGCGTGGCACTAAATGACATTAAACTTTTAAAACTTACTTAATGCCTTTATAGACAAGTGTTTGCAGTTTGCCTGTTTTAAAGAAGCAAAATTCCCAACGTGACCAGATATGAAACTATTTAAACACCTTTGAAGGCTTATTGAGAGGACTGGAAAGATGGCTCCGTGGTTTAGAGCACTTGCTGCTGCTCTTGCAGAGGACCTGACTTTGGTTCCCAGCACCCACATCAAGCAGGTCCCGACTCCTGTAACTCCAGCTCCAGGAGATCCACTGCTCTTCTGCCTCCACCTGCATTCACATGTACACACATACACACACACGCACACATACACACATACACACACACGTACACACACATACTTACTTAAAAATAATAAATCTTAGGTAAAAGGTATAATAATAAATCTTAGAAGTCAGGTGTGGTGGCACATGCCTTTAATCCTAGCACTCAGGAGGCAGGGGCAGATCGATCTCTGTGAGATTGAGGCCAGCCTGGTCTATAGTGAGTTGCAGGCCAGTTGGAGCTAGACTCTGTCTCAAAAAAGTAAACAAACAAACAAGAACCCCCAAACCCACAATCAAACAAAACAAAACAACAAAAAAGCCTTAGGAATATAAAAAGCATATTGAGAAAAAGAATTAGGCTTGGGTAGAGGTGGATTAATAGTCTGGGTGACAAAAACCAAACTAGGCTTGAGAAAAAGTTTGAGGCTTTGAGGCAGGATGTAGATTTCTTAAGGCATACGCCCAGGAGTGGTAAATCTATGCCATAGAGTAAATCTAGTTTTAGTTTTTTGAGACACCTCCACAATGATTTCCACAGTGGACTTACACCCCCACCAGCACCCTGAATCCACACCAGCATTTACTGTCATTTGTTTTCTTGATGACGGCCATTCCTATTAGGGTGAGATCAAATCTTAATATAGTTTTAATTTGCATATCTGATTGCTAAGGATGTGAATACGTAAAAATTTTTATTATCCATCTCTATTTCTTCTTTTGAGAGCTGTCTATTCAGCTCACTTATCCATAAGCAGTTTGGAGAGACTTGTTATGTTCATGAAAAGACCAGGACCACTGGAGACCTCTCCGAGGCAAGGAAAGAAGTTTATTGGGATGGATGAGCTGCTGGACTGCTCCCACAGGAGAAAGGGAGCAAAGGCTTCTCACCACAGCAGCCTGGGTTTTACAGGATTTCTCTTTTGTGGGTACGGGAGATGAGACTGTACAGGAAGGCGAGTCAGTAGCAGGTGCCTTGGTGGGGGTCAGTTAGGTGTTTTTCAGTTTTTTGGTTGGCTGCGATGGAAAATTGCTGTTATGATCAGGGTGCATTGTTAAAGCAAAGGTCAGGTGGTTACTGAGAAACTAGGATGGTTAGTTTCTGTTTCCTGGAATGCTGCCCACCGGGTTGTGATCACCATGTTATAGGTCAGTAGTGATGTTGTCTTGGGGCCCAGTTTGACCTAACAGAACCGATGTTATTTTTTTCAGTTCTTTATATATTCTAGAAATTAATCCCTTCTCTGAAGTATCCCTCAACAGAGATACTTCAACAACCATGTTTATTACAGCTCTTTTTACAATAGCCAGAAACAGAACCAAGCTAGATGTCCATCAACAGATGAATAGATACTGAAAATATGGTACATATAGGCAATGACATTTTACTTCACCATAAAGAAAAATGAAATTAAAAATTATCAGAAAATGGAATGGAACTGTGAAAATTATATTAAGTGAGGTAACACTGGCTCGGATACAAGTTTTCTCTTACATAGGGATCCTAGCTTCTAAAAGTTAAATATATATATTGAAGGGTAAGTGTAGGGAGAAGCCAGGAAACTGGAAAGGAGCCTGTGAGATGGAGAAAAGCTTTAGGTATGGGGTGGAGATGCCAACACATAAGCTGTGAAAGGGCTGGGGGGGGGAGCGGGGGAGGGAGGACAACTGGAGGAGGAAGGGCACAAGGGGAGGGAGATGCAGGGACGTGGGGGAGGGACGGCAAGTGCGCGCAGTGTAAATGTTTTTCTTGTTACTGTTTTATCAATACTGCATTTACACAGTATTTACATTGTGTTCAATATTACAATTTTAAGAATAAAAAAGGCTGCCATCACCCAAAAGAGATCTCTTCAGGCAAAAATCATAACCTCGTGCTGCATCAATAAGGCAGCAGCTACAATTCCAGTTCATCGGGTCAGTGAGCAGAAAGCGAGCGCTTACAATCCTCAGCTCTAATCTTCTGTTCCTTTCTTATTCCTTGACTTCAATGTTCGTTTCTTCTGGGCGGGTGACTAAGCTGGATCATAGCAGAAACGGTCAGCTGCCATGTACTCGGCCTTTGGAACAGACACACTCTTAGCTGGTGGGTTGGCTGCTTTCTGCCTCTTTGCCGTCTTGTGCCTTAGGATTTTCTGCTTTGGTCACTGAAGTTGGGAGTGAATCAAAGGAGGTGGCGGCCAACTTTGAGTCTTAGCTTCTTGATTTTCCGTGTTCTTTATCGCCATCCTCTTGAGGCACTTAGGTGTGGAAGGCCTTGGGGAACGGCAGTCTGTAACACAATACACAGTCTGTCTCCTGCATCCTGGTTGTCGGCCTCCATCACTTCTTCCTTCTCGGGAGGGTTGTAATACTGTGGTCCAGGCGCGTAGGGTCTCTGTGTAGTAAGGTAGGAAACTCCCCGCATTAGGGCCAGCGTGGTTGGGCCTGGCCCTAAGAAGCACTTCTTAAATTCCCTATTCTTTCTGGCTCTACTGTAATTATGTGGTGGACCCCTACAACAAGGACAGTGTCTATAAGGGTCTCAGTCTGCTTCGTTATTAACTGCCTTGAACTGGAACCCCACGAGGGCCCGCCCACTTCCTTTACACCCTATTACAACAGCATCAAAGTCCGCAGCCTCTCCAACTCCTCCACTGAAAATACTTCACGGGTTTCTCCTTAATGGAAGTCTGGTATACAAACACATCTTCCTTGGCCGCATTCCTGAGACCACATCTGTTTCTTACATTGAACCATTTTAGTGTTCCGAGACCTTTGCACCATAACCTGACACCTGGATGCACTGCTCCACTTCCTGGCATGCCTGGCTTGGTGTCAGCAGTGCTGGGAATGAGGGAGGAGCTGCTGGCCTCGGCCTCTAGCCCGTGGTTGCTCATCCTCACCTATACTCCTGGTCCTTTCAATAGCATTTATAAAATAACTATACAACGCTTTACTATGGGCTGAACATCCCTTATTTGAAATGCTTGGTACCAAGTGTTTCTGGTTTCAATTTTTTGTTTGTATTTTGAAATATCTGCATATGCATAATGAGATGTCATGGGATGAGACAGGAGCCTAAACACAAAATTCATTTATATTCCATGTATGTCTTCTATGATCAGCCTGAAGGAAAATGGAATGGCTTTAATAATGTTTTCAAAACAAAGTTTGTGCATACTGAATCACCAATAACCTGTGATACTATCTTGGTCTCCATGTGGGGGATGTGTGATTACTTGTGACTCCTGACTATGAATTTACACACCACTGATAACCAATCATTTGATTACAGTCACCCCCAGTAAAAATATGACAGACCACAAATGTAGTGAAAAACAATGTGTTCAATGTCAGCAAGCAACACAGCAAGAAAATTGTGATTAAAAAACCCAACTGGAAATGGCAGAAATGAAAAATCTCAATGAATTAAATCACAAGCACAACAGAAAGCATCACCAATAGACTCATCCAAGAAGAAGAAGGAGCATCAGGGATGGAGGACAAGGTTGACGGAATGAGACTTTCAGACATCAGTAAGGAAACAGATGTAACAAACATGAGCACAACATCCAAGAAACCTGGACTATGACGGAGAGACCGAGCCTGGCGTCCACGGGACGGAGGGAGCAGAGCTAAATACTAAAGGTGTGGGGGTCCATTCAGGGAAGTTACAGCAGAGCATCTCCCAAATTGAGAGTTCAAACACAAGAGGCACTTTGAATTCCAGATACATATACCCAGGAAAGAATGTATTGATGACGTATTATAATTAAGAAATAATAATATTAAGCTAAAAGGGGAAAAAACCGCCAACTCACCTACAAGGCACACACAGTAGAACAGCATCACAGCTCTCACCAACAAGCCCCAAACCAGGGAAGTACAGAACAACAGATATTAAGACCTGAAAATAAATAACCACCAAAAAGATGGCTCATATCTGACAAAGCTATATTTTAAAATTGACAGACAAGTGTTGGCCAGGTGACTCAGAGGGTGAAGGTGCTTGCCACCAGGCCTGATGACTCGAGTTTGATCCTTGAAATGAACACGGTACAAAGAGAAAACCCATTTCTGAAAGTTGTCCTCTGACTTCTGCGCCTGCCCTTGGTACAAGTATGTGTGCACACACAAATACACACATATGCAGATAATAAATACAAATTTAAAATTTTAAATTATGACTAGACAGACCTTAATACACATGACAGAGCACATGACACCTGGCAGAGGGCCAGAAAAGGGGTGCAGAGAGGGGAGAGGGCCTAAATATGATCAAAATACAATTAAAATTCACAAAAAATTAACACAAATTTTAAATTAAAAGACCGAGGAAAGCCTAACCAAGGAAGTGAAAAACCCCTACAGTGAAAACTCTAAGACAATGAAGAAAGAAATCAAATAAGACCCGAGAAGATGGGAAGATCTCTGTTGCTCAGGGATTGGCAAAGTTAACATTGGGAAATCAGCTATATTACAAAAAATGACCCACACACTCAATGCAATCCCCATCAAAATCCCAATGACAGGGGGCTAGCGAGATGGCGGAGCAGTTAAGAACACTGGTTGTTCTTGCAGAAGACCCAGGTTCGAATCCCAGCACCCACATGGCAGCTAACAACTGTCTGTAACTCCAGTCCCAGGGGATCTGACAGCCTCCTCTGTCCCCCTTGGGCATTGCACAACACGGGTGTGTTTACCTACATGCAGGCAATACACGCATACACATAAAATAAAAATAATAAATACAATATAAAAAAATCAAAATCCCAATGACAGTCTTCACACAACTAGAAAAAGCCCGAAAATTCATATAGAAGCCAAGACCACAAATGGCCAATGAAATCCTGGGCAAAAAGAGCACAGCTGGAGGCATCACAGTACCTGGTCTTGAATTACAGTACAGAGCCACAGTGCAAAGACAGCATCGCACTGGAGCAAACACAGACACGTAAACCTACAGACTAGAGCAAAGAAACAAGTCCACGCAGCCATAGACACAGGATTTTTCCCCAAAGGTGTCAAAAACATACATTGTAGGGAAGACCGCCTCTCCCACGAATGGTTCTGGGAAACTAGATTTGCATGCATAGAAGAATGAAACCAGATCCGTGTCTCTCACTCTGAACAAAAATCAATTCACATGGATCAAAGGCCTTAATATAAGACCTGAATCCGAAACTGCTAAGAAAAACATATGCAAAACACTAGAAGAGATAGGACTTGCTAAAAAGGACTCCAGGGCAAAGGGATCCCAAATACTGACAAATGGGATTGCAGGAAATCAAAAGGCATCCGCACAGCAAAGGAAAAAATCATCAGAGTGGAGAGATAATTTACAGAACCAGGGAAAGCGGCTTTGCCAAGTGGACATCCGACAGGGGATTAACATGTAGAATATGTGGAGAACTGTGGGGCCGGGAGATGAGGCTCAGTTGATAGAGTTCTTACCTAGCGTTGTATGAGGCCCTGGGTTAGAATCCTAGCTCCCCATAAAACTGGGCATAGTGGTGCACATCTCTAACCCACATTCAGTCAGAATACAGTCTCTTAGTAGGTATAGGCAAGAGGATCAGAAGTTTAAGGCCACCCTTGATTACACAGTGAGTTTGAGGCCAGCCTGGGGTACAACTGGTTGAAAGACACATCTAAATGTTATCACTCCATCTAAACAAACAAACAGTCCCAGAGAACTTCAAAAATTAAACACACACAAAAATCATCCAATTAACAAATGAGGCAAAGGATTGAATAGACAGTTCTCAAAATGAAGAAATATAAATGCAAAAAACCACAAAAACCAAAAAACAAACTTCAAAAGTGTATCCTCAGCTAGCCATCAGCCACAGAAGGAAGAAAGACAAATTAGAACTACTTTGAAATCTACCGAAGTCAATAAATGTTGGTAAGGATGCAGAAGAAGATCCTGTGTACACAGCTGATGGGGCAGCAGCCTGATACGGCCACTAAAGCAGCCTGAAGACGTCTCAAAAAGTAAAATTAGAATCACCATATGACTCAGCAGCCCCACCCTTGGCTAAATGACCCAAAGACTCCATCAACAGAGATACATGCACATCCATGTTTAGTGCTCAAATTGTTCACAGTAGCTAGGAAATGGAACCAGTCTGGATGTCCATCAACAGAAAAATGGATAAATTTTGGGACATATACGCAATGGAGTTTTACGCAGCCATAAAGAAAAATAAAATCATATTTTCAAGAAAATGGATGGAACTCAAAGTCATATTAAGAAAAATAAGCCAGGCATAATAAGACAAATACTACATGGTTTATCTCACGTGTGGAACCTAGAGTAAAAAACAAATGTGTATGTGGGAAATGAAATCAGAATGATCGTGGGAGCAGAGGAAGCAATCTCAAGGAGTAAGGGGGAAAGGGATGGCGTACCTGTAACCCCACAGCAGAAGGGGAGTATCCAGGGAAGAAAGGGAGCCCTCCAGGTGGGTGAACACACACAGCAGCCACTGGGGGAGCGGTGAGCTAGAACAAAGAATACTAACACATTTGTGTGAGGATTCCATAGTCTCGTTACTTTGTATGCTGACTTAAACTTTTATTTGTTTTCTATGTGTATGAGTGTATTGTCTGCATGTGTGGAAGTGCACCCGTGTCATGCGATGCCTGCACAGGTCAGAAGAAGGAG
>NW_008349082.1:1351472-1354620 GCF_000622305.1 Nannospalax galili | reverse complement strand
CCCTTAAAAGGGAAGAGACTGTATCTTATATTTCTCTGCTCGATTGCATCTACCCATGGCCATGAATGTTTGCTGAGCACTGAAGTGGGTAAGTTGCTGTTTAGGGGCTTTGCATGTGCTATTTTATTTGATCCCTGTGTGTTTCTCAAAGGTGAGAAAGCAGGCTTAGAGACGGTGAATAAACTGTTGGAGTCATACAACTGAAAAGTGCCAGATAGGTGACAGCAATCCAGGTCCTCCAGGTCCAAAAACCTTTTAGCTACA
The DNA here is from genome assembly GCF_000622305.1 of Nannospalax galili. NCBI lineage: Eukaryota > Metazoa > Chordata > Mammalia > Rodentia > Spalacidae > Nannospalax > Nannospalax galili. Next base: position 1,354,356 of record NW_008349082.1, on the reverse strand, counting down.
AACCATGCTACCTGTGACCCAGCCAGTGCCGTGAATGGGCGTATGAGCCAGAACTGCTCACTGGCTAAGCTGTTCCCAGGACCAGGCAGAGAGCCAAGGGACACATGACAAGGGAAAGAACAAGCTCAAAGCTTGCTTCCTCTGAAGCCAGCAGAGGGGCTTCCCCACGTCCCCACAGGGTCTCCTTAGTTTCATGGCACTGACCTTGCACCTGTGCCAATTTAGGTGGCAGCCCCACTCTGGTCCACAGATGGCTTATCTGGGACCCCTGAACCAAATGGTCAAGAGACTAGGAAATAAACAGCCAGAATCTCTGAAGGAAGAATCAGAAACATGATTCTTGAACAACTGGTTTTTGAGTGGGAGCCCCTCCCTGTGGCCACACAGTTTGAGCTCCTGTGTTTTCCTTTCAGAGCCTGTGAGGCAACGTTGGGACGGAAGGAACGAGATGTTTGCCAATAAACCATGTCTAACCCAGCAGGATTAGAGGAAGCCCTGGCACCGTGCAACCCCAGTCAGTGGAAGGATTCACCTCTGTCCGGCTTCGCCCTGTCCCAGGGCGGCATCTTCTGCACGCAGTGGAGAGACGCAGCACACCCGGGAAGACAGGCTTCTCTGTCCTGGTGGCAATCACTACCACTAAGGAGTGACACTGTTTGACCTTAGTGCCTTAAATGCTTTCCTCAGTTCATCCTTGTTAACGCATCACAGTTACACAGTCTGGTGCTGTAGTTAAGGACACGGGCTCTGGGGGCGGGCTGTGCCTGTTCAGAATGTCCACTCTGCCAGTTAGGAGGTACATTCATGTGGTCTGTTACAGTTTCTCCGTCTGAAAACTGACAACCACAGTAATAGCTAGACTCTAGAGATGCTGATGCTGATGATGAACTCAGAAAGGTCAAGTGCTAAGTGCTGCACATAGAACTGTTATGAGGGTTTCCTCTCCTTTTTATAGGTACCGGAACTAAGGCTCTGAACATGTATGTCAGTCGTCCACAGTTAACGAAAAATGAAGTGGATTTAGATTCAGATGCAGTCTATCTGACTCACAAGGCCTTCAACACAGAGCTTGGACTCCCTTCCTTCCCCAGGCTGAGCCACACTCAGGGAGCAACTGGGCTGGTCAAAGGACCACACTCAGACTCAGGTTAGAACTCAAGTCCCAGGATCATCCTAGAGACAGAGGAATTGGAGGGGCCTAGAGCCAGCACTACGCATGTGAGGTCCAGAAAACTTTCTTATCCTCCGTCAGTGATTTTGCATAAATGACCTCAGGGTAAAACTGAGCATTCACGGCAAGATTAAAAGGGGAACAGAAAATTACAAAAGGGCATCATGACATCTTAAAAGGGTGGAAAAAACAGGGAGACACGCCAACCATGCTGCCTTGGCACCTCAGTGGGGTAGAGGGGACATGAGCTTAGTGTGTGAACATCACACAAAACGCTGGCCCTGGGCCATCTGAGCGTTTCTTACCCATCTTTCTCCCCATCCCACCCTGAGCCCAGCACCCAGAAGAGAGTAAAGTAATTGTAGTTCCATAGGAAAAAACTCTTCAAGGTCAAAATTGCTCTGCAATCCCTTAGCTAATGCCATTTCCCTGCTCAGGGCTTTCTGTTGTGGTGCTTGTTCACACTTATTTTCTCTGTAATATGTATGTATGTGTATGTGCCACAGCCCACGTGTGGTGGTCAGAGGCCAACTCGCAGGAGTTGGTTCCCTTCTCCCACCATGTGAGTCCGGGGATTGAACTCAGGTCATGTGGTTTGGCAGCAAGCGCCTTACCCACTGAGCCATCTTGCTGGACCCCTGCTCATGTTCTTAACATCAGATCGTGAGGGCTGCTGAGCTATCTGGTGACTTTAATACAATAAAAATATGTGTGCCATCTCATGCGTAACTCCTATAAACCAGCTTAGCTCCTCACCCATGTCTCCTCTTTGAGTTGCGCCTGATTTTATTCCCAGCTTTCATCTGAATTCATCAGGGAGTAGAATGAGTTTATTTTTCTTTCTTGGCCAGGAATTAGATTCCAAAAGTCTAGTGAGAGGCTGGGGTAAGGGCTGAGCATGTGTGAAGCCCCGACTTCAATCTCCAGCACCAAAGAAGGAAAAGGAAGAGGAAGGAAAGGGGAAGAGCTAGGCCCAGTGGTATAGACTATAATCCGGCTTCTCAGGAAGCTGAGGCAGGAGCATCTCAGTTCAAGACCAGCTTGGGTATAGACTATAATCCGGCTTCTCAGGAAGCTGAGGCGGGAGCATCTCAGTTCAAGATCGGCCTGGGCTACAGAGTAAGTTCTAGGCCAGTCTAGGCAACTCGGTTGAGACCCTGTCTCAAAATAAAAGGTACAGCTCAGCAGTAGGGCCTTTGCCTAGCATGTGTGAGGATCAAGGTTCAATACTAAGGCTTCTACCTTTTTGGCAATGTTGGGGACCAAACCCTAGACCTATGCATGCTAGGCAAAGGCTCTATCACTGAGTTATACTGCCAGCCCTAGTGAAAAATTTTTTTTCTCTCTTTTAGAGACAGGGACTCCCTGTAGCCTCAGCTGGCCTGGAACTCACTATGTAGACCAGGCTGGCCTTGAACTCACAGAGATCCACCTGCCTCTGCCTCCTGAGTGCTGGGATTAAAGGTGTGTACCACCATTCCCAGCCATGAAAATATTTTTTAATATTTCATTTATTATTTTTAATTATGTATATTTTTTAGAAGCATTTCATTACAGCTTTAACATACTCAATAACAGTTTCTAGAGCAAAGATACATCTCTTTCAAAAGTGGCTATAAAATTTTTAGGTTCACTGTTGAATTAATACAGTTATACAATATTGAACTCAGTATAAGCCCTATAAGACATAAAATTAAATGAGGTTTTAACCTT
>NW_008349082.1:1340023-1344120 GCF_000622305.1 Nannospalax galili | reverse complement strand
AAGCCCTGTAAGACATAAAATTCAACGAGATTTTTAACCTTTAAAAAAGATCTCCATTTCATTTTAGAATATGTTGTTCCTGGCAGAAAGACTCATTGTTTTTGCTAATAACACTGAGATGATGGCACATGCATCTCTAATCTGTATGTATCTGACTATTACCAGTCATAGTTGGTTGCACTTGGATCCTTGGCGCCTGTGTATGTCTATAAAGTCATCAGGTAGATTTCAATAGTAATGTTTATCACCTCTACTAATTAACATAACATAAATTTTTATGCTTCCTCCTCAAATATAATTCATTTTTAAAATTTGTTGATTTTTATTTTATGTGTACAAGTGTATTGCCTGTATGTATGTAAGTATACCAGAGTCATGCAGTGCCTGTGGAGGTCAGAAGAGGGTGTCACTGGAATTGGAGTTACAGACGGTTGTTAGCCACTATGTGGGTGCTGGGAATCAAACCCAGGTCCTCTGCAAGAGCAGCCAGTTCTCTTAATCATTGAGCATCTCTCTAACCCCCGGGTTCAGACATTTTAATCTTGTGGTATTGGCAGCTTAGCAAAGGCGTGTGGTTCAGGATGTGAAAGCAAGTGGACGCTGAGTCAGCATTTACTCTAGACCTGCATCACCAGACTTAACAGAATTCCAGGCTCCCTTAACCCACAACCCACATTTACTGGACAAGAAACAATGCGATGTGTTAGCCTCTTGCCTAAGGAGGATAAAGAAGAGACTTTGTTGGTAGAGCTGAATGGGGACATAAGCTGTGACAGCTCTGAGGTCATTTTAACCCCCATCACCACAGCCATGGATACTGACGTTTGCTTTAGATTCCTCTTTGCCTTCCTCTCCTTCCCTTCATTACAAGCAGCTCTGCCCAGAATGCCGCTCCCTTACCTTTCCCGCACGGATGACTGCCTCCCCGTTCTCCTTCCACTAACACATGGTATCAGGCCCTCGTTCACCGACTCAGAAGGGCTCAGAGATCAGTAGGAAAAGCCACTCCTATGAGGCTCCATAAAGTGCCAGGGTCACCCACTGTAAAGGAGCCCCACTGTGTCCCTGTCCAGGACTCTTTACTTCTGCAGACCTGAGTTGGGGATGAAGTCACGAGACAGGGAGAAGCACTGCCTCCCACTCTCCATGCTGAGTCCTCAGGAGCCAGATGCAAAATGTCAGGGCCACCAGCGCCAAAGGACCTGCCTCTTCTCCCACTTCACTTATGACTCTGACATCCTCCCTATGCGGCTCACATTCCTCCAGTGGTTCCATGGGCCTTCCCAAGGGAGAGGCAACCCAACCAGGGCTGTTGAATGGGCTAATGTCTCTGCTACACTCACTTGTGTCTCACATTGACACATTGTCACAAGACGAGTCCTCTCAGGTAGCGACATACTCCAGCCATGGTCAATTCAGATAGACTGCCTAATTTGGAAGAATTTGATAAAACTCATTTTGTGGAGTGTCTCTAGCCTGTTTAGGGGTGAGCAGATGAGGCTGAGGAGGAAACTATGGCCCATATCCACAGGTGGGCTGACCTAACAGTTGAGGTCCCCTGTGCTGTTTGTGAGAGGAGTCCTTGATGCTCCAGGGAAAGACTGAATCCCCAGTGGTGTGACCACAGGAGTGGACACTGTGGAGAAGGTCTTGGGGTTGTAGCCACAGCTGAAGTCAATGGACACTCACCTGAGGTGGACACTGGGGGCTGAGGTTCTCTGAGGTCATGCTGGACAAGTTGGTCCCGGGAAAGGTCAGATTATCCATGAGGTGATGGGAAGGTCACAGATTTGGGTATAAGGAAGGGACCCCATATCTAATGATAGATCCCCTTTCTCCATCAGTTTCCTGGTTGAAGGTGGGAGCCCAAGAGGGGAGCTGAAGAGGCCTTAAGAGGCCACTTTGATGCTGCATAGATGGCTCAGAGGGAAGGAGTTTGGTTCCTGGCATCACACTCACAACACCTGTAACTCCAGCTCCTGGGGATCTGACCCCCTTTTTCAGTCTCTGTGGGCACCTGCACACATGTGTGCATATACAATCTCAGCCACACAGAGACATACACATAAACAAAAATAAAACAAATCTTTTTAAAAGCCACTTCTGCTGGGCATGGTGGTACACATCTTTAATCCCAGCATCCGGGAGGTAGAGGCAGCACTCAGGAGGCGGAGGCAGGCAGATTTCTGTGATATCGAGGCCAGCCTGGTCTGCATAGCAAGTTCCAGGCCAGCTGGGGCTACAGGAAGACCCTGTCTTTCAAAGCCAAAAAGAAAAATCCACTTCTGTCCCCAGCCAGAGATGATAAGGGTCATTCAACAAATGCGGGACCAGAGGAACATTGAACGGATCCAGATAAGGATCTGCCCTGAGGTCCTCAGTGGAAAGTCCAGGGTCTGAGAAGGAAGGGGTCAACCACATGGGCAGGATCCCAAGGAACATCATGTATTTCATTTCTCCCTAAATGAGGTGGCCCTGCTGTGGGCAGAGTCTTTGCTCAGGCTAGGAAGAGACCCTGGCGTAGGGCAAGAGACCAAAAGCAAATTCAGAACCTGCTGTCCTGGGTGGTCCCTGCCTCTCATCTCACACATCAAGGACTGTGGATATTGCTGCTGCAGCAGTGAGGGGCACTGTCCCCACCAGCCTGACCAGGACCCTCCACTCTCTCTAGTGACCTAGAGACCACACTCAGACCATGTACTATAAACCCCTTATTGGGCGGGTAGATAGAAGGAAAAAAGAACTTTTCCAGTCTCCCCAGGGACTGGACACCATCCTGTCTCTCCAGCATGGCCCACAGGGCAGCACCTGCTGCCTCCTCATTCTTTGTTTGAGCAGTCCAGTTCTCCAACTTTATCTTCCAGTCTTGGTGTTCTGTTTTCCATCTGACCCATCCAGCTGACAAGACTTCCTCCTGCCTCTTCTAAGTGGCTTATTGACTTCTTCAATTCAGTTCATCTCAGGCTGAGTCTTCTTCAAGATTTCTATCTCTTTTGTAAATTCACTTTTCAAATCTGGAATTGTCTTTGAATTTAATTCAACCATATATTTGTATTTTCTTGAACTTCAGACAGAAATTTATTCCTATACTTTTTGAGTCCTTTGAGGTGATTGTTGGTGTGTTCTTTAAGGTCCTTAAATTCTTTGTTTTTTAAAAATATTTTAATTATTATTTTATTTTATGGGTATGAGTGTTTTGCCTCCATGAATGTAAGTGCACCTGTGTCATGCAATGCCTGCAGAGACCAGAAGAGGGCATCAGATTCCCTAGTACTAGAGTTACAGAGGGTTGTTAGCCACCTTGGGGGTTCTGGGAACCAAATTCAGGTCCTCTGTAAGAGCAGCCAGTGCTCTTAGCACTGAGCCAGCTTTCCAGCTGTGTCCTTAAATTCTTTTTTTTTAAATAAATAAGTTATTGAGAATTTCATCCATGCATATAAGGTGTTTTGATCAAATCCATGCCCACTCCCTCCCCTCTAACGCCTCCCATATCTCCCCATCACTTTTTTCTGATAATTTCATGTACTCTTTCTTCTTTTTGATTTATTTTTTTATGGGGCTTTTGGCTACTCTACCTCCCCCCCCTCTGAAGAGGTAACCCTAAAATCTTTTAAGGATTAGATAAAAGCTCCCAAATATTTTTGACGTTTTTGGCCTTTGGAACAGAGTGTGTTGCTTAGAGGCCCAAGGACATTGTGAGTTTTAAACAAGAAATTGGCTACTTTTCTTTGTGGTCTTTTTACACTAACTGCCAAGCCAGTTCCTACCTCCTATTCCACACCATCTTCTGAAGAGGTTACCCAAATTGCCAATGGGGACTCAGGACACAGAGCACTCTGGTTTCTTCCACGCTGAACAGGGACACAGGGTGAGGCAATTGGAATACCGCTTCAGTGGGTCCGTCTAAAAGACTCCCAAATTGTATAACTCTTATCTCTAGGGGGAAAAGAATGTCCCTGAATCATGAATAGGAGATGTGAAGGAGAAGTGAAGGCAAGGGTAATTAGCATTACAAGTTCTAGACAGGGAACTAGAAAAAAGTCAGAACAGGGCAATTTTCAAATGTTCATATGAGAGTCCATTGGAATTTCTTGACA
>NW_008349082.1:1336568-1339865 GCF_000622305.1 Nannospalax galili | reverse complement strand
AATTTTAGAACAACCATTTTAGAACAATAGCTGGTTGTCTCCCTTAGCTACAGGTGGGCACTACAGTATTGGAGACCAAGATTTAAAGTCTTACAGCTGAGCAGCCCTTTCTGGTTAGGAACAAAATCATCAATGAAAAATAATTGTCTAAATAACTTTTTATATAGACTTAAGCCTAATGTCTTAGAAGTATAATCCCTTGAAGTCTTAAAGAAATATACTGAAGACTTTACTCTTTTGGGTGTTAAAGGCCATACAGTTGGCCCAAATAAATCAATTTATTTTTACAATTAAGGTCATTTGAGGATCTGTTCCTCAGGGGTCACATGGGCTTGAGAGGAGATCCTGGCTCCTTTCTTTTACCACTTCATCTATGTGAAGATAAGTCAAAGGTCCTGTTCGACCATGCCTGGCTTCACTTGGAAGCATGAAAGTTTCCTCTGAGTTGACCCTCCTCTTTGTAGACTTGACACTGGTTCAAGTCCATCTCTTGGGGTCTCCATAGCCTCCCTGAACAAGAGGGCAACTGACTCACCACAGTTACAGGACATTTTGAGAGCTATTCCATAGTCCCCCTGAAACTTAGTTGACCTTGGAGGGCAAGGGGCAAAAACTGTCCTTTAAGTCCCTCTGACCACATTAGTATAGGCCTCAAACTATGGCTGTTAAACATCCAATAAGGTTAGTTCCACCAGTCTGGTTCTTTTAATTACCATGTGCTATGTAGATAAAGCTTGGATAAAAACCAAATATTCTCAGCTAAACCTTGACTCATTATATATTTTGGTCCTTATACTAGTTTACTAAACTATGGTCACAGATATTTTAAGATTATGTGTATATTACTTTTGTCTCATCCTTTATATAACAAACCTACACAGACCTTCATCACTTAGTTAAGCTTTCTCATTTTTTCTATTTCAGAAAATATCTCCATTCCCATATCCTTTTAACATCTTTTACATTCTCATTTTCTTTTTTAAGAAATAATTATGAGACATAATAGCATTAACAAATAAATTTTCCATCTATTGTGAGACTTCTTTTCCTGGGGATGCTAAGCAATGCGTATTATTCCCTTTTAAGATTCTAGTGTCAAGCCAATGTTTGATTAAAGTTTTACTGGGGAACCAACGAATTTATTGAGCTTACTTACAGAGATAACTGAGGGGTTGCTGAGGTGTATATATGACCTGAAGGTATGCACACAGGAAAGCCTTTACCCAGCATGGCTCATGCCTTCTCTTCCTAGCCTTCCCCAGCTTGTATACCTTAGCCTTCCCCAAATCTAGGAGGCCATGTATGATTAGGGTCAAATTACATACAGTTGGCTGGAAGGAGTGGCTAGATACTCTGGTGAGGGTCCAGTGAACCTGCCTCGCCCTCTTTTAATAAATGAGCACAACCGTCAACAAGCCCAATTGTGATAATGTTTAGCAATCAGGCTCAGCTGCAGTCGTGATGATTATACCTTAGCCTTCCCCAAATCTAGGAGGCCATGTATGATTAGGGTCAAATTACATACAGTTGGCTGGAAGGAGTGGCTAGATACTCTGGTGAGGGTCCAGTGAACCTGCCTCGCCCTCTTTTAATAAATGAGCACAACCGTCAACAAGCCCAATTGTGATAATGTTTAGCAATCAGGCTCAGCTGCAGTCGTGATGATGGTAGTTATTTCATGCAGAAGGGACTGCTTATAGCATCATCTTATTAAAAGGACCTGGAATTTTAAAGGATTTGGTGCTAGGAGCCACATATGAGGGAGAACATATATTGTTTGTTTTTCTGAAAAACTGTGAATCCTCCACCAGAGTGTTAGGGTTAGAGTTAGGGTTAGGGTTAGTGTTAGGGTAAGGTTAGGGTGAGGGTTCGTTTTAGTGTTAGAGTTAGGGGTTAGGGTTAGGGTTAGGTTTAGGGGTTAGGGTTAGGGTTAGGGCTAGGGATAGGACAAGGGTTACGACTAGGACTAGATCAAGGGTTAGTCTTCGGGTTGTGCTTTGGCGTGGACTTGGGTTTGGGGTTGGGGGTAGGGGTATGTTTAGTGTTAGGGTTACGATTAGTGTTAGGCTTAACAAAAGCATTTTGTGTTAAACCCATTTCCTAAGAATTGTATGCAAAAGAGTCTTGCTGTGAGTGTCATTCTTTTTGCTTTAGAAACATATGTGTCGCTTGTGTATAAGTGCATGTTTCCTGTAGAAAGAACAGAAGTTCTAGCAATGTGTTTACTACAGTGAAAACGAATGAACAGAAGCATTCAGTGTTCCAACCCGTTTCCTACGAATTGTTCCTTATTAATACCGTTGCTCCTATGATCAGATGTGTCACTGGTGAAGATTTTCTCCCATTCTGTGGGTTTTCTGTTTCTTTGCTTGGTTGTCTCCTTTGATGTACAGAACCTTTTTAGTTTAATGAGGTCCCACATGATAATTCTTGCCCTTGTGTCCTGGGCTATTGGTGTCCGGTTTAGAAAGTCCTTTCCTACACCCATATGTTGTAGGTTTCTCCCAATGTTTTCTTCTAAGAGTTTCAGGGTTTCCAGTTTCACAATGAGGTCTTTGATCAATTTGGAGTTGACTTTTGTGCAAGATGAAAGACAAAGATCTAGTTTCCTTCTTCTACAGGTGGAGATCCAGTTTTGCCAGCAGCATTTGTTGAAGATGCTGTCTTTCCTCCATTGTGTGTTCTTGGCACCTTTGTCAAATATCAGGTGGCTGAAATTGCATGTACTTGGGTTTGGATCTTCAATGATGTTCCATTGATCTATGTGTCTATTTTTGTGCCAGTAGCATGGTGTTTTTAGACTATAGCTCTGCAGTATACTTTGAGATCTGGTATAGTAATCCCCCCAGCATTGCTCTTTTTGCTCAGGGTTGCTTTGGCTATCTGGGGTCTTTATTGCATTGTGGTCCGATAGAATGTATGGAATTATTTCATTTTTTTGTATTTGTTGAGATTTGTTTTGTGGCCCAGTATGTGGTCAATTTTTGAAAAAATTTCCATGAGGTGCTGAGTAGAAAGTGTATTCTTTGGTGCTTGGGTGGAATAATCGAAAGATGTCTGTTAGGTCCATTTGATGTATGGTATTTAATTCATATGTCTCTGTTTATTCTTTTTCCAGTTGACCTGTCTAATGGAGACAGAGGGGTATTGAAGTCCCCTACTACTACTGAGCTGGGGTTAATCTGTGTCTTAAAGTTCTGTAATGTTGTTTTTATGAATTTGGGTTCACCAGAGTTTGGTGCATATATGTTCGTGATTGTAATGTCTTCTTGATTTATTGTTCCTTTATCTCTTCTG
>NW_008349082.1:1335984-1336304 GCF_000622305.1 Nannospalax galili | reverse complement strand
GCCTGTGTCTTTTGACTGGGGAGTTCAGTCCATTGATATTTAAGGTTATTATTGAAAGATGTGTATTAGTTGCCGTCATTTTGATTGCTGTTTGTATTCTCTAATTTTGTGTTTATTTCCTAGATTATACCTTTATTTATTTTCTTTCGTTGCCCCTCGGGTATAGTGGTTTCTCTCTCTGCTCTCTGTATTGCTCAACTATTCTCTGAAGGGCTGGTTTCGTGGACATGTAATCTTTCAGGCTATTCATGTCATGGAAGATTTTTCTTCCCCCCTCAACTATAATAAACATTTTTGCTCGGTAAAGTATTCTGGGATGA
>NW_008349082.1:1331544-1335883 GCF_000622305.1 Nannospalax galili | reverse complement strand
AGTTATTGTTTTTCTTTTGCAGCTTTCAGTATTTGTTTTTGTTCTGTACATTTAGTGTTTTTACTATGATATGCCATGGGGAATTTCTTTTCAGATTCTGTCTATTTGGTGTTCTATGTGCTTCCTTTATTTGTATGGGGATGTCTTTCCTTAATTTCGGGAAATTCTCTTCTGTGATCCTGTTTAAGATCTGGTCAACATCATTAACCTGAAATTCTTCTCCTTCCTCTATTCCTATGATCCATAGGTTTGGTCTTTTCATGGTGTCCCACATCTCTTGCATATTCCATTTCTGTGTTTTTAAATTTTTTCCGTAATCTTTGCTTGAGTGGTCCAGCTCTTCAACTTTATCCTCCAATGTTGATATTCTGTTTTCCATTTCATTCATTCTAGTGGTGAGGCTTTCCCCTGTTGTTTCAAGTTGGCTTATTGAGTTTTGCACTTCCTTCTTTATTTCTGCCTGAGTTTTCTTCAATGTTTCTATCTCTTTTGTGAATTTATTCAGAAGTTTATCCCTATCTTCTTTGATTTGTTGGTGCGTTCTTTAAATTCATTGAATTCCTTGATCATGTTCATGATGGTTCTTTTAAATCCAGTGTCCTGGGTTATCTCTAGGGGGTTCTCCTTGTAGAACTCTTCTACAGGATTGGTGGGGTTTGGTGGGGACACAGTGTTTTGGCTTTCCATTTGATTATTCCTTCGTCGTGATTTTGGCGTGTGAATTTCTCTTGTTGTTTATGATTCTGATACAAGAGTTCAGTTGAGGTGCCCTTCTGTTTGTATTATTGGGGTGCCTGGATTCTTTTTATACTGGTTATGTAAAGCTGGTTAGTACAGGGTTCAGGTTCTCTCAGGTTTTATTTTGGAGGGAACTGATGGCTTCAAATCAGCTATACAGGAGTACTAAATTCTTTAATCATGTTTATGATTGTTCTTCTAAGTTCTTTGTCCTGGGGCTACTCTGGGAAGTTCTCATTGTAGAATACTTCCATAGGAGTGGTAGGGTTTGGTGGGAACATACAATCTTGGTTTTTCATATTATTTATATTTTTGCCATGTGACCTGGGCATATGGATTTCTTTTGTTGGTTGTTTGTCTGATATGAAATTCTAGCCTGCCCTTGTTGAGTAGATGTTTGGTGCTGTTTTCCTTGTTGTTTGACAAGGTATGAGTAGTTTGTTAGTCTGTGATTCAGTTTCTCGCTTTTTTAGTATTTTTATTGAGTTTTTGTGCATTTCATACAATAGTTCTTAATCAAATTTAGACTCTTTTCCCCCATCCATGCCTCCCACACTCCCCACTGGGCCTCACACATACTGTCATATAAGTTAAATCCTATCCCGTCAAGCATTTGTACCCAGTTGTCCTTTGGGCCCAGTTAATCCACCTGAGTCTAGTCAGCCTATTTAGAGATTTTTATTTTTGGTTTTTTGAGACAGGGTCTCCCTGCACCTCCAACTGTCTTGGAACTCACTGGTAGAGCAGGCTGGCCTCGAATTCACAAACATCCACCTGCCTCTCCCTCCTGAGTGCTGGGATTAAAGGCATGTGCCACCACTCATGGCAATATTTAGAGATCTTAAAGAAAATCTGCTCTTCATCTCCCAGCAGTAATCAGTTGCCAACAGCTCCCAGGCCAGGGCCAGGTCCTGTCACCCCTTGACCTCACTCCATGCTGGACTCTTGTCTGATTGAGTTGGCATGCATGGGTCTTGTGCATGACACCACCATTGACACAGGTTCACATGAGGAAGTCTCCAGTGGCCTGAAAGCCTCTGTTTACCTATGTTCATGGACCAACCCTGGCTCTTACAATCCCCCCCCTTCCACAATGGTCCCTGAGCTGTGTGTGGGTGAAGTTTAATATAGAAGTCCTACCCAAGGGCACATACTCTGAAGTCTATTAATTTCTAAAACGTAGCCAGTTGTGGCCTTCTCTGTGCATCGCACTCTGTTGCATAAGGAGTTTAGCGATACGCTAGTATTATTTCCACCCCCTGTTCTGCTATGTTCCATGAGCCTTAGGTGTAAAGGTTCCACTGTAGATGTGTCACCTAGGGCTGGGCATCTCTTAGACGTATGTTCTCTGTGTGTAACCAGTTGTGGATCTCTGTAATAGAATCCATCTGTTGCAAAAAGAAGCTTCTTTGATGAGTGGTGTATGGTACACTTGTTTGTAAATATGAGGATTCATATCTAGCATATGGAAAGAAATTTCATTTGTCTAGAGATATGATAGAGATAGGGTTTGCTCTGGGATCTATGATGTCTCCAGCCATGTGTATTTGGTTATATTGACAGTGCCACCCATGAGTTGCCTTACATTGAGAGGGCTTTAAGTCCAATTAGATAGTTGTTGATTACCCACAGATAACAGTGCCAGCATGGACCCAATAGAGGTAGTTTGCTGTGTCAGTCATTGCGGTTATTAGGCGTTAGAGCTGGGTTGGACCGCTGATTTGTCCTACTACCCTGGCAAGTCAGATCCCCCCCATCACGTCTTCATTCTGCTGCAGCCTGAACAGGTTCTCACTTTTGACTTTTCATTGGAAGCATGGGGTGATTCCAGTCTGGTCTGATGTACCAGATGGACAGTCATAGCCAGGATGGCAAGTATGGAGCTGGCAAAGGAGTGGGCAGGTTCTGGCTAGCTCACTAGTGGTCCAGAGTGCACAAGCAGTGGGATCCACCTTGTTTTTTTGAGACAGGGTTTCTAACTGGCTCCCGGGGCTTGTTAAGTAGGCTATGCTGGCCAGCCTGTGAGCCCCAGGGATTCTTTTGTCTCTGCCTCTCCAACACTGGGATTACAAGCCTGTGCTGTCATACTTAGCCTTTTACTTGGGTCCTGTGGACTGAGCTCAGTCCTGATGCTTCCTTATCAACGGAGCTGTTTTCCCAGGCCCCAGTTTCTCAACCTCTTTCATTAATAACTTCACATGGGCACCTGGACTGGGTCACCCTGGTCAAATTGTCAGCTCCTGCAGTGACACCAGTGGCTCCTAAGAGGGAGGGAGAGGCCACAGTGAACAACAACAACTCCTCATGGTCTTCCTGGTGGTTGATATTTAGATGTTTCAAATTAAAGAACTGGGAGGTCACAACTCACCAGCCTCTCAGTGGCTCCTGGATGTCAGCACCATGGACGGCGCCCTCTGGAACAGACTCCAGGGAAAGCTGTCCTTTTCTAGTCAAGGAAGACACAGCTAGGAAGATCACAGTGTAGACCCGAGCCTCCTCCAGTTTATATGTTGTGAGCCATCTGCATGAGTCTGGGCAGCGGGGTGGGTGGCACTTGCAGGGCTCTTCCTGTCCTGGGGAGGTTGGGAGCCTACTCCAGTCTCAAGGTATTTTTGCCCCTGAAACTCACCCAGTCTCTATAATATAGTGGTGACGTTTCATAATTTTCTTCTGGGCCCAAACTCTCACCTTGGAACCACATCCCTGACCATCCTGGGGCACTTCTGTGCACAGCATCCTCCTCCCTGATCCCAACTGGGCTAGGCTGAGCTCATGGGCCACATGCTAGCTCCTCCAAGCCAGGCTTTGTCACCCTATCTTCCTGCTTCCCACCTCGTCCCAACCAAAAATACAACTCTGCTCCTGCATGGGAGGACTCTAACATGGCCTAGGAGGTGCTCAGGTCCCATCCATCCAGCATCCCTGCAGGCTACAGGGATCACACTCACATGACCAAACCACCTGTGTGAGAGTCACCTGGCTGCTCAGAGGTCTCTCCTGTCTTGGATGGAGGCAGATCTTGCTGCACATCCTGCATCTGAGCAGTCACCTGGGTCCTCTATCCTCTGTCCTGGCACCCACTGTCTCTGTCCTAGGTCACTGTCATCTCCTCTGCACTCAGTCTCAGCTGACAGGTGGGGTCGAGCTTCTCTTCAGAAGCCCTTCCAGTTCTTATCATATGATCCTGCTCAACCCTTTACTTAACAACTACCTTGTATTCTGGGTTCCTGGACGCCTAGATCCATGTCATGTAAGCTTCAGAAAATGACCATCACCTCCCCCGAGTCCTGACATCCTCAGCCAAGGGACGTGGCTGACCGGAGTCATCAGGTGACACCCCTGATTCTGAGTGTTCAGGAGCATCCTGGTCCCTCTTTTTCCTATTCTGAGGTCAGTGAGTTCCACAGGCTGCTCAGACCACCAGCCCCTGTGCAAACCAGTGTTCAACTTTACACAGACCCTCTGCAGGGACAGAAGCTGGGGGAACAGCAGACAATAGGAAACTCCAACATCAAGGAACTCTCCTGACCCACCTCCCTCATATCTATGAAAGGCACAGGCACATAACCCACCTCTTCTCACTATCCAGTTCCCCAGATCT
>NW_008349082.1:1325669-1329755 GCF_000622305.1 Nannospalax galili | reverse complement strand
GCTGGGCATGGTGGTACACACCTTTAATCCCAGCACTTGGGAGGCAGAGGAAGATGGACCTCTGTGATATTAAGGGCAACCTAGTCTACATAGTGAGTTTTAGGCCAGCCTGGGCTATAGGGAGACCTTGTCTCAGAAACAAAAACAAAAAAAAACAAACCAAACCCAACAACAAAACACTCTCCTGACTCTGTGCGCTTCAGTTCTGAGACTCTCCACTAGGGGGCAGTAGTCCCCAGCGTTAGGCATCCCGAGAGGCTCCTACTTCAACAGAACATGGTACGCAAGGGTCCCACTATCCCCACCAATGAGTCATCCCACGGAGCTCACTGTTCCCCAGGCTTCTCAGATGGCCTCTGCCAGCTGCACTCGGAAGTCCTCCCCGCTGTAGACTCCTGGCCTCTCCTCCCTCCATCCTTCTGGGGGGCTGCCCTCTTGATTTCACGTCTCAGTCACAGTGGCACTTTCCCAGGTCATCATGCTTAGCAGCAAGCACCTTTACCCACTGAGCCATGTCACCTGCCCCTGTCCTGGCTTTTCTTACATCTCTTCTGTAATATGTAACACTGCTGTGGGCAAGGTAGAGGCTGAGAAAATCTCTCTTTGTAGTTTAGACCAAATCTGTAATCTGATTCCTTTTTTTTTAAATTTCTCTCTCTGTTAGTAGACTCTTTTTTATTCAGACAAAAACCCCAAACAAACAAACAAACAAACAACAATCAAAACCCAAAAATGTTTTCCAAACACAAGAGGATGTATGGGTAGAAAGAGGCACCTGTCCATCCAGTCGGGAGCCCCCAGCCCATGCGGCAGCAATAAGGGAATCAGGGTAATGGCCCCCAAATAAAAATGGCATGTGTGCACAGAGGGAGGGGTGCAGAAGCCGAAGGGACAGATGAGGTCAGCACTGGGAACACCGCAGGTGGGAGGCCATTCCACAGCATTACTTGTTGATCAAACCACCGTGGCCCTTTGCCCATCAGCGGGACTAGCGTCTTGGCCGTCATGGTGACAGTGACATTGAGAGTGGGGGCTCCTTCCGTGCTCTCGGCACCAAGCCCCATAGTAAAGTTCCCTCCTTGCAGCAGTGAGTCCTGATCACAGAATGTTTCTGGCCTCCTAGTGTCAGCTCACTGGGGGAAGGGGGAACCTGACCTGTCTTGTCTTTGCCAACCAGGACACTGGGCTCAGATGGTGTAATGCTAACGAAGGTTTGCCCTGGGACAGCAGCCCAGAGGGAGGGTGAGTCCTAGTAGCTTATGATGGCCGTGTCCTGACAGTTCCCATCAGACATGCCCATGTAGGCCTTCCACCCCGCCATGGCGCTGCTGCTAGGGCTGCTCTCTGGGCTGCTGCTGGGGTCTGGGACGGGGGTTGGGGGAGGACCTCAGGCTCCAGCCACTTTCTGATACGCAGCTCTCCCACCACTTCCCATGTTGTTTTCTCTTAAAGTGAATGAGCGTTCAGACCCAGTGCCAAGCTGTGACTGGCAGGCCCAGTAACTGGGTGTTTAGTATCATCTGCGGCCTCTACCTAGTAAGTGCCAGCAGGATTCCACCCCGGACACTGCCAAGGGCCCCCTGGGATGTGAAATGGCCTCAGGCTCAGGACTGTCTGCATAGACCTCCAATAGCAACTCAACAGGTGAAATCCTCAGGGGAAGAATTTGGGTGAGAGGGTCCAGAGGAGATTGGGCCGTCACACTAGTGACAATGGCTGGTTGAGGCCCGTCTGGTGCATCACAAAGTGAAGCAGAAGGAGGGGTGGATTCTCCCAGGATCTGTGACACACACTGGATGACACCTGCTCAGTGGTATTACCTCCTGCAATGTGAGAAGTTCTGTGGACATGGGAGGAGGAATTACAGGATACCACAGGCCCAGCCCCTGGCAAGAGAGGCCAGCCCACAGACCCTCCTCCTGGATGTGTCTACCACTCAGTCCCTGTGCCTCAGGAGAGGTGGCCAAGCCTGAGGGTTTCCAGAACATTTTTATCAGAGGGGAAAAAACAAAAAAACAAAAACAAAAAAACAAAAGGAAAAAGCAAAAGGGACCCAGATGAAAAGAAAGATAGGAAAAATAGGGCCAGGGAGTTGGCTCATTTGATAAAGTCCTTGCAACGAAAGCACAAGGACCCAAGTTTGAATCCTCAGCTCCCATCTTAAAAAGCTGGGCATGGTCACATACATCTATAACCCTACCACTTGGTGGTGGAGACGGCAGGCTCCCTGGAGCTCACTAGGTTACCTACCTAGGTTTGGTGACAGATCCTGTCTTGAAAGATGGGGGGGGGTGACAGTGGAAAACACATGGTATTGACCTCTGGTCTCCACATATGCACATGCACCAACATGCACATGTACACACACACACACACACACACACACGATTGTCTATACAGAAAATACTGACATCTTCATAAAAGCTACTAGCCTTGATGATATTAGAGAGGCAGCAGATTACAGATCAGTATCTATATATCACTATATTAATTATATATAAAAGAATCAATTGTATTTTTATACTAGAAACAATTAATCATAAATAGAAGGTTAAAAGCAATTCCACATCATTACAAATAAGATCGTATCTTAATCCATTGCATTGACATAACACAGGTTGATTATCCCTTATTCAAAATTCTTGGAACTGTAGGTGTTTCAGATTACAGAGGTTTTTTTTGTTTTTTTTTTATTCCACAATATTTGCGTCAACTTTATGAAGCAAACATCCTTAATTGGAAAATTAAAAATCTGGAGTGATTCAAAATCTGACGCATGAAAAGGGAGCACTCAAGATGTTTCAGAGTTTGGAAGTGTTTCAAATTTCATAACATCCTGTTCCTCTTCAAATCATATACATCGTTCATCTTTTACAGATTTCAGATTTATGGATCATCTGAGGCCTGTCTTTTTAGAAATAGGAAACACACAGGAATAATACTGATAAATACATGTAAAGCCTGGTTACTGAAAACCACTGAAAAACTGAAGGCCTGTAAAGGGAGGATAAACCTTGCTCGTGGCCAGAACTCTTCAGGTTCCATCTGCCATGGAGTCTAAGTTGGTCTACTGATTTAATGCAGTCCCTCTCAATGTCCCAGGAGCTTAAAAATCATAAAATGGCAAGATGAGTCTAAAACCCCCAGGAAGGAAAAGAATCCAGATTACTCACATGACTCTGAGCCACAGCCAACATTTTTCATTTCAAGCTTTGTACTCAAGAGACCACGCAGCTGGTAGAACAATCGTCAGAAAGATCAGTGGAATAGAATAGAGTCTAAAAATAGACCCACATCTGAATAGGGCCCCTAAGCGGTCGCTACTCAGGTGGCCCTTTCCAGCCTCACAACCATCTCTGTCACCACCTTGTGAAGTCCTACTTTCCCAGAGTCATTCTGAACACGAGGAAGATCTGTGCACCCAGATTTCTGCTGTATCACGAAGCAGAAAGCCAATTAAAATTGGGAACCCAGGGGCCTTTGTGTGTGGTGCTGACAGCCCCAAGGTAAGGATGCCACAGAGGTCAGTGGTGGGGCAAGCTGTCATCCTCTCAGGAATCTGAGGTTCTCCATCAGCCTGGCTGCTCACCATGTGGACAGTGGTAGTGAAACAGTGAAAGATAAAGAGAGAAAGAAGAGGACAGAGACTAGAAGGACACAGAGGTGTCCCTGACATACTCTTTCCCCCGCCCCTGTGATTCGGGGAGGTGTTCCTGCCTGGGAGGAGGCTTAGCTTAGAGGGAGGAAGGACGGCAGAGCTGGCACCAGAGCAGCAGGGCTTGAGGGCAGTGCAGGTGCCAAAGCTCTTCCCACAGAGGGAGGACAGAGCAGGCAGCAGAGGCCATGGAGGCCCCCTCAGCCCCTCTGCGCACTGGGTGCATCCCATGGCAAAGGCTCCTGGTCATAGGTGAGAGGACCGTTCCCTGGAGTGGGAGGAAGGAAGGCAGCTGGGTCTTCTGGGGAAGACAGGACCCTGAAAAGAGACACAAGGTTTCTGTTTGGCCTAGAAAGAGAGGCCACGGGGAGGGACAGAGGCTCAGCAATAGGGTGGTCTCAGTGAGTGGGAACTGGTATGTTGGGGTGGGG
>NW_008349082.1:1322170-1325258 GCF_000622305.1 Nannospalax galili | reverse complement strand
GTTTGACATAGGCAAGTGGAAAGTTTAAACATGCCAAGGCTTGTTAAAGACCTGAGGCCCATCTTTCCACCCCATACAAAGGTCCCCATATTGACTTATTTCTCTCCTCCCTCCCAGCTTCACTTCTGACCTTCTGGAACTCACCCACCACAGCACAAATCACTATTGAACCTGTGCCTCCCAATGCTATTGAAGGGGAGAACGTTCTTCTACATGTCCATAATGTGCCCTGGAATATTCAAAGCTATATCTGGTACAAAGGGGGTCAGGCTTTGGACAACCACCAGATTGCAGTGTATGTGATAGACCCTGACATACTTGTCCCAGGGCCTGACTACACTGGCAGAGAGACAGTATACCCCAATGGATCCCTGCTGCTCCAGAAAGTCTCCCAGGAGGACACAGGATTCTACATCCTGCAGACCTTAACTAGAGACCTTCGGGCTCAGGAAGCATCTGTGCAGCTGCGTGTAGATGTAAGTGATTCTCTGTGACCTCCAGGTGCTGAGTGGGACTAATTCCACTTCACACACACAGGACTGTCTGGCCCAGGCAGTGGCTCTGCATTACGTTCCCACATAATCAGTTTAAGCATTTAGTGCAGGACACAGTCAGTAGAGACAAAATACAGTAGATCAGAATCCCTCACCTGAGTCCACTCTGCAGAGAAGAGGGCACATGGTGGATAGCTCAGCCCAGGGAAGTCAGGCTCAGCCCACCGTCTGTGACCCCATCTTATGAATGTGGCCCTAGGAAAGACATGTATAGGTCTTGGTGCTTACTATTGATTCTGTGCTAAGTCCATCCATTGAGAGGCCCTCTCAGGTCCTCAAGGAGAAGTCCAGTCCTGTGAAGCTCTTGCCCCAGACTTCCATTCCAGGCTTTTGATTCTAGATGACCCTGGAGGTCTATAGCCAGGGATAGATTTTGGCCTCCTGGACAGAACCAGGGGGAACACCAGTTTGCCTTCTGTGGAGTCCCAGGGTAACTGTAGCTGGTCATTAGCCAAGGCCAGACTCTAAGAGATACATCTGAGCAATGCAGAGGTTAAGTCTGGGCCTGACACTCAGGGTGGAGTATCACAGTCTAACAGGTACCCCAGGCTATTAATTACCCTCATGATTCTGACACTAAAATATGACATTCATTTGGGTGGCTCCCTCTGTGCCAAGTTTTAAGTCAGGTACTCTAAAGATTTTAAGTATCTTTTATCTTCAGGGAGAAGAAACTTAGGTATAGAGACAAAGTCACTGAATTAGTGTCATATAGACCATGGCTGACAAATTAAAGTCACAGGAGGACTGTCTGTAGCCACATTCCCATCCCCCGTCCAGCCTCATGGCATGCTAGGTGTTCACAGACTCTGAGATGGGCTGTTTAGGCCCCACAGCTCCACAGCCTAAGGAAAACATGAGTCTTCCCCTCCACACCCTGTCCCCAGCACAGTCCAAGTGTGACAAACTTCACTAGCTCCCGAGGAAGGGATGAACGAATGATCCATTCTCTCCAAAGCCTGGGAAATGGATGTGGACTCGGAATTCTGGCCACACGCAGCCCATGTTGCTCAGGAGATGGGAGTCCAGGCTGCAGACCTTTCACTCTGTTCTAGAGCAGTGTTTCCAGCAGCGACCGCCAGACCCTGGGGCATTAATAATAACATACACATGTGCAGCAAGCTTAACTGCTTCTCAGCATTCCATCTCATAGCTGCCTAACACACAAAGACCACGAAGCCAGATGTCAGCCCGTTCCTGCTCCCCAGCGCCCACCTTTCAGGTCTTAGTGTACTTTAGGACGCGTCCATGTGGCTCTCAGTTGGTCTCTCCAGTGGGAAAAGGAACATTAAAACTAAAGAACAGGAAATATGGCTCTGCTTTAAACCTGCCTAGCACCTATATCCCTTATTCTTTCTAGAATATTCCTTGGACTTTGCTTTACCATTCATGGGTCAGACACTATCCGGGCAGGAGTTCTTTACTGTCAGCTCCTGTGGCTTTGGTCCTCACCTGACCTCCCGATGTGCTCTTGATCTCCCAGGAGCAATTCTTGCTCCAACTCCCAGTTCCCATTTCTAGGACAGCCTTGAAAAGCAAAGCTTTCGACGACACATAGCTTGAGCTGCGCACTGGAGGCCATCGAGTCTGGAGGGACTCAGTCGAATGTGTCCCAAGGCAGCCAGGCAAGCTGTCAGTGATCTTCCCACCCCGAAGTCCTGAAGAATATTCACCATGCGTTCATCTAGAATTTTCCTACCCCGAAGTCCTGAAGAGTATCCACCACGCGTTCATCTAGAATCTTCCCACCCCGAAGTCCTGAAGAATATTCACCATGCGTTCATCTAGAATTTTCCTACCCCGAAGTCCTGAAGAGTATCCACCACGCGTTCATCTAGAATCTTCCCACCCCGAAGTCCTGAAGAATATTCACCATGCGTTCATCTAGAATTTTCCTACCCCGAAGTCCTGAAGAGTATCCACCACGCGTTCATCTAGAATCTTCCCACCCCGAAGTCCTGAAGAGTATCCACCATGCGTTCATCTAAAATCTTCCCACCCCGAAGTCCTGAAGAGTATCCACCACGCGTTCATCTAGAATTTTCCTACCCCGAAGTCCTGAAGAGTATCCACCACGCGTTCATCTAGAATTTTCCCACCCCGAAGTCCTGAAGAGTATCCACCACGCATTCATCTAGAATTAGCTGCTCTGCTCAAAGAGTTCTTCCCACCCCGAAGTCCTGAAGAGTATCCACCACGCGTTCATCTAGAATCTTCCCACCCCGAAGTCCTGAAGAATATTCACCATGCGTTCATCTAGAATCTTCCCACCCCGAAGTCCTGAAGAGTATCCACCACGCGTTCATCTAGAATCTTCCCACCCCGAAGTCCTGAAGAGTATCCACCACGCGTTCATCTAGAATTTTCCTACCCCGAAGTCCTGAAGAGTATCCACCACGCGTTCATCTAGAATCTTCAGCAGTTCAAATTAAGGTCTTTGATCCATTTTGAATTGGTTTTTGTACGAGGTAAAAGATATTCATCTCATTTAATTCTGCAGATGGCTATCCAGTTTTGCCAGCTATATTTGTTGT
>NW_008349082.1:1283633-1321720 GCF_000622305.1 Nannospalax galili | reverse complement strand
ATCAGGTGACCTTTGAGATGTTCACATGTGGCCTTTGCTGTGCTCAGGTAGTTCCCTCTATTCCTAAGAAGCTCCGTCTTTTGTTGAAACCGTGACTACTTCCCTATGGAGAGTTCTTTCACTGTGACATTTAGCCCGCAGGTCAGGAAATGAAAGTCCTCCTAGACTGAGAAATCCTTTAAGTCGGAAGTCTCCAGCTCTAAGTCCACAGCACTTGTCTGTGGTGCCTTTGTTCCCCCGTAAATGACCTAACCAAATATAAATGCCTAGCTGTTTTATGTAAATCTTCCCTGGCCCCAGACATGGGCAGGCCCCCAAGCCAGCTTTCCTTGATACACACGGAAGTGGATGTGAAGAGATGGATCTGATGTTTAAGAAAGCCAAAACAGTTCTAGAAAAGGTCATATGGAAATTAGGATCTCATGATCAAGGTGCTAGACACACGAGCTAGGAAGAAGTTCCAGGTGTGTGTCTTACAGAGATGTACAGATAGGGGTCATCCTGGGTGACCTGGGGTCAGAAGAAGATGCATCCCTCTGCTTAGAGACCATCAGTTAAACCTCTGCAGAGGGCCAGGACCACCCTCTGGGCCACTCACACAGCTCACTGTGGCCCTGAGGACCGGCTGAGATCTCTGAGGGAAGACTGTGGTCTGTCCCTGCCCCACTCTTAGTCCTTCTCTGTTTATCCACAGGACAAGTGACAGAGCCCTCCAGCCAAGCCAGTGCCACCACCATCACAATTAGAGGGCAAGATTTTGTGATCTGACCTGCCTTTCAGATGATACGGGAATCTAGAATCTTCAATGACCCAAGCCTGCAGCTCCCAGAGAGGATGACACTGTCCTAGAACAGCCAGCTCAGCACAGACCCTGTTATAAGGGAGGATGCTGGGGACTATTGGTGTGAGGTCTTCAATTCAATCTGTTCCAGGAGTGACACCCTCAGGTGACTGTGAGGTTTTAGTGATTTTCAGGCCCCTCCTATGATTTAAACTCTAAATCTATTTTTTTCTCCTTATTAAAGCAATGACCATGATTCTCTTTATAAACCTGCTGTGAACAATCAATGAAATCAGGCAGAAGATCTTTGTGTCAGGACTTGGATTACTCAATAAATGTCCAAAAGCACAGACGGACATTGTCTTTATGTTGGCCTAAGGCCCCATTCAGTGTCTCACCCTCTGGGTCTCAGATGTGTCCTGAATGCTGTGGAGATGAGCGGTATTTTCACTGGGTGAGCCGCGATCACATGCGGGGCAGGTGGGACCCCATGATCTACTCTGGGAGTCAACAGTTCTCACTCTCCTTAGCAAGAGGTGTGGGGGCTCCTGCACTCTGACTTGAGCTAAGGCTGATGCCACTACAGATTGCAGATGCTTCAGGCTGTGCACCCGCCCCCATGACCTTGGCAGAGGGGGAGAAGGGTTTAGAGAGCCCAGCTATGAAGCTGAGGCCCTGGAATGAAACACATTCCTGAACGGAGGGGCAGCCTTGAGCAAGGTTCCCACCCATGGCTACAGGCCACTGCCACATAGACAGCCTGGCTTACAGACAGCTTCTCAAGGGCCATGTGTGGATCAGGGACAGGAGGTTTCCATGGGGGAGGGACACCTGGGGATGAGACCCTATGAGAGACAGCTACTGAGGGGACAAGTTCATGCCTGTTTTGTGTTTCCACATCACCCTGGAAAGATGCCCCCAGGTATATCTACAATAGGGGACACAGGCCCAGGGTGAGACACATTAGGGTGAACCCTGAATTGCAGAACACGCTCACCTGTACTGTCCCCTAGAGATGCCTCTCTCCTGAACCAGCAATGCAGTCCTGTCCTACACACACACACACCCCGAGAGCACAAGTGCAAGTGGGAGCGCAAGCACTCAGGGGACTTTCAGGGTCTTGATCAGCAGCAGAAACAAACACAAGAATGCCTACACGCTGGGCATGGTGGCGCACGCCTTTAGTCCCAGCACTCAGGAGGCAGAGGCAGGTGGATCTCTATGAGTTCAAGGCCAGCCTGGTTTGCATAGTGAGTTCCAGACCAGCTAGGGTTACAGGGTTACAGGGAAACCCTGTCTCAAAAATAAAAAAGAAAAAAAAAAAAAACATAGAAAAACCTCCACAGTGTCCCTGGAACAGCCAGCTCAGGGACCTCTGTGAGAGTATAGACGGGGCTTGGGTTTGGGGTTCAGAAAGGGCAGGGCCTACAAGGAGAGTGTGGCCTTCTAACCAAAGGCACAAAGCAAGGTGGGGACAGCGGGGAACTGGGTTCAGATGCCCTGGGGGAAGGAAC
Organism: Nannospalax galili; assembly: GCF_000622305.1. NCBI lineage: Eukaryota > Metazoa > Chordata > Mammalia > Rodentia > Spalacidae > Nannospalax > Nannospalax galili. Next base: position 1,319,425 of record NW_008349082.1, on the reverse strand, counting down.
TCTTCCCAACACAGCACATCTTTGCAGCAGCTGCACAGGCTGAGAATTCCTGGAACAAGCTGATGGTGCCCCCACTGCCCACCTCGCACCAGGGCATGGAACCTGAAGTCTGTTCCGGGGGCATCAGAGCGTGAGTATTCAGCCACTTTACCTGGACCCTTCCCCCTCCCCAATGACCTGACCCCTGGCCTTGTTCCTGTCCAGGCCAGGCCATGTCACCACACTCTCCAAGTGAGGTTCGCCTTGTGGCCTGGTGACTTCCCAGGAGCTCCACCCAGAGCCCCTCTGAGGACTGGGGTTGGGGCAGCAGGAGCAGCTGTGTTTGTCTCAGGGATGACGAGGGTCACATGGGCTCAAGGAGGAGCGTGTGCGCCCTCTAGTGGATGCTTCCTGCCTGAAGAACAAAGTGAGCAGGGGAGAGGACACAGGGGGGCTGGCCTTGGACAAAGGACATCTTCAGGTGATGGAACAGAAGATTGCAGAGGCAGGGGAAGAGGGGTCGTGGGGAAGGATGGGGGAAGCAGGGTAAGAGGAGACTCCGTGGGAGGCTGGGGGGCGGTGCACAGTAGGGCTTGAATCGCTCCATGTAGACGTGGGCGTGGTCATTCTTGTGGCCCTGGCTTCATTGTAGAGCTGGTGGGTATTAGATCTCTGTGAGAACTTCCATGCAGGGAGTGAAGTGGTTGGTGTTAAGGACTCTGGAGACAGGAGAAAGACTGTCCCCCAGCTCCAGCGGCCAGAGCGCACAGTTTCTGTTTGTATGTGTGTGTTTCCTGGCTTTTGTTACCTCTTTTCTGTAAGTTGTTTTTAAAAAATATTTATTGTTATTTTATGTGCACGAGTGTTATACCTGCACGTATATAAGTGCACCCATCATGCAGTGCCTGCGGAGGACAGAAGAGGGCACTGGATCCTCTGGAACTGGAGTTTCAGATGGTTGTTAGCTGCCTTGTGGGTACTGGGAATTGAACCTGGGTCCTCTGTAAGAGCTGTCAGTGCTCTTAATCACTGAGCCATCTCTCCTGCCCCTTTTCTGCAGGTTGTAACACTTCTGTGAACATGACAGAGACAAGACTGAGTTTTGTCCAAATCTGTGCAAGGAGGATGAGGTCAAGTTTCCTGGGAGAGACAGACCCTAATTAAGAACTATTGAAAAGTGCTGGTAATAAGAGACTGAGTGCTCAGCCCTAAACAAGACATCCATGATAAGGAACCACAACCCCACAAAGCTCAGGGAACATATCTGGAGAGGAGGTAGGAGGAGGCAAGAGCAGAGGCGGCGCGTGAGTGCTGTAAACTGTTGTTTTCTGGACATGACATGGCTATCACATTCATGAACTCATAGCAACTGTGGTTATCTGCACAAGATCTGCTTAAGATCGAATCAGCCCAAATCCTGGCATAGATGGGGTGGATGATCTCCAGGCCCCACCCCTTACCAAGGAGCTAATGGAATTGATAGCTGCTGGGGGAGGGGAATCATCCTTTTTGAGGATGAGGCCACTGGTAGGTTTCCTATGCTCCAGTGGATAGCTCACACCCATACACATATGGGCGGCACTAACTGATTATTGTATATCTGTATGAAATTCTCAAAAATAAGGAAAAAATTAGAGAAAGAACTACTGAAGCACAATTTTGAAAAAACGATTCAAAATAGTATTGAAAAAGGCAAACAAAATTGGAGATGCTTTAGAAAGAAATCAAAGAAACAATCATATACAATACCTTAAGAATCAATAAAATACCTAAAAATAAACTTAACCAAGAACATGAAAGACTTATACAATCAAAACTTTAAATCTCAGGCTGGTGAGCTCGTTTGCATCCCATGTATGCACACACTATTGTTTTAAAATTTATTTATTTTTATTTTATGAGTGTATTGCTTACATGTATGCAAGTGCACCCATATCCTGCAATGCCCACAGAGGTCAGAAAAGGGCAGAGATGGATCCCCTGGAAATTGGAGTTATGGACAGATTTTGGCTGCCATTTGGGTGCTGAGAACTGAACCTGGGTCCTTTGCAAGAGCAGCCAGTGCTCTTAACTGCTGAGCCATCTCTCCAGCTCTACACACAAACACATACATTAAAGACAGACTCTTTGACAAATGGTTGTGGGGAAACTGGATAGTCACATAAGAATGAAACCAGATTCCAATTTCTCACCTGTACAGGAATCTATTTGAAATGGTCAAAGATCTTCATGTGAGACCTCGCACTTTGAAACTTCTAGGGGAGAACACTTAGGATGTATGCAGAGGGAAGAACTTTCTGAAATGAATTCCATTGATGCAGGAAATCACAGCAAGGATTGGAAAATGGATTTCAGGAAGTCGAAAACAGCTTCTGTATAGTAAAGGAAACAATAGAGCGACGAGCAAGCCCACAGAATGGGAGAAAACCTTTCCCAGAGATGCTTCGGACAAGGGGTTACTATATAGACCATAGAAAGAAATTAAAAAATTAAACACCAAAAGAACTCCAAATCATCTAATCAATGAATGGGCAAATATTCGGAGCAGAATTATCAAAAGAAGTACAAAAGGTTAATAAATATATGGAAATATTTTCAATATCTTTAGTCATCAGGAAAATATAAATCAGAATTACATTTGGAGTTCATCTCACCCCCAGTCAGAATGGCTGTTATCAAGAAAACCAACACCAAATGCTGGCGAGGCTGTCATAAACAGGAGAATGGAAAATAAGCTCACACACACAGCAGAATTTTACTCAGCCATAAAGAAGAATGAAGTCACATCAGTTGCCTGAAAATGTATTGAACTGGAGATCATCATAGTAAACAAAATGAATCAGGCTTAGACAAATATTACATGCTTTGTTTCAAATGAGTAATCTAGAAAAAAATAACGTGAAAAAGAGGGGACGATTTGGGGGTGAGGAGGGAGGCAGTTAGAGGGGAGGGAACACAAGACAGAGTAACGGGGGGGTAAAGACAAGTATTGTATTTCTCTCTATGAACCTGTATCTATATATATTATACATAGAAAAGATAAAAGCAGAAAGGAGATTATTTGAATAAAGGAAAGAGACAGTAAGAGGAGGAAAGGGGGAGAAAAGGGTAATGGGGTAAATATAAACAAACTACAATGAAGTGCTAGAATGCAATTCATCAGCTTGTGTAACTAACATTAATAATAAAAGTTGGAGACTCACACTTCCTTATTTATATAGATGCATATATATATTTTTTATCATTATTTTACGTGTATGAATATGTTACCCGTTTGTACATAAGTGCACCCATGTCGTGCAGTGCCTGCGGAGGTCAGAAGAGGGTGTCAGATCCCCTGGAACTGGGGTTATGGAGGGTTGTTATCCGCCATGTAGATGCTGGGAACCGAACCCAGGTCCTCTGTAAGAGCAGCCAGTGCTCCTAACCGCTGAGCAGTTCATCTCTTCCTCTCCTCAGTTCCTTATTTAAACTCTTCCACAGTGCTACAGCAATTAGAAGGCGGTGGTACTTGCATAGGATTCACCAGAGACTGAAAATGAGCCAGAAATGGGCCTTCACCACTTCAGCCACACTGCTCTTGTCAAGTGAGTCATGAGAATTTAATGAATGAAGAGAAGGTTTTCAAATAATGGCACTGGGACAGCAGGATAATCGCTTACAAAGTAGTGAAATTTTAGAATTGTGCTTCATTGTACTAAAAATTAACTCAAAACACATCGCTGAGCTAGATATAAGTACTAAATCTAATTTTAAACCCTCTTAAGGATTCAGTTGGTAAAGCGTTTGCTATGCAAGCATGAGAACCCCAATTTGATCCCCCAGAACCCATTAAAAATTAAAAAAAAAAAGCCAAGCATGATCCTGTACTCCCAGTGCTGGGGAACTGGAGACAGGGAGATCCATGGGGTTTGCTGGTCATCTACTCTAGCTGAGCCATTCCCTGAGTGAACAGAGACTAGCTGGGGTCTCCCAGGGAGGACAAGACCCTGCCAGGGCCCACAGAACCTCTGCTTGGAGCCTGAGGAGAGTGCACACTGATGGACTGAGGCTCGGCAACAGGAGGCACTCAGCGAACAGAAGTGGTAAGTGGGGAGGAAAAGTACGCTTGTTCCCTAGTCCAAGTTTATCATGGCTGGATACTGTATTCTGAAGACCTGTATTCATGACTCAGTCAGGATGACTATCACTGACCTCCAGGCTAGTGAGAGAGGCTGTGTCAAAAAACAAGGTGGAGAGTGGCTGAAGAAGACACCGCTGTGTACGCACATGCACACACATGAACACACAGGTACATACGCCCTCAAATCCTCTGAGAAGAAAAGATGGGGTAAATCTTCTTGACCTTGAATTTAGTAATGGATTCTTCAATATTACTCAAAGCATGAACATCATAATGAAAAACAGAAAGATGATATTTTATCAAGGTAACTTTTGTGTACTAAAGGATTTTATCAAGAGATGGAAAAAACCTATAGAATGGAAGAGAAAAATATATATGATAAGCTTGATGTCTATAATATGTAAAGAACCGGAATAACTCAGAAACAAGAAGATAAAAATCCTAATTTAAAATTTTATTTTTATTTTATGTGTATGAGTGCTTTGCCTGCATGTATGTAAGTGTACCACATACATGCAGTGCCTGTGGAGGCCAGAAGAGGGCGTTATATCCTCTGGAAATGGAGTTACAGATGATTGTTAGCCACTGCGTGGGTGCTGGGAACCAAACCTGGTACCATCTCTGTCCCACCCCTTTGTGTCTGGGTTTTAAAGGAACTCTATTTTGACTCATATATTACTGTTTCTGGAGGTCTCTGAGAAGCCACATCTGCTGTGTGGTTGATCCTGACATAAGTATTTGCATCAAGTTTAGTAATTCCTGTTAAAGAATGAGAGAGGCCTATGAGCTCTGTGCCTTGCTCAGAACAGTGTCTAGCATCTCCCAGTTCCCAGCCCACCTGGGGCCACTCTCTGCCCTGGCTGTGCTCTGGGTCCCCATTCCCAGGCTCCCCCGTCTTCTCTGTCACCCATGATTGCTCTTCTACTGCTGTCTCCTAATCTCAAAGCTCATCCTGGTGTGGAGTAAGTACAGATCCTGGGTCTGAGGAATCAGACGGTCATTCTCCTGACAGCTAGGAACAGCTGCCCTGGGCTGGGGATGGGGGCCTGTGGGGGGAGAGAAGGCAGATGTCAGGGGACAGGAAGAGAGGATCATCAAGGGTCAAACCTCAGTGAGCAGGTGCTAGGCTGAGCCTGGAAGGTTCTGGTCTCTGACAGGCCAGAGCTTACCACTGGGAAGTCCCCTGGGCTCAGCTCCATCACTGAAGATGCTCAGAGCATTTGGAGCCTGGTCACAATCCTTGCTATAGTCTGACATGAGCTGCAGATCACCCAGTGGAGCCCCAGGGAGTGACATTGGGACACAGACTCAACTCTCAGAATTCTGTCCCTGAATCAAGAACTTTTGTAGCCCAGATTCCATTCCTGCCTCAACAGATCTGAAGGTCCCTCCAAAAATCCTGCTCTGACCTACTGTCTCTTTCATGTGTCTCTGAGAGTACCACTCTGCCAGGGAGTCCGATGCAGCCCCCTCACTCTTGGGGAAAGACAGGGCAACCACAGGGGAATCATTCAGGCAGAAGACAGAGGTATCCCAGAAGTCAGGGAGAACATGGGCAGGTTGGAGCTATAGCTTAGCCAGCTCAGGAGGCTGGAGGGGCTCCCTGAACACTCCACAGCATGATGGAGCTCTCCGTCCTCTTTCCAAGACATGGAGGTCACCTCCTCATGTACACCCAGGATATGAAACTCCTGAGACAACTGCCCCTGGACCTCTGTCCTGGATCAGACACATGGCCGGTGACACCAGTAATAATGGATCTGTCTCCCCCCACCCCCCACCACACATACACACCAGTCAGCACTCAGCTGGTCCCTTTCTAGCTCCAGAGACATCTCTGTTACTTTGCCACCTTCCTGGGAGTAAATTCCACTTCCCAGAGCCCTGAGAACACCCAGGAGACTGGGCTCAGCTGTACTTCACAAAGATGCACCTTGGGTTTAGGGAGGGCAGGTGGGCTCCCTTATTGGTGCCGACAGACCCAAGGCAGGGACACAGCAGAGGTCAGCTCTGGGTGAGCTGATGTCTGTCAGGGAAGGGATCCCTATCAGCCTTGCTGCTCAAACTGTGCTCTAGGGGACTGAACCATGAAGAGACAAAGGTGAGAGGGAGGCTGGCCGCCCTGAGAGAGGAGGGGACAGAGCTGGGTCCTGGACACAGACCCCACCTACAGTCCTTGTGATTCTGGGAGATGCTCCTGCCTAGGAGGAGGCTGAGTCAGAGGGAGGAGGGACAGCAGAGCTAACAGCAGAGCTTGGGAACAGTGCTGGGGCTGAAGCTCTTGTCCCACAGAGGGAGGACATACCAGAGCAGAGACCATGGAGCCCTTCTCGGCCCCTCCATCCCCAGGGTGTGTCCCTTGGCAGGGGCTGCTGTTCACAGGTGATGGGACCATTCCCTGGGAGTGGGTGGGAGGAGAGAAGCGCAGACACTGGCTGGAGTCACCAAGGGAGGGAAAGAACCTGAGAGGGGTCCAGGAAAGGACAGAGGCTCACCAACAGGAAGGCCTCAGTGAACAGGAATTGGTTAATGGGGAGGAAAAGTTCAAGTGTTCTATTTTAAGTTCATCACTAATGGCCTCTATCTTCTGAAGACAGGAATTTACATTATGCCAGGGTGATTCTCAAAATAAAAATCAAACTGGGGCATTAAACATTGTCCTCAGTTACTACCCTGAGAAATTTGTAAATAAGCTCCTCATAGATGGGGCCCTGGAACACCCATTCATTCACACACAGGTATCTGAGCCTGACCCAGGTAGTCAGTGGGGTTCAACCAAAGATTAGGATCCAGGCAGGCAGTGGGGTTCAAAGAAAGATTAGACATGAGCTCCTCACACAGCACTGTTCTAGTGGACAAGAATACAGACCACATGTTCCTTTCCTGTGTTATTTTAATTTTTTCATAATATTTGCTTGAGCGGTTCAATTCTTCAACTTTATCATCCAGTCTTGATATTCTGTTTTCCATTTTATTTGTTCTATTGGTGAGGCTTTCTTCTGTCATTTCTAATTGGCTTATTCAGGCTCTAGATAGGCTGACTAGACCTCAGTAGATAAACTGCACAGAGAAATGTCTGGGGACACAATAGGCCTTAACACAAATGACAGAATGTATGAATTCCAGTGGAGGAGTATGGGCGGTGCCATGGGGAAGGAAGTATAAAGATGACTAAGATTGACTGAGATGATGTATATAGGAAGTACACAAAAATTCAATAAAAATGTAAATACAATTTAAAAAAATGAATACCGACTAGCAATGACATCTAGAAGGTGAGGTCAAGCTGGGCATGGTGGTATATGCCTTTGATCTTAGCATTCTGGAGGCAAAGGCAGGTGGATCTCTATGAATTTGAGGCCACTATGGTCTATAGTGAGTTCCAGGCCAAATGGGGATTCGGGGAGACCATTTCTCAAAATAAAAACTAAAACAAAAACAAACTATGAATTAGAAGGTGAGGTCAGGGATTGATGAGAACCACAAAGGAGCAGCGGGTTAGAAAGTGGAGACCAAGGGTCTCTGGAGGAGGAGGTGAGAGAGGGCATCCCCCAACCTCATACACACTCAGACCTCCTGAGTGTGAGCAGGAATCTGAGGATAGTGAGGGGTGAGCCCTGCAGAGGACAAGGGCCCCGTCTTTCCAACTGACACAAAGGTATCAATACTACCGAGTTTCTCTTTTTCCCTCCCAGCCTCACTGTTAACCTTCTGGAACTCTCCCAGCACTGCCCAACTCACTATTGAAGCAGTCCCACCCCACGTGGCTGAAGGGAAGAGTGTTCTTCTACTTGTCCACAATCTGCCAGAGAATCCTCAAACCTTTTACTGGTATAAAGGGAAATTTTCACTCAATGACCGAGAAATTGCACGATATATAATAACCCGTAATTCAAGTAAGCCAGGACCTGCGCACAGTGGCAGGAGACAATATACCGCAGAGCGTTCTTCTGCTTGTCCACAACCTGCCATGGAATCTTCTCATCTTTCACTGGTACAAAGGGAGAACATCATTCAACGACAGTCAAATTGCAAAATATATAACAACAACTAGTTTGAGAGAGAGAGAGAGGGCCTGCACACAGTGGCAGAGAAACGATATACTCCAATGGATCCCTGCTGTTTGATAATGTCACGCACGAAGACACAGGCTCTTACACATTACTGACCTTAGATACGGATGGCCATTTTGAAGAAACATCTGTGCAGTTCAATGTATACCGTGAGTGACTCTGTGACCTCTGGGGTAATGGGTGGGGCTAATCCCACTGCGCACACAGAGGACTGGACAGTGCCCGTGTCCCCTCTACATTATGTTCCTATGTTATGGTTTCAGCATTTAGTTTAAGACACACACAGTGGAGACAAACTGAGAGAGATCAGAATCCCTCACCTGAGTCGACTTTGCATAGAGGAGAATGTGTGCTGGGCTAACTTAAACAGGGAACCATCCTCAGACCACACTCTTGGGACTCTCTCCATGAACAAAGCCCTGAGAAAGACCCTGTGGGACTCAGGCAGGGCCTGGCTGAGAGGACGGACATTGGGATGTCCACTGAGAAGTGAGTGCTAGAGAGCCCTGGCTCCAGATCGCTCTTCCAGAATTCCGAAACCAGGTGACCCTGGAGGAGCTTGGGAGCTGGGTTGGAATTTGACCTCCCTTTAGAGTTGACAGGAAACATTGATTTATTGGCTGTCTGAGTCTCATAACCTGTGGAATCAGCCAGTGACCTACCATGAGAGCCACATCTAGTCTAGATGACTTGGAGAGCATTTCCTCCTGAGACGCAGCATGGAGAACACAGGTGGATAGGTGCCCAGGCCATCAGCCAACTGCTCAGAGGGGCTTATGAAACTCCACAGGAAGGTCAGTGTCCTCAAGGTGAGGAGCAGAGGATAAAGGTACATCTGACAGCTCTGTGTCCTCAGGTGTCCAGTCCAAAGAATTTTCTCTTGCAGGCGGATAGTAAAGATGCTGCTGATTTGGGCAGCTCTCCTGCCCCAGCGCCAGGTCACTATTAATATTTAAGGTCAAACTACAGACATGGCAACTATCATTTACCATGTATCCTGTTATAAAGAAATGAGACACAGCAAATACAGTGACTGAGTCAGGGTCACACAGGCACATGGCAGATCTGAGGCACAAGACATGTCTGTCTGTCACAGCCCCAACCTCTTCACCCTGGAGGCTGTATTAGGTGTCTATGGGCTAGAGGAAAGTTGTGGGTTCAGATTACCTTAATGTAATGACCCTGCCCTGCCTAGATTGCTGCTCCCGTACCATTCCCACATAATGGCTGCCTGTGTTGTTCTCTTTGCACTAACACCTGGCATCAGGCTGTCCTACAGAAGTAATAATAAAGGACACAGAAATCAGTAGAAACAGGCCCACCTCTGAGGTTCCATAATGTGCCGCTTTCCCCCGCTGTGAAGCAGACTACACTGTGTCTCTGCCTAGGACTTTTTGCTTCCGCAGTGACTTAATGTTAGGCATTGGTGCTCGGAGTGGGTCTCTGGTCCAGAAAGGGACAGCAAAAGAACAATCAGGTTTTACTCTAGAACAAAACTGTCAACCTCAACAGACATTCAGGCCTTCCTGACATATATTATCTCTCGCTGGACTTGAAATCATGTCTCCTGGTGTGATGGGTGACATTCGTCCTAGAGGATAAAGGAGAGAACTTTGCTTTCTCCCACTAGAGTCTGCAACCAGCATAGGGAACAGTGTGTAACCAAGTAATGTGTTTGTGATGAAGGAAGAAAGGAATGAATCATGAATGAATGATTAAGCTGGAATGGATGGATGGATGGATGACTGACCTAGAACCTAGATACCGAAGATATATGCAGAGTTCCAGGAGGTCTGGCCTCTCCTACTCCCTGTCCTCCTTGAAAGCTGAGATTCTTGTTCAATCCTTCTGCCTTGTACTCATAAGCTACCTGAGGAAGCATGGAACATCATGTCTCTGGGGATGCTGTAAGTGTTCTCGGGGTGCCACTGGCTTAGATGTGAGGATCCATTTACATCTGTCCCTGGAGTCTTTGAAGTTAACCACCATTTTTACTGTTGTAAACATGTCTGGTTTTTTCTGGTCTTTCTCTGGCCATCATCTCTTCATTCCAAGTAGTTCTGACCCTGCCCTGCCTAGATTGCTGCTCCCGTACCATTCCCACATAATGGCTACCTGTGTTGTTCTCTTTGCACTGACACCTGGCATCAGGCTGTCCTACAGAAGTAATAATAAAGGACACAGAAATCAGTAGAAACAGGCCGACCTCTGAGGTTCCATAATGTGCCGCTTTCCCCACTGTGAAGCAGCCTACACTGTGTCTCTGCCTAGGACTTTTTGCTTCTGCAGTGACTTGTGGAAGAAGCCAAGAGGCAGGGAGAAGCACCTCCTCCCACTCTCCATGCGGAGTTCCCAGGGGCTGGAGGCAGCAGGACAGGGCCATGGGCCCTAAAGTGCCTGCATCCCTCCCCGACTTCACCCATGACTCCATCCCCTTCCCAGTGTGGGTTCATGTTCCTCAAGTGGTTCTAGGGACCTTCCCCAAGGGAGAGGTGACGCATCCAGGACTAACTCCTCTTCCACACCTAGCTGTGCCTCACCTTGTCACAAGGTGGGTCATCTCACCCATGTTTGATCAATTCAGTTAGACTGAACAATTTGGAAGAATTTGATAAAACTGACTTTGTGGTTTCTGGGGTCCATAGAAAAGGAAACAGAAAAGCATCTCACCCACTTGTGGTGGGTCACTTCCCACCACATAGATTCCCCTAAATGTACTCACATGACAAAAAGCACGGACACATGGCACTGTTTCTCCTTTTTCTTTTCTTTTTTCCTTACTATTTATTAGACGGTCTTAATACGTAGCCCTAGCTAGCTTAGAACTCACTATCTAGACCAGGCTGGCCTTGAACTCACAGATTGCCTGCCTCTGCTTCAAAGTGCTGAGATTAAATGTGTGGGCCACCATGCCTAGATCTTCCTTTTATATAACAGAAAAACCTCACACTCACTCTCTGACTAGTTCTGTCCCCAACGGGACTCACTATGCTCAGGAGTCACTGATCTCAAACCCACTTTAGCATCTGTCTTTGGTCATAACGTGACACTGCAGCACTCAGAGTTTGGCCCAAGAACTTAGCATATATTTTATGGAAGTATTCTTTTCAGAAATTAGATTTAGATCCTGAATATTAATAACAATATTTCTATATGGAAGAAAGTTAGCATCACAAATTCCTATCTCTGATCTGTCAAGCACACCTGGTCCATCAGGCAAGAGTTACAGCAAGTCCCTTTCCCTTTTCACGCAGATCTGCATTTGAAAACATCTACCCACATTTTAGAAAAGATCTCCAAGTGGTCTTCACCCATTTGAGAAAGGACATTAATGCCCAAGGACAAGAACGTGGTTCTGAGCCAAACCCCGTCTGTACCCGTCACTCTCCTAGGTCACTCTTTGGACTCTTGCTTTGTCTTTTACTGACCCAGGCTCATGTCAGTCACCATCAAATACCTGAAAAGAATTTCCCACCTGTGGCCCAGCCTGACTACTGATCTGAATGGCAGACTTGCTTCTGGTCTTCTGTGTGATGTCTGTTCATACATCAAATCTCAAGGACAGGTTCCTGAGAAAGTCTGTGCTTTATTGATACACAGTAGAAGTGGTTCGCCATCTCTGAGCACTCAGATCCTCCTGCATCTGCCTGTGATTCACCTCCTGCCAGGCTTTTTATGGACTCAGTTGGTAGGGATGGGAGAGAGGGCAACTCTAGCGCAAAGAGGCTGTGCAAAGGCATCACACAAGGCATCCTTCTCTCTGTTGCCCACACAGCAGTTACCCAAGCCTTATATCACAAGAAACAACTCCAATCCCATGGAGGGTGAGGACTCTGTAGCATTAATGTGTGAACCTGGGACTCTGAACACAACCTACCTCTGGTGGGTAAATGGTCAGAGCCTCTCAGATGGTGACAGGCTGGAGCTGTCTGAGGGCAACGGGACTCTCAGTTTACTGAGTGTCAAGTAGAATGAAACAGGGCCCTATGAGTGTGTGGAACCTGGAACCCAGTGAGTACCAACCTAAGTGACCCAGTCAGTGTTACTTATGAGTAACTTCTACTCCTTCAGGATTGCAAATGCCTAAATACACAGGACTCTAGTCAGGCCACTTAGTCTCCCTGGGATTCATGACACAGACCCACTCACATGGACACCTAGGCTGGCTGTGGTACCCTGTCCTAGCTCAAGCATATCTAGCCAAGCCCAGCCTGGAACTAGGACAGGGAGAGAGGGACTTTGCCTGTTGGAGAGGTTCGGGGTGTGAGGTCTGTGTGAGGTCTACCTGTGAGGAACAAACAGAAGACATTTTCAATTCAGGCTCAGTGAACATGGGACACTGGGACATTTTAATGTGTGTTCTGTGCTGGCCCTGGAACTCAGGACCTTGTGCATGCTAGAAAGTGCTCTTCCACTTATCTACACCCCTATCCATGATTGGGATGCATTTAATGCAGGTTATAGCACAGCTCAGAGAGATACTGTGGCCTCTATAGAGAAGGAGCTTCCACTCCCCTTGATGGTATCACATTGACTTTATTCTGTTTGGTCCAGAATGCATTGATATCCCCCTGGACATCCCCATCACATCACCTTCAACTCAAATTTCAATGCAGGGACAAACTTCAACCTATCCTGCCACACAGCTTCTGATCCAGCTATACAGAATTCGTAGCTTATCACCAGGAAGCACCAGCCATCCTTACAAGGGCTCCTTATTCCCAGCATCACTATTAATATAGCGGATCCTATGCCTGAATTTCCATAACTGCCACTGGCCTTGCTAGAACCGCAGACAAGAAAATTACAGGTCCTTGGTAACTAGAGTCCTGATAATAGTAGTAGCAAGATTTGGATGGATGGAGTCTTTTTGTTTTCTGGAAAGATGAGGATGAAGTTTATTCCCAGCCTGTGGTCATGGGTATGAGCAAATTCCAATCTTCCTCTGAGCTTTCCTGAGTCTCCTCTTCCTTTCCGGCTACTCTGATTTCTCCTGAGTGAGCCTGTAATGTTAGGTTCTTCCCGCCCTTGAAAGTCTCAGGTCCGAGGGAGGGATATCCAGTGGTAAGGGAGGTTCATTAAGGTCAAGTAGATTTCTCTCCGTCACTATCTAATGCTTACACATGCCTTCCACTTTCTGCTTCTGAACTCCGTGGCCTTCTGGAACAACTGAGGTTTTGAAGTACACTCACACGCTTTCTCCAAATGAGCGGAGAAAACACCACAGATGGGGACAGGCAGCTCAGAGCTCTGCTTCCGGTTCTGCCCCCCCCCTTCTCTCACCAGGCTCTTTGACTCCGTTTTGCTCAGAAGGGGTGGGTGGAGAAGGTACCTGACAGGCCTGTCCACAATCAGGATCAAATATCTCGCTAATTAATTTATGTAGCTATTTTGCTTCCTCTTCTCATGTTTAAGAAAAAAAAAAAAACTGAGGACATGTCACTGATGGACATCAGAGGATCCCTGGGTTCAGGATCGGGGACCTGGGAAAAGTGAACCTCGGGGGCAATGGCTGTGAGTTGTGTGGCTCTGCAGACCCAGGGGGGTGAGGCTGCGGACAGCAGCACGTGTGATGACCACAGAGAGCAGAGAGGGACGGTCACTTGGAGAACAGGGAACTTAACTGTGGAGCCTCTGTGTGGAGCAGGGAAGAAAAGAAATACCAAAAGATATTGATAGTGAGAACTAGAGTGTCCGGCTTCTGTTAACACGCTGACCATTCACCTCTTCAAATTTCTTTTAATGTGATATTTAATCCATGGGCTTGGAAATAAAATTCTCCTGAAAATAGAAATTCTTTTTAAATTAAAAAACATTTTTTGTGTGTATGAGCGTATTGCCTGCATGTATGTAAGTGCACCTGTGTCGTGCACTGCAAGAGCAACCAGCGCTCTTTTTTGCCCAGCCATCTCTCCAGCCCCAGAAATTATTTTGGAATTTCTTCCAATGCTAAAGTCAGTCCTTAATATGTTAAGATGCCTGGGCCACCTTAATTCCATGGAAAATTATTGAATGAAAAAGAAACAGAAATCTACTTTATAACAGAGGGGCCTGATCACACTAGGGAAAGGACTAGAAAGAGTTTGCACAAAGCTCCATGGGAAAATATTTTACCTAATGAAATTTCTAAATGTTTGGGCTGAGAAGAGATTACTGGTATGAAATCTACAAAGACATCCTGGGTGATGAAGGGTCACTGGATGATCTTGGTCAGAGGAAATGCAGTTCTCTACTTAGAGATTGTATCCTGAACCAGACATGTGAGTTTGTAGAGGGTCTGGGCCACCTCACACCTTATACTGTGGGCCCTGAGAGCTGGCTGAGACCTCTGAGGAAGAACTATTCTTCCATGTTGTGCTGGATAGTGTTAGTCATCAACTTGACACACCTGGGTAGAGGGAGCCTCAATTGGGGAATTTCCTCCATTGGACTGGCCTGTGGCCATGGCTGTGGGATATTTTCTTGATTGTTGAGTGATGAGCGAGGGCCCAACCCACGGTGGGCATTGTACAAGAAAGCAGGCCGAGCACAGCCACTGGAGCAAGCTGGTAAGCAGTGTTCCTCCATGACCTGTGCTTCAGCTCCTCCTCCAGGCTCCTGCCCTGAGTTCCTACCTTGGACTCCCTCAGTGATGAACTGTGACCCAGGAGATGTAAGTCAAATAAACCCTTTCCTCCCCAAGTTGGTATTGGTCAGAGAGTTTTGTCACAGCAATTGAAAGCAAATTAAGACAGTTGGTTTTCCTCTGTTTTTCCACAGGGCCAGTGACAGAGGCCACTGTTCAAACCACCAAAACCTCAGTCATAGAAATAGACTCTGTGGTCTTCACGTGCCACTCAGGAGGCTCTGTAATCTCCACCCAGTGGATCTTCAATAACCAGCGTCTGCAGCTCCCGGAGAGGATGACACTGTCTCAGAACAACAGAAGGCTCAGCATAAACCCTGTCAAGATGGACGATGCCGGGGACTATCAGTGTGAGGTCACCAACCCAGTCAGTTACAAGAAGAGTCGTCCAGTTCATCTGGAAGTAAGCTGTGAGTAACCTCTTTTTTCTTCATCCCCCAGAGTGGGGGATTTTTTTTAAATCAATGGTGTACAAAATAAATAAGAATTACAATAAAAAATACTAACGTAGACAAAACAGAGGTAACGTGGTGATGAATGCACATAATTCCAGGATAAAGCATGGGGAAAAGGTAAGCGTATGAGGCCAATCTGGGATACATAGTGAGATCCTGTTTCCAAAATAAGACCTCAGTACTGTAAGGAGAAATACAATGTGGTGCTTAGGCTCTGAATCAGCCTTCAGAATCCATTGCTTCTTTGTTCCCAAAGCCCCACAGATACCCAAACATGTGGATGTTCAGAATCTGCTATTTAAAATGGCACAGCATTTGCATGTCACTGTGCACATCCTTCCAGACACTTAAATCATTGTTAGATTATTTCTAATACCCAGTAGCAATGCTGCATAGACACTGTATTAACTAAGGAATAATGACAGGACAGAGGACTGTACATTTTTCACTGTGCACATGTTTTGCTTTCAAATTTATTTTATGAGTGTTTTGCCTGCATGTATGTTGGTGTACTACATACATGTAATGGCCACAGAAGCCACAAGAGGGCATCAGATCCCCTGGAACTGGAGTTATGGACGGTTGTTAGCCACCATGTGGGTGCTGGGAATTGAATCTGGGTCTTCTGCAAGAGTAGCCAGTGCTCTTAACCGCTGAGCCATCTCTCTAGCTTCCAATTTTTTTCCTATAGTTTTGATCCCCAGTTTGTAAAGTCGGTGGATATAAAGGACTGACTGTACCCAGTTTCTTATCCTGATACTGCATTTGCACTGTGACTTTGTACAGTATTCCTTTTTCTGTTAACTGTTTCTTTCTGTGTCATAATATATATAATTGTGTTTGTGAGTGTGTGCGTGTGTGTGTGTGCGTGTGCGTGTGCGTGTGTGTGCTATTTTAAAGCACACTGCTCCATGGCATAAAGCACTCTCACACTGTTGTGCAACCATCACCATTATCTACTACCAAAGTGTTTCTAAAGCTATTGAATCCTCTACAGCTCCTTGGTATCACCATTCTACTTCTGTCTCTAGGTATGTGACAATTCCAGGCCTCACACACAACTGGAATCACACTGTATTTGTGCTTTTTCTCAGGTTGACTTCACTTAGCACGGTATCTTCAAAGGCCCATCCTTGTACCATGTGTGAGAATTTCATCCCTTTACTCTTTGAGACTGCCCTAGGCTATGGCATTCTACTCCATGACTGCACCACTGTGTGCATCTCATTTCCCTTACTCATTCTCTTAGTGATCACTGAATTGTTTCTGCCTTTGTACTGCTGTGAAGAGAGGTCAGCAAATGCCAGTTCACATCCCCTGCTTCATTTCTTCATATACTCACATACAGAATTATTGAATATAATTCAATAATATTGAAGGTTGAATATAATTCTTTCAGTTTTTGAAGATCCACAGTACCATGTTTCACAGTTACATTTTTAGTCCAAGAATTTTACATCTACAAGAAGTCCACATTTTTAGATCTTCAAAAACAGTTTTCTATTTTTGTCTGTGTTTTTAATAATCTCTATCCTCGGCTGGAGACTTGGCTCAGTGGTTAAGAGCACTGGTTGTTCTTGCAGAGGACCCAGGTTCGAGTCCCACATGGTGGTTAATGACTGTCCTAACTCCAGCTCCAGGGGATCTAACACCCTCTTCTGACCGCCATGGGCATTGCACGACAGGGGTGCACTTACATACATACAGGAAACACACTCATATACACAAAATAAAAATAATAAATATTTTTAATATAATCTCTATCCTAATGGATGTTAGGTAGTATCTTACTGTGATTTTGATTTCTCTTTAGTGAATACATGATGTTGAACACCTTTACATGGGCTTATTGGCCATTTTTTTCTTCAGAAAATATCTGTTCAAGTCCTTTCTTTTCTACTGAATTTTTAGGGTTTTGTGGTTGTTTTTGTTAGACTCATTGACTTGCAGTAATTTCTTATATATTCTGAACACTAACCTTTATCAAATGTTTTTTTGCAATTTTTTTGCCATTCTGAAAGTCATCTTTTCATTTTCTTGATAAAGTCCTTTGCTTATTGTTATGATTTTAAAAATTGACATCATAATTATATGTGTTTGGGGAAAGCAATATAATGTTTGATATCTGCATATGATTTGGAATGATTAAATCATACCAATTAACATAGCCATTACTTCCCTTATTTATTGTTTTATAGTAAAACATTTGAAATTTACTTTTAGCTACTCTGAAATCTACATCATCATTGACTGATCTCCTGCCATGTCCTCTCTCTCAAAATTTGTCCTCCTTGTCTGTCTGGACCATAGTGCCCTGTGACCACTGTCCCACTCCCTCCTGCCTGCCACTGAGTCTCTGGTAACCATCATTCTGCTCTCTTCTTCACAGTAAAGAAATGATTGCCAAATCAAATTTTATGAGTCTTTCATCCTGTTTTCTTCTAAAATGTTTAGATTTTTTAGCTCTGATATTTAGGCTATTGATCTGTTTAGAGTTAATTTTTATATGCTCTTAGGTGAAGGCTTAACTTCATTATTTTGCCTAAATATCTTATTTTCTCAACATCTCTAGTTGAAAAGATAATTCTTTCATCATCGAACAGTCTTAACATCCCAGTAAAAAATCATTTGGACACAGAGGTGTAGTTGGACAGCAGGAATAACTGCTAATGTTCTGTAACTCGGTAGAACAACTCTGCTTGACAACAGTTAATTCTGTTTTTTCAAAACAACTCACAGAGATGAATATTCCCAACATAAAGAAATGATAAATGAGGCGATGGTCATGCCAACTGCTCTGATCTGACTACACCTTAAATATACATATGTACTAAGATGTTATGCTATACCTTACAAATATACATATTTATTATGTATCAAGAACTTTTAAAATTTAATCATTGGACAGTATATGTGAGCATTTATGGTATTTCCATTCTGTTCCATTGGCCTCTGTGTCTTCCTTTATGATAATAACGCACTGTTGATTTTTGCAGCTTTGTATTAAATTATGAAATCAGGAAGTATACCCTTCAATTCTATTCTTTTTCAAGATTCTTTTAGCAATTTGTGGTCCCTTGAGATTCCACATGAATTACAGAATATATTTTTCTCTTTCTGTACAGAAAGATCACTGAGGTTTTGAGAGGATTTGCATTGAATCCATAGATCACTTCAGTAATATGGTCATCTTTAGAAACTTGTCTTTTTCAGGAATGATGGCACATGCCTGTGATTCCAGTTACTCAGGAAGCTGAGGCAGAACATCACAAGTTCTAAGAGTGCCTGGTTTGCATAGTAAGTTCAAGGCCAGCCTGAGCAACTTAGTGACACCCTGTTTCAAAATAAAAATAAAAGGTGTGGGTTCTGGGGGTGTAGCTCAGTAGTAGAGCACTCGACTAGCATGCACAGGACCCTGGGTTTAATCCCTAGAACGCAAACAACATTTTAATGAAATTAAGTCATCCAATCCAGGACCATGAGAAGTCTTTACATTTATTTATGTCATTTGTCATCTCCTCTAGCAGGAATTCCACCTTTCTAGGTGGAAGCCTTTTACTTCCTTGGTGAAATTAATTCTAGTTCTTTCTTTTTGATGCTCTCATAAATAAACTATTTCCTTAATTCCTTTCATATTGCTCATGGTTTAGGCTGTGGCTGTGGCTCAGTGGCCTAATGTGTTTGAAGCCCTAGGTTCATTCCCCAGTACTGCCAGAAGAAAGAAAAGGAAATCAAATTGTTCATCTTGATGTCAGTGTATAGAAATACAATTGCTATGGGAGTGTTCATTTTGTTAGCTCTGAATTTTGCCGATTTTGTTCATTAGTTCTAACAACTTTTGTAGAATCTTCAGGATTTTAATTTCATATAATCTGCAGACATATGCTTTTACTGCCTATAATTTGGTGCCTTTAATTTGTCTAATTCTTCTGTCAAGACTTTTAACATTAGATTGGACAGAAGTGGTAAATGCAGCATCCTCGTGTCCCTGATCGTAGAGGGAGAGCATTTAACCTTCACTGAGCCAGCTGTGGGTTTCCCATGTGCCCTTTAGTGTCCTGGAGTCATACTCTTCCATTCTTAGCTCCAGTGGGTTTTTAAAAATCCTTAAAGGTGGGCTGGAGAGAAGGCTCAGCGGTTAAGAACACTGGTTGTTCTTGCAGAAAACCCGGGTTCGAATCCCAGCACCCACATGGCAGCTAACAATTGTCCGAAACTCCAGTTCCAGGAGATCCGACGGCTTCTTCTGTCCTCCAAGGGCATTGCATGTCATAGGTGCACTTACCTAATGCAGGCAATACACTCATACACATAAAATAAAAATAATAAAGTATTTTTTAAAATCCTTAAAGGCTGTTAAATTTCATCAAATATTTTTTTGATTCAATCTTATTACTTTTAAATATATTAAATTTTGTGTTACTTCACGGTTCCAAATTTGTATTTGGCTGTTTCTAGGAATTTGTCTCTTTTATCTAGGTCATCCAACAGCACATAACTAACTATTCAGAATATTCTTGAAATTCTTGTTACTGTGAATATTGGGTACTAATATCTTACATTTCACTTCCAGTTTTTAGTAATCTCTCTCTCTCTCTCTCTCTCTCTCTCTCTCTCACACACACACACACACAGACACATACATTAACTTAGTTAAAGGTTCTCATTGTTGATCATTTCTGAAGAAGAACCAACTTTTGGCTCATTGATTTTCTCTACTTAAATTTTTTTATTGACTTTTTATGTATTTCATACAAAACATTTTAATCATTTTTATACCCCCTTTCCTGTTGGCACCCTCCCCCCATTCTGTCATTTGTGTTAAAGTCTATTGAGCCAGGTTAGTGTCCCCAGATGTCCCTCAATGCAACTTCATCCAATGAGGTCTAGTCAGCCTTCTAGAGTCCCTCCCTTCAAGAAGATTAGCTCGTCCTCACCCAGCAATAATCAGTTGCCAATAGCTCTTTGACTAAAATTGGGGCCTGCTATCCATTTCCACAGCTCTATGCTGGGTATTTTTCTGCTTGGGTTTGCATGGGTCTTGTGCATGCTGACACTATTGCTGCGGGTTCATATGAGGAGTGTCCTAGGAACCTGTAAGACCCTATTTCCCTATGGTCCTGCCCCTCCTCCCTGGTTCTTACAATCTTTCTGCCCCCTCTTCTGCGATGGTCTCTGTGCATGGAGTTGAATATAGGAGTCCTGTCCAAGGTCCCACACTCTGCAGACTCTTATTCTCTATGCTTTGGCCATTTGTGTCCTTTTGTGTTGATGGCCCTCTGTTGCGTGAGGGAGCTTCACTGATCAGAGTTGAGAGATGCAATAGTGTTCTCTTTACCCGTTGTTCCACTATGTTCCGTGAACCTTAGGTATAGAGGCTGCACTGTAGATATGTCGCTTAGGCTTGGGCAATTCACAGTGAATCTCCATGTATGACCGGTTGTGAAATTCTGTAATTATCTCTGTCTGTTGCAAAAGAGGCTTCTTTGATGAGTGGTGACTGGGATACTTGTCTGTAAATATAAGGATCCATATTTTGCACACAGTAAGAAATTGTATTTGCCTAGGGATATGACAGCCTTGGGGTTTTCTTTAAGATCTATGACCTCTCCAGCTATGTGTATTTGGTTATGTTTACAGTACCACACATGACTTTCCTCCCATTGTGTGGCTTTTAAGTTCAATTAGGTAGCTGTTGATTACCCCCAAGATAGAAGTGCCACTTCTGTACCAATACAGTTTGCTGTCTTGGTCACTGATGTAGTTATTAGGCCTTAAAGCTGGGGTTGGACCACTGTCATTTCAAACTGGCTTACTGAATATTTCACTTCTTTCTTCATTTCAGTCTGAGTGTTCTTCAATATTTCCCTTTTCTACATTGACTCAGAATTTTATCCCCATTTTCCTTCACTTCTTTGATTTGTTTCTGTGTTCTTTAAATTCATTGAATACTCTTATATTTATAATTGTTCTTTTGAATTCCATGTCCTGTGTTATGTCTAGGGGGTTCTCATTGTAGAACTCTTCTGTGGGACTGGTAGTGTTTGGTGAGAGCATAGTCTTTTGTCTTTTCATATTATTATTTTTTCGTTGTGACTTTGTATGTGGATTTCTTTGTTGTTTGTGATTCTGGTATGAAACTCAAGACTTTCTTTATTGAGTTGAAGTCTGATTCTGTTTGTATTATAGATGTACTTTGGTTGTTTCTGATTGGGTATGAAAAGGTGGTTAGTTTAGGCTTCAAGCTCTCTCTTTTGATTTTATATTGGAGGGACCAGATGGCTCCGATCCACCTACTCAGGAGCTCTCCAAACGGGTGAAGTATCCCTGGCTAGTTAGGAGCATTTTAGAACCCTCAGATGGGAAGTGCCAAGGTCCAAGGAAAGGGGATGGGAGAGAGAAGTGCTGGTCCCTGCTAGTCAGGAGGGAAGCCTGAGCCCTGAAGCAGTGGGTGGGACTACAGATGGTCCCAGAGGAGGGGGGATGGACACAACAGGATTTGGGAAGCTCACCCCACAAAGGCCCAAGTCAAGCCCTAGTCAGGTACTCTCAGATTTTCTTTTAACATCTGGGCAGGCACAGCAGGCACAGCATGATTTGGGAACCTCACCACCATGAGGAGGCCTGATTCAAGCTCTCTCAAGCAGTCTCCAAAGGTCTAGGCCCCTAGTAGCCAGTAGAGAAGCTTGGGAAACTGCTGGTGGTCCCAATGTAGGGGATGGGCTTTGGGAAGCTCGCCACCACCACTGCCACCACCACACAGAGGCCTGATTCAGGCTCTCTCAGGCCCTCTCAACTTTATTTTATTTCATGTTCCTTATTTCCCTTAACTTTCTTTTGTGGGGGGTTTTGTCTGGTTGGTTGTTTTAACTTTTTTCTTTTTTGTACTTTTTGAGACAGTGTCTCCCTGTAGCCCCAGCTGGTCTGGAACTCACTATGTGGACCAGGCTGGCCTTGAACTCACAGAGATCCACCTGCCTATGCCTCCTAAGTGCTGAGGTTAAAGGCGTGCACCACCTGCCCAGCTTTTCTTTTTATTTAGACAGGGTCTCACTAAGCAGTCCAGACTGGTGTCAAACTTGCAGTGTTCCTGCCTCAGACTCCAAAATGCTCTTCCACTAGATTTGGATTTCACTTATTTCCTTTCAATATCCCTGAACTCTAAAGTCAGATTGTTGATTTGAAATAATTTTTAAAAATTCAATACAGGATTTGCCCATAATTCTTAATTTCTTTGACCCTTAGATTCCTCAACTGAATCTGAGTACCAGCTTCCTGTTACTGTTTTCTAGATTCAATGCAATAATCATGTAGCTCTTTGGCAATAATCATGTAGGCTCTCATGGCAGGAAGTGTTTTGTAAATAATACCTGCAATTCCTACTGTCTTTAAACCACTTTAAGTGTTTTCTTTTTCATCCTTAAAATGGATTTCAATGTGAAAGCATTATTGTATAGATCAAATGAATGAGATACAAATACAGAGTCTGGGTGCACTGTAAGTACTATTTAACAATGGCCCGTATTAGCCATTGTTAAATAGTAACCTTGAGTAATCAACCTTGAGTACATTGCTGAGGGCTGAGCCTCAAATGGTTAAAAGAAAAAATGAAGAGGCTGAAAAGGCACTACATATGGTGACCAGGAAAAAGAGGATCCATCACCCAGAACGTGAAACGGTAGTCACATGGCTACTAACTGTGTGTGAGAGACGAAAAGTAGCTAAATGCAACATTTCAAGCCTGGTAGCCATTAGTTTTCACCCTTTGAGATACAGTCATAATGGGATTATGTATGCAAAGTACTAGTGGAAGAATATTCTGAAATAGCCTCTGTTGCAAAAGAAGCTTCTTTGATGAGTGGTGACTGGGATACTGATCCATATTTAACATACAGTAAGAAACTACATTTGTCTAGGGATGCGACAGCCTTGGGATTTTTCTCTAAGATCTAGGACCTCCCCAGCCGTGTGTATTTGGCTATGTTTACAGTACCACACAGTCTGGGGATACTAACTTAACTTGATAGGCCTTAACACAAATGACAGAATGTATGAAATCCAGTGGGGGAGTGCTATGGGAGGGTGCCAGTGGGGAAGGGGGTATAAAGACAGTTAACGTGTTCTGTATGAAACACACAAAATGCAATTAAAAATTACACAAAAAAGAGAATTTGGCTTGCTTTCTGCCTTACTGGAAGCCATAGAAATTGTGGCCTCTGTGCAAGAGATGGTGTACTGAGAGTTCACTAGCCTGGGGCCTTCTGTCAATCAGGTCCTTGGCACAAGACACCCGAGAGGCACATACATTTCCATGGCTGCCAGAACTACACTGAGAAAAAGGTGAAACCATGAAACACTGGAAGTTTTACCACAGGAAACAGCCAGCACCATTTCTCACATTTCCAAAACTTTTGAATGAAATTGATGGAATTCAGGATTTGAAGGAATGTACACGCATGACTTATACAGTGGGAGAGAAAAACGTGTTAATCACCTCGTATCTCAACGCACCTAATCATCTTCCTGAAGAGAAAATATTCCCTGAAGGAACAGATAAGGCTGACGTCAGGATGAGCGCGCTCCTCCAGGACACCCCGCTGTAAAATACTTCCACTTTCATTCCTTTTCTTTTCTCTCATGACAGTTGACCCAGAACAAGAAAGCTGTGGCCTCTTAATTGGGTCCACTGCCGGCATCATGGTTGGAGCTGTGGCTGGGGTGGTTCTGATAGCAGCACTGGCGTGTTTCCTGTATCTCCAAAATTCTAGGAAGTATGCTGGTCTTCTGTTCTCTTCAAGTCTAAGCACCATGCTTGGGAGAGGGAAGGACTGCTTTACTTCTGCCCCTGAGCTGGCTCTCCTCATCCCCTTCCCTTTTCCGTTTTTTTTTTAAGTTAAAAAAAACTTTATTGAGAATTTCATACATGTATTTAAGGTGTTTTGATCAAATCCATGCCCATTCTCTCCCCTCCAACTTCTCCCATATCTCCCCATCACTTTTTTTTGATAACTTCATGCACTCTTTATGCTTCTTTGATTTACTTATTTTTATTTATCACATTCTTCTGATAACTTCGTGTGCTCTTTCTTCCTCTTTGATTTATTTAATTTTTTATATTTTTTTAAAAAAATTATGCGCATGTCTGTGTGTCTGTTTGTGGGTTTGTGCATGCAGTTACCCGAAGCAGCCAGAAGAGGGCACTAGACCCCCTGGAGCTGGACTTATAGGTGATTGGGATCTGCCAACGTGGAATCTTTTAAGGATTAGATAAAAGCTCCCAAATAACTTTTCGACATTTTTGGCCTTTGGAATGGAGTATGTTGCTAAGAGGCCCAAGGACATTGTGAGTTAGCCAAGAAACTGGCTACTTTTCTTTGGGATCTTTTCTACCCTAACTGCCTAGCCAGTTCCTACCTCCTACTCTTATCACACCATCCTCTGAAGAGGTGGCCCAAATTGCCAATAGGGAATCGGGACGCAGACCGCTCTGGCTTCTTCCATGCCCAACAGGGATGCAGGGTAAAGCAATTGGGGTACCCCTTCACTGGGTCTATCTAAAAGACTCCCAAATTGCATAACTCTTTTCTGTAGGGAGAAAAGAAAGTCCTTGACTGGTGAACAGGGATGTGAAGGAGAAGTAAAGGCAAGGGTAGTTAGCATTACAATTTCTAGACGGGGAACCAGAAAAAATCAGAACAGGGCAAATTTCAAATGTCCGTATCAGAGTCCATTTTGATTTCTTGATGAGAACTTCCAAAAGCATCCCTCTATTGGGTTCCTCCTCATTTTTCTTTTGTCTTCCAAGGCTGGACTCTAGAGTGATGGATTCAGGATTTGCTTTCAGATATTTTGGTAGCTGTTGGAATGGTTAGAATCAGTGTCAGTTCCCTCTCAAAGGCTTCACCATGTGGAAGCAGGATCTAGGAGCTCTCAGGCACTCTCTTAGCTGTGTTCTCAACTTCTATGCCAGAGGGAGGCCAGAACCCAGTACTCTCTGGCCTGGCGGTCTGCTGAGATCACAGCTGCTACACCGATGGAGGTTGGGTCTCACCCTATCCTCGTCCCCTTTCCTAAACCTCTGCTTCTTGGTAGCAGTTCTTCAGGGTTCAGCCTCCTTGTGTTTATGAACCCTGTGCTCCACTCTCTCTTTGAAGTCCCTTCTTTTATAATTTACACAAAAGGATTCACTTATGCTCCCCCAATTCCTGGTCAGGAAGCAAATGTAAGAAGAAAAATAAATGAGGGGATCAAAGGGGCAGCAAGAGAAAGCAAGTCACGTGCCCTGCTGCCCACGGCCTCAGGGAGAGGGAGCGAAAAGGCAGGAGGAGAGTTGAGGGTGGAGTGGAAGCATCAGGACCTCTTGGACAACAGAATGAGGCGGATAAATAAACAGAATCTATGTGTGGAAAGTGAAACAGAAGAGGACTTAATGTAGAACAGGGCCAGAAGCAGTCAATCAATCATGGCTGTACAGCACTGGGGATGTAGCTCAGTAGTAAACCACTTGCCCTGGGTGTCATCACTAGCACCAGAGGATGAAATAGACCAAATATGGACATCCGGCAAACGGGAAGGAAACAAACACTAGGAGAGATCACGCTTAGACTAAGGACTGAGGAAAGGAAAGGTAGCACCAAGCAAAGTGTGGGCAGCACTGACACCGAGGAGTTCCCAAGAACTGTTTGCCCACGGTGACCATCCCTGCACCCCTCAAGGAACAAAGGACTTGATGGGAACAGTACTTAACACTGTCTGATATTTATTTAGGGGAAGTTACTACTGCAGTGTCACAGAGCCCACACCCTCAGCCTACAACCACAGTAAGTAAAGCCGCTCTCCCAGTGAGAATCTGTGTGTTCTACCATGTGTCCTGTTCTGCCAAGGGTCTTCCCTTTCCAGCCTTAAGAATCCCATAAGTCCTCACACCCTTCCTTGCTACAGAGGAGTCCACTGAGACATCCCTGGAGAGAGACTAACTCTGACTTGTTTAGAAAGGCCCAAGGAAACTGATTTCTAGGAGTCATTCTGCATTCTGCCGTCCTGACTCCATTATAGACACGGACATTCTCCTTTGGGAAGATGCTTCTGGTCTCTTGGATGATCTGGGTGCTGTGGACCTCTCTGCTCCTCCTTGCCTCTGGAGCATGTCATTGAGAATCACATCTGGCCAAAAGAAATCAAGGCCTTGTGAAGTGGGCAATTCAGAGTAGGCTCTATCCTGTTCTTTCTCTGTCCCTCATGCATTGAGTCTGGACCACAGGTTCTGAGGTAAGTTAATTCCTTAACTGATCATGGGCCACCACCCTCAGCATCCCAACCATACCACCTGTTACAGAAATCAGAAAGCCTTGGTCAGCTTTGCGTTTCCGTGCATTGGTAACTCTTCTCTTGCTCTGCAGGTCTGGGCTTCAATGACAACTGCCCAAATGAGGTAAGCACTTTTCCTGGCTAGTTTTTCGTGGAAATTCCACTGGAGAGGATGGGGTAGTTGGGGGCAGGGGTTGATTTGCTTGCTTGCTTTTTCGTTTGTTCAGACAGGTTCTGAACTCACTATGTAACCCAGGCTGGCTTTGAACTTGTGGCAGTCCTCCAGCCTTAGCCTCTCAAGTGCTGGTAATAAAAGTGTGTGCCACCACACTGGACTGAGAATGAGGTATTCTTGGAGACACAACTGTGAGATCAAGCTCAAGTCTACAGTCCTCCATGTTATAGTAAAGAAAGATTGGCTAATTCTTCCTTTGAGTCTCATACAAGAATGCATGTTTTGGAAATATCTCCATGCTATGTTTAAGTCCCACCTGTGATTCTTAGTACTCTGAGGCCCTTGACCAGGAACCTGAACTCTTTTTTTAAATTATTTTTATTTTATGTTTATGCGTGTATTGCCTGCATGTAGGTAAGTGCACCTGTGTCATTCAATGCCGGCGGAGGTCAGAAGAGGCTGTGAGATCCCCTGGGACTGGAGTTAAGGACAGTTGTTAGCTGCCATGTGGGTGCTGGGATTCGAACCTGGGCCTTCTGCAAGAACAACCAGTGTTCTTAACCGCTGAGCATCTCTCCAGCCCTGGACTTTGAACTCTTTTAAAATGGGCATTCTGCTGACCTCAAAAAGAGATTAAGGGATTAAATGAGTTTAACAAACACACACCGCCCGGTACAATATCCCAAATAAGAAACGAAGCACGTCATTCTCCTGTCTTCCCTCAGTCTCAACCTGCTCTGACTATCAAAGGATGGATTCCATTCTAAAGGGTCTGAGGTCCTGGCTCCTTCATTTTATAAATAGTTTTAATAAAATTTAATCATTGTAACCTTTCAACAATATACACATATACTGAAATGTGCTTAAATAATAAAGGCACTCATAATGTGTGAGCTCTCACCAGTTGAGCATACTTGTGAGGAGCTTACAAATCAACTTACTTCACAAGGCCTCTCTCCCTCACCAAAAAGCACACTCTCCTGTCACTTCCCTACAAAGGGCAATGGTAGTCAACATCATACACATCCATATATCTGTCTGACTTCTTTCACTCAGCGCTGTTCTGTGAGACTCATCTGTGCTGTGTTTATTTCTGCTGTGTTCATTCTCGGCGCTGTCTTACCCTGTTCCGTGGCATCTACAGCATAGTCTTTCTCTTCTAATGATCACGCATCAGGACATCAGCAAGCAGAGTCTGAGGGAGAAGAACCCTCTCCTAAAGCTCACTGCTCCACGAAGGCAGCAGTAGTGTGCTGTGGGATCACTAGCAATCTGAGGGAGGCTCTGACCTGTGACACTGATTTCACTGAACTCTACTCATACTTTCCAGGTGGATGAAGTTGCATTTTCTGTCCTGGACTTCAATACCCAACAACCGAGTGAACCGACCCCGAGTGAGCCGACCCCGAGTGAGCCGACCCCGAGTGAGCCGACCCCGAGTAAGCCGACATCTCCAGCTTCCCCATTGTCTCCAGCCACAGAAGAGGTTCATTCCGAAGCGGAAAAGGACTGATACCTCCTGTCCTGCTGGTGGCACTGCTGCCGCGTTCCCAGACCCTCACCCCTCACTAGAAGATCTGTGTGTCCTGGGGCGAGGGGGAACACACACACGTGCGTGCACACACACCCCTGTGGCTGCTCCAGGCTGTAACCTCTCCCTTCAATGTCAGTAGATGAAGATACATCGTGGAGCCTATAGGAAACTCCGTCTCCCAGGCATTGGAATTTGGCTGATACTGCTTTGAGAGAGGTGTTAGAACCGCTGCCCCGCCACCTCTGCTAGAGCTCATCCATCTCTTTCTTCAGTCCTGTCCTATCAGAGTCTTATTTGAATTTTCCATAACCTTGAAGGTTATGGAAGTACAGGTGCCAGGAAAATAGAAAAATCAGGACTGGCATTCCTTTCCCTTTAAAGCCTGATGTGAGGTCACCACACACAGCAGAATCAAACCTATAGCCTATAGGTTTCACTTGGAAATCTATACATTTGACAACTGTCCAGGTTGCCCATCTTTACCATCAGGGTCTCAGCACCTTGTGGCTTAGCCAGTTTACCACCTGAACCTTTTCCTAAGCCTGTCTCCAGAAAACCCAATAGAAGCATCTAGGAAAACTATATTCCAACATCCACAGGCAATTCTTGAAACAAACTGCAAAGGCAAAGATAATATCTTTATCATTTATACAGGCTTCATTCATGAAGGTGCCCAGGGAGTACAGATTTTTCACTGATACAGTGTTATGGGAATTTGAGAAAAGAACGGAGAGCTACTCTGCATAAACTGTTTAAATTGTTAAAGGATCCACAATTGAAGGTGTTTGCTTTCCCCTTTCTAAGACATCCCACCATTTTCTCGTGTGTAACTGCTCATTTATGTGAAAGGGGTTGTTTTTACTTTGCAAGGCTGTGTAAGTCCATCTGTTTACTTTAGGGGAAAGATGCCATTAAAATCCCTCACTCCTTTGGCCATGACCATCTCAAGACTTTTTGGAATTCAAGGTCCCAAGTGAAAACAGTGCAAAGCAAGGCAGTTGCTTGCACAGCCCCTGCCCTGCCATGCGGCTGGACTAAGCTTGCCTGAATTTCTGAATTACTCAAAAAAGTTTAACTTTTCATTTTGTCCATGTTCTTGTCTTTCTTTCTTTGGAGTTCTGGCTAGCGCTGGACATGATTTCCATGACACGGTCTCCTCAGTGTCTCGGAATCTCCTACCCAAAGTTGCTGCTTGTCTGTCTTGTGGCTCCTCGCTGACCTCTTCATCTAACTCAAAAGCCATGACTTTTTCTCCTCTTCTCCATCCCCCTCCTCTAGGCAGCTGCTGAGATTTCTGTATTGCCTTCCCTGATGTTTTTCTTTTAAACTCTAATAATCTTATCCTTGAATTGAAAAAAGAAAGGATAGAAAGAAAAAATTTAAAGAAGTTTTCCTCATTCCTGTCAGAAACAGAGCTAACTCACTTTCTGGGACCAGTCTCCAACTTATTATTTTATGTGTATGAGTGTATTGCCTCCATGTAGTTAGGGACACCTGTGTCGCTAACACCTGCGGATGTCAGAAGAGGGTGTGGGAGTCCCTGGAACTGGCATTAAGGACAGTTGTTAGTTGCCATGTGGGCGCTGGGAATCGAACTCGGGTCCTCTGCGAGAGCAGCCAGTACTCTTAACTGCTGAATATCTCTCCAGTTCTAATTTTTTTTAAAAGAGAGTTTCAGTATGCAGCCTGCACAGGCCTCAGACTCTCATTGCTTCTTTTGCAGCCTTTCAAGTGCTGAAATCACAGCGGTGGCCACTAGGCATTTGCTACTTGTCTGCCCCACACTCTTAGGAAACCTTGGCAGGCATCTGCTAGGGTGTTTTGTCCCTTGTGAGGTATGTCCTTAAAGGTACACAGTCACTCAAACCAAAGGCATTGTTATAGCCTATAAAGTCGTGCTGGGGCTCCTTTCTGAAATGAAATTCAGGCTGTTGGTAGGGAAACTTACCCAGCTCTGGGCTTTCTGAACAGCCTCTGAAATTTAGATCTTTTCTCATGGGATTTGAGTCCCAATTGGCATTAAAATAAAAGACACAGAGGGAAAGTCAAAAGCACTTCTCAGAAAATCTGCTGCAGAGGTACAGTCTTTCTCTGGGGGCCTGTTAAACAAAAGGTTTTACTTGCTATTAAATGTTTGATTGCATGCTGTTGTAATACCCTGAGTGCCTCCATTTTGTGTAAGTTTAACTGGTCAGTCATCTGGTCATAGGACCACCCTAGGAAGGCAGGTCATGCTATATAGATGGGCAGAATACCTAGTGCATTAATGAGAGCCAGTTTTGTCCTGCCTGGAGTCTGGCCTAAGGGTGCAGAACTTCCTAGCTACAGCAGTGTAGTCTGTGAGTTGCCTGCTTCCCTGAATTCTTCAGGGAAGCGTAATTCCCCTTTTTCTTCATGCCTTTACTAAACGTGCTTTCTTTAAGGCTTTGGGCTGCCCCTAGCATCTTCTATTTCTTTACTTTTTCTCTAAAGCGTCCTCTCCCAGCCATGTGGCTGCCAGTCAGCCACTGTCTGACCTCCCACGTAGGCTCTAAACCGGCATATCTTCATGGCTTTCTTTCTTCCCACCATTCACCTCCTCAAGGCAGCTACCAAGATTACCAGCTCGCCTTCCCTGAGGATTTCTTTTTCTTTAAAATTTTAATAAAATTGTAAAAGCTTAATTTGGCTGATTTGGAACTTTGTGAGTCTGGGTAGTCTTTCCTGGTGGTCCTGAACTCTGTAACACTGTACCTGGCAGGCCGCCTCCAAGAGAACTGCTTAGGAGTTCTGCTCAGGGAACTCTCTCAGGGATTTCTGTTTCACCCATGTTATGCTGGTTTATTTAATTTTGTCTAACTAAGGCCAATTCTGCATATTTATAAATGTACTCTATGTTTATGGTAACACTTGTATATCATATATCATTGATATTACCTTTTGATTTTCTTGTTGTTTTTGACATGCTTAGGATGGAACCAAGTGCCGTGTGCACACAAGTGGGTACTCTACTGCTGAGATACACCCCCACCTGATACTACCTTAGGAAATATCTTTCTTACAGGTAGACGGGGCGCCAGAGTAAGTCTATTGCTAAGTCTACAGTAAGTAAATGACCTAGTCACCTAAGAATTAGAGAAATTATCACACATTTATTAACAAAGTCTATGTACAAGCAGTAGGCCTGAGCTCCAACCTGCCTGGAAGGTCTGGTTATCATCCTCTGGGAGAGAAGAGATGTGTAGTGTGTAAGATCTCCAGTCCTGTCTATCACAGGTAAACAACTCCTCCCACCCAAGTGGCTCCAGTCAATCAAAGGCAGCAATATAGTGTTCACTCACACAAGTCTCCATAGCATCCCTTGTTGGAGACCACTGCCCTGTTTGGACTCTGCAGAAAGCATGCTTGATTACATGTATAAAATCACCAGTAGCCAAGATTGTCTATGACGGCAGAGCCAGATAGGCATGTATGCCATGCAGGGTTCTGAATGGCAGTGTCCCTAATGTTTGTGTTTAGAGTAAAAAAAAAAAATCTCTGACTTATTTACACTGCTGTGTGAAATGTCTACTCTGTACCTTACAAACAGGCCACACTTTGTTTCTTATTGCTTCCTGAGCTCCTGCAGAGAAATGTCTTTTGATTGGCACACCATTTGTTCCTGAAGGCCTGCTTAGAGCACCCCATCCCTGTCAATAAAACCTTGAGAGTTAGAGACTCAGTGCTCTTTGTTCTACAGAACCCGGAGCCTCCTGGTCCCCGGCTTTCTCAAATGTTAAATTGTGTGTGATATTTTATTATTAGATAGCTCGCCTTCCCTCTTTGTGTTCAGCTCTACTCAGCCATGCAGGATGTAGCATTCCCTCATGTAGAAATCTCTCTAGCCCCTTCTATGGCTTCCTTACTGCAAATTCCCTTTGTCCTCTTAGAGCGCTACCTCTCTTCATCCTACATGAATTGCACCAAGTGCTAACTTATCGCCTCATTTTCTTTGCTTCCAAGCAATAGAAATGCATGCATGGTCCTTCCTACCCTCACGCCTGCTCTCTGATGCTCAATATCCTGGAGCAGCATTAAATCAGTGTCCAAGCCTGGGAAAGATTCAACTTGTGTCCATCATCCTCACACCTTAGTTTTGCGTCATCCAAGACCATCGACAACCTTTTCTTTCTGAGTTGTTCTCCTTGTACCCCAACACCAGGGTCAGTCCCCAGATGCTTTCTGTGTCCTGCTACATCACCCACTCCTCAGCGTGGGTGCTGAAGTAGATGGCCCCTGTATCTACATCCCACTCCCCTACCTACCTCCTCCCAGATCTCTGACCTTGCCTTCCAATAACTACTCATTTAAACAGGCTCTCGCCACTCAGCACTCTGCTTTCTCCCGATGGCACCCCTAAAGATCCCCCAGCCCATTCTGTTGTCCCCACATTCACTGTATCACCAAAGTCTGCTGATTCTATTTAACATCTCTCAGTTGTGTGCACCTCTCCATTCCCCATATACCTACCTGATCCAGGCCTTCAACAGTTATGTGAAGCACTGTTTGACTCCTCCGTCTCTCTACTGAGATTTCCCTGCCTTGTCGTCTTCCAGAAAACTTGTTCCCATTCCTACTGGATCATGTACAATGGTCCATTAGATAATTCAGTTTCTTTCTCTATACTATTTTGTTGTTGTTGTTGTTCAGCTTTGTTTGTTTGAGACAGGATCTCACAGTGTACCTCAGGCTGGCTTCAAACTCACTTTGTAGCTTGGGCTAGCCTCAAACTCGTAGCCTTCTGTAACTTCCTGAGTGTTGAGAGTACAAGCATGTATCCTCACCTCAGACAGGCTTCCTTGTTCATGTGGGTTTTAGTTTTCATCTATGTGTATGTTGCATGCTGAGCATGTTCTCTCCTTTACCACCACTCCCCAGCATGGCCGTTCCATTCCAGTTAGCTCTGTCCCCCAACATATCCCTGTGTGTCTTCTTTATCTACACATAGAAACATTGGTCCCAATTCTGTGTCTAAAAATGGGTACTAGTCTGTGATTTCTCCGTAATCTCCACTGCAGTTGCCCACACCCTTCATCATAGGCAACTTCAAAGAGATCATGGCATTAACAGGACAGTAGTTTCAGTTGGGACACCACAATGTGTGGTTGTGAATGTTTTCCCGATGACAATTTATATATTCATGATACAGAAATGAGATGATAGATCCTCACTCCAGGGAATATAAAACTTCAGACAGAAGACACGGAAAAATGATAGTATAAAGCTAAAAAGGACAAATACCTTAGAAGACACATAAGTTAGGACCGAGGGTAGCTCAGTCATAGAACACTTGCCCATGAGTGTGAGGCCCTGTGTTTGTTCCCCAGCGTTGAAGAGAAATGTAATGGAAAACAGAAAATTGACCTAAATGCTGGAATCACTGAGAAATTTGTTAAAAGAAATGATGCTCAGACCCCATTCACAGGCTCTAATTTAATTGGTATGGGAGGGAATCCAAGCATTGGTATTTTTTTAAAACCTCCCAAAATACTGTTAATGGGAAGTTTTTATTGTTTGTTAACTTGAGAGACTTAGGAGTGTGCAGGAGTGCACACCCAGTGCTAGAGTTGGGACACAAGGACCCACATGTGAGGGGTTTGTGCTCTACCACTGAGGTACACTCTAGTCCTAACAGAAATGTATTTATCAAGAGGTACAAGATCAAGGTGTCATCAAATTTGATTTCTTCCTTTTATCTTTTAAGCTTTTAAAATAAAATTTATATTTAATTTATACAAAGACATAAAAACTGTGTATTAAAATGGTACCATATGATGTTTTGATATATGACAACATTGTTCAACATTTAAATAAGATTAAACATGTTCTTATTCTCAAACCCTTAGCCTTTGTGATAAAAACATTCACTGCTAGGGCATAGGAAGATGGTTCAGTCAGTAAAGTGCTTGCCTCACAGCATGAAGACCAGAGTTCAGATGGAACAGCACCCATTTAAATCTACATGGAAACACAAACCTGTAACCCTAGTCCTGGTGATGAGGAAGAGACAGGTGGATCCCAGGGACTCAATGGCCAGACAATTTAGCCAAAACAGTGGGTGCTAGGCTCAGTGAAAGACTCTCGGGCTGAAGAGAGGGCTCAGCGGTTAATAGCACTGACTGCTCTTGCAGAGGGCCTGGGTTCAGTTCCCAGCACCCACATGGCGGCTGACAACCATCCGTAACTCCTGTTCCAGGGGTTCCAATGCCCTCTTCTGACCTCCACAGATGCAGGCATTACACTCATACACATAAAATAAAAATAAATGTAATAAATTTTAAAAAAGACGCTGTCTCTAAAAGAAAGGTAGATAGTGATGAGAAAGATATTCAGAGTCAACCTCTGGCCTCCACATATGCACACACAAGTGACCGCACCTGCACACATGTGCACACAGACACAAACCTACACCACACATACCAAAACAAAACAAAACTCCACTCAAATTATGAAACGGCCATGCATGCCTGCATTCTGAGCTTTCAGGAGGCTGAGACAACAGAGTTGCAAGCTAGCCTGGTCTACACAGTGAGTTCCAAGACAGCCAGGGTTGCATAGGGTGGCCCTCTCTAAAAACACACACAAAACAAAGAAGCAAAACAAAATCTCAAAATTCTTTCTCTTTAAAATGAATATTATAATCAACCTATCATGCAAAAAAAAAGCATTAAAGGAAATTTTTGGAGCTGGATGTGGTAGTATCGCCTATAAATCCCAGCAGTCTGGAGGCAGAGGTGGGAGAAATTTGACCTGGAGGCCAGTCCGGATTACATAAAAGACCCTACCTTCATTTAAAAAAGTGGGTTTTTTTTTTTTGTTTTTTTTTTTTTGAACGGGGACACAGTTCAGTTCATGTAGAAACCAAGGACAGAAACAGAAGCAAGAAAACATGAGGGGACCAGAGAGACCTGAAATTATGAAACTGTAGGAAAACAGAGGCAAGAACATTCCAGGCACAGGCACATGGAGCTGGGGATGGAATTTAGTTGGTAGACTACTTGCCTAGTATTTGTGACACCCTAGGTTCAATCCTCAGCATGGTGGTGGTATGGTGGCACATAATCCCAGCAGTTTGGGGGTAGAGACAGGAGGATCAGAAGTTCAATGTCAACCTCAGTTACATAGCAAGTTTGAGACTAGCCTGGGGTGTGTGAGACCTTGTCTTCAAAATAAAGTCTGGGCATGTACCTTGCGTCGGACCAGCCCAGACCGGGGCAGTTCAGTCCGACGGGAACAGGGTCGTCGAGAGGGTGGACAAGGAGTCGGTGAGTGACAAACAGACACACATGAGCTTGGTGAAAGTCTGGGTGCAATTTTTGCAGTTGCAAGGTTTGAGATCTATACAGCAAAGATTACAAAAACCGCAGAACAGTCATGCTAAGATTTACAATTCCAGAGATGAAAGTAAAACAATTTTGCCAACCATCATGTACAGCCAAAACACATTTCCCTATCTTATCAACCTGGTACTAGACAGTAAATTCCTGCTTTACTGTGGTTTTA